>NC_029781.3:92944671-92955600 GCF_000817695.3 Arachis duranensis
CCTTTGTGGTTGTTGCTCTACCCTTCTCTGTCTTTCAGGTGACCTCTCAACTATCTCCATTCACAAATAATTAAGTTGCACTAATTTAATTAACAATTATTAACTTATGTATATTATTAATTTAATTATTCTGTTAGTTCTATAGTTTAAATTTATAATTAAGTTTTTTATTTTTTTGTATTTAATTTTTATATTACTTTTAATTTTATAATTAGATCTTTTTTAATATAAAAAATATTAAGATTAACTGAACATTTTTTTATAAATTAAAAATATTTATAATTAAAAATTTAATTAGATCTTTGACTACATGTATTTTAAGAAAAATATTCTGTTAATTTTTAACGTTTTTGACATGAAAAAGATCTAATTATAAAATTAAAATAGTATAAAGATCTAATTAAAAAATATAATTGAAAAAAAATTAGTGCATGAATCCAATTAAAAAAATATAAAAACCTAATTGAAAATTTTTAAAAATATAAAGACTAATAGAATAATTAAATTTATAAAAAAATTTAAAACCTTGATAGCAAAGAACAATAAGAGAGGCAAATGTTAAGAAAATTTTACAATTGCAAAATTTTGAAGTGGATTTTTTTGCCATTGATTGAAGATATCCAACACAGATTAAAAAAGCAATAACCAACATTTGCATATAAATGAAGGACATTGCAAAATTTGAAATTAATGCATAAACATATAAGAAAAACAACGATAATATTTTAGATTGTTGATTTGGGTGAATTTTGTGAAAATAAATTAGGTGAAGAAAGTTAAAAGGAGAGATTAAGGATAAGTAAATTTGTAAGAAAAATATTTTTATTAATGATAAATAAATAATACAAGAACTAAAGATGAAAAATAAAGGTGGAGAATAAATATTGAGATTTTCACTAATGTCACAAGAGGATGAATGAATTCTTATAAAGTAGACAAAGATTAATTAAATTTACTATCACACTCGAATACTAATTTTATAAATTTTTTTTTGTTTAAAGTTGACTAACAAAATAAAGTACAAGGAAAAGAAATAGGAAAAAGGAAAGGATGGATATGAGCTTTCTAGTATAAAAAAAAAGTCTTTCAAGAGAAGTGAGTTGAGATCTTTTTATAGTCTCAAACCATTTTGATGAGGGAGTTAGGAGTATATTGTCTAATGGTTACAATATCACATTTAGCTTACCTTCTTTTATCCCAAAACTTGTTACTAAATAAAGTTGTTGGTAAAAAATATTTTCGGATATTTTTATCATTTTAAGTCTCTTTAACTAAAAATGGATATAAAAAAGAAGTTAATCTACATAAGTTAAAGTTAATTTGGACATTACTCTAAGTGTTCGTGCTAAGGAATTGTTTGGATAAATAATGCTCATGACATGTGATATTAGTGAAGGCACATTTAATTTGGTTTATTTTCAACTAGATGATCCTTTTTATCTTTTAAATTCAACCAATTTATTTTCACCAATTTAATTCTTCCTAAAAAAAAAATTTAACTCCTCTGTGTTCTTTTTGAGCTTCATCCTTTTGACCTAACATCTTTAGAAAAAACTTTTTTTTTACCTTGTTTTGAGTTATTTAAACATTATTTATATACAAAAAATTTATATTTTTGATGTACAATCATAAATTCTCATGTAATTTTTAAAAATATAAAATGTTTCTTTCAGACTGCATTGAATTTTTTATATTTCATAAAATTCTTAAGTTTGTTTCTAAAATAATAAATTTTTTTAAACATATTACTATTCTAAATAATCAAATTTTTTTATTTATTTTTTTATAGTGATATGTATATTTGTATATATTATGATATTAAAATATAAATATATTTATATGATTTGAATATAATTATGTATTCATAAAAAAATATAAAAATATTATTGTCCAAAAATTCGAATGTTAAAATAAATAAATAAATTTATAATTTATTGAATTTTAAGTAGCTTTAAAGAGGGACAGAAGAAAAGAACGTCTCATTATTTTTTTTGTTAGGATATTTTTTTTATTATTTCTTTAATATTATTATTGTTATTATCATCACCACTAGGTCTTTTAATTTATCCTCCTTATTAAGTGGGAGCTTTTTTCAGGACAAAGAACACTTTTACATTCATTTTTTTTTTCTCTTCTACTTGATAAGATTTTTTTTCTTCTTTTTTTATACCTCTTTTCTTCATCTTTATTCTTTTTTTGTCTATTTTTTTTTCTGTTGTTGTCATATAATGTATATTCTTCTCTTTTTGTATGATAAAATTTTTGGCACTTAAAATTTTTGTTATTATATTTTTGACATTTTTAATATTTTAAACTCTTGTTATTCTTAACTCGTGTTACATTAAACCCTTGATATTGTGTTTCATGTTATTCTTGACATTAATATTTTATTGATGGTCTTAGTATTCTTGAATTTTTAGTTACTAAGACGTTATTATAGGCACTCTTGAATTTTGCTACTGATTTTAGGTATTTTCGCAGTTGAGATTCATGTAATCTTAATATTTACCTTATTTTGTTGTTATTGTTTTTTTAGAACTTATTTTTTTGTTGTCATACCTCGTGTAAAGCTTACTACTAAGACAATAGATAGTGACCCAATTAAGGACTTTGATAATAGTTTGGTCAATGATTCTTCTGTGGATGATATGGATAACGTTCTCTAAGAGTATGCAATTTGATTCTCTAAATTTATTCTTCAACATTGAGTTAAGCCATTAGACAATAGGACTACTTTTATAGATCTTCCTCTCATTAGAAAACTTTTTTCGAAACCTCCTTCCTATGACTCATTATTAGGTATAGATAAAACTGTTTAGCCTGCCTTTGATTTTTTAGACTGTAAAATTTTAGATGAATTTATCAAAAAATCTGCATATCAAGTGGGTCATACTCTTCTTCGTTCTCGGCTAAAGCACCAAGAATTTTTATGGACATCTTTTAAGTTTGAGGTAGCTACTCATGTGAATAAGGTTTACCATAAGTGAGTACTCATAATATTGTTTAAGGAGGGTGATAATTTTGTAAGGAGATTGGAATTTGCCGGTGTTATTGAGGCTATCCGCACATCCATAGGTTAGGTGTTCTCCACGATTTGTTATCATAATTGATTCTTATCACTTTTTTATTTTTTTTCTATACAATGAAAAAAGACTAATTGATCTCTTTTTGGCAGGCTTGGGTGTGCAACAAAATGGATATGATATACGTTTACTTTGGCAGCGATGGTGCTCCCAGACTTGCACTTTCTTGACTTCTTAGGGTGAGTTTTTGTCCATTTTAAAAGATCTTGTGGTTCTTCTTCTATTGTCAGTGTTTGGCTGTGTGGATCTCACTCTTCTTTGTCCAGACTTTGGTCTACTTAATCTTGCAAAATATTTTTAAAGTAGTTTAAGTGATGTTGGCTGTTATGCAAAAGAAGAGTCCAAAAATAGGCATGTTGAAAAATCTCCTTCTAAGGACAAGCACTCAAAAATTTATGGGTCCTCTAATAACAAAGGGGTGGTTTATGAAAAGCAAGATTCTAGAAAGAAGATTATCATTAAGTACTCTTACTCCAATTGGTCTCCTTAGTTTTTTGGTGAGTTCCTTAATGGTGAACTTGTCCTTACTCCTACTATTTCTTTAGATCTTGGAGAAGCTACTTATGTAACTTATTGGTTAAATAAATATATGTTTTTGTAACCAGCGAACGAGTGTATGAGCCATGGTGTCTTTCTCTTAACTTGCTTGACTGCTCGAGAAGAACCCATGCCACTTACTTCTCTTTATTTGGGTAGTTTGTATATGGGACTTGATCAATTCTCTAAGTAACTCAAAATTGCTCATGGTCGCTTTCGGTATTGACTTTTATTGATGAAATATTTCTTCAACTCTTTTTTTAGCGTTCTCTTGGGTTGCTCCCATCCGTAAGTTTCTTACAATTCTTACAGACGAGAAGGCAAGTTCTCATGCTTAGATTTGGAGTTCAACTCATTCTTCAAAAACTTTGGAGGATATTATTGATTTGGAGGAGAATTTTTATTTCCGTCCATACATAACTTCTTACCAATCTGGTATAGCATCAGCTCTTCATTGTATATATTCTATTGATCTTGAACATTATCGCAATGACATTTTCACTAGCAAATAGGATTCATATGATTTTTGACTTATGTGTATTTTTTTTATCCGTCTTCCTGATTTGATTGTTATGGACAGAAAATTCTCTTATAGAGCTTTGAGCTATCTCATGATCTATCGTCCTAATAAGGTAACTCACCAACTAGGGTGGGACCAAGATCCAAAAAAGTGGAGCATATCTTTTTCTTAGCGAAAAATTCAATGAAACATGTTTTATTTCAAAATGAACTCCTAGAGTACAATTCTTGGTTGGTTGTTTCTCTTGATAGGGATGGAGGAGTTACAACGGAGTACATAAATTACCTTATTCGTATGAAAAAGCATATTAGGATATATGAGGGTACCTCTGTTCCAAATGTCAAATCATTTATCTAATTTTGATCAAGGATCCATATTTTATGACTGGCAACCTCTCTCCAACTATTACAAGTAATATTTATTCTCTGTTGATTCTTGTTTTTGTTTCATCTCTTTTTCTTTTGTGCTTTGTGTCTTTGCCAGTTATATCCTCCATGCTGGTGTTTTATAGACTTAGATGTTAGGTGTTACAAACATCTACCCTATTCAAAGAGAAAATCTGATGATTCTATTTTTACTGCTGAAGTGGTCAAGTGTGGTAAAGTATAGGATTCAAATGTTAACGTTGCAAAGAGGTCTCCCAAGAAGTCACCTAAGCCTCCCATTGATGCTACCCCTTTACCAATTTCTATTCGCTCAGAAATTTTTCCTTCTTCAGCAACCAAAGCCGACGATTCTTCTGATATCGATTGCTTTGTTAAATCATCATAGTCTCCTGATAAGGATGCTGCTAGCTTAACTGGGCATGCTATAAAGCGTTGGTCTCATTGCCTATTGGGAAAGATTAACATAATTTTCAATGTGTCTTATGATCCAGTGAATGTGGATAATGATAGCTCCCAAGAGGGGGTTAGTAGGGGCTCCCCTAATTCATATGCTCTTGGGGATGTCCCTGGTGAGGGTACTATCCAAGGTGTTGCTCAAGATAGCTCTAAGCAATAGCAAGTAGTAAGAATAATATTGGCATCAAGCCAAGTGTTACCTGCCAAAAGAATCTTGTTAGAAGTGATTTTTTACCCATTCAAACGATGTTTTCTGGTGCAGGTACTACTGCCTTTTCCCATTCTTTTTCTTTTCAATATTCCAAATATGTTGTATACTTATTTGTATTTATGCTATGTATATGTTTATGTTTGCATTCATCACTATTTTTTCAATTGCTCATCTTGATTCTCAATTCACTTTTTCAGTATTAAGCACTTCTAATATCGCGAAAGAACTCTTGGCTAGTGCTTCTTCTGGTATGCATCATTGTTTTTATTTTCCCATAAGAATCTTCTGCAGATCTTATCTTTTGTCTTCAAATCAAAACCGGCAGTATGAACACAGTACTCCAGTAAACTTGCATGCTAAAGAAGGCACTCTGAACCAGTTGTCCAGCATATTAGAGGTATTTATTTTCCAGTACATCTCTTTACTCTAGCTTTGATTCTCTCAATTAGAGGCAAACAATCACTAACTGAGAGACTGGCAATCCCAGGTACTTCATTGGCATTTTACCTTCATTAAAGCCAATTAGATTTGAAATATTGAACTTTGTAATATTATATCCATAGTAGATTAGACTCTTGGATATGCAGTAAGACCAAAAAGATTTGTAAATTCTTTTAAGCATTGATTGACTACAGCAAATCCTTCTCACGAACTAGAGATTTAGCAATCAACTGAGTGGCTTTCGCTCCTTATTGTCTATCGACGGAATTGATTCATTCAAAAAATAAAGAAAAAAGGGCTTTAACGGCTCTTTTCCTCAACCTGTTCAATTGGAGCTAGCTATAGAGCGCACTTTCGGTCAAAAGACAGGTGTTGGCAAAATTTTGGATAAATCATCCATTTTTCTTAGGCAAGCAGTTGCCCAATCAGAATGATGGAGAGGTCATGCGTCTGACCACAACTCCATGTCAAATGTATTTCGATGGCTCTAGTACGCAAGGTGGTGCGGGAGCAGGTATGATTTTCTTGTTTGGTGCACCATAATTTTACAAGTTTTCAATAGGAAAAAAGTGTTTTCTTACTAGTTGTTTCGTTTTTTAACTTCTGTTCATAATGAATTTGAGTATTTTTATGGTGATGTGAAGATATTGTTGTTGAAGATTGTATCCCAAATTCTTCCTTCATGCTTCCAAGTGACCTCAACTATGTTTTTAAGAAATTTGAGTATCAAGATTTTCTAGACGCATGGATGTTTTTTACTTCATACTCTCTTGCAGACTTGTGGGGTGTTCATTAGGATATAGTGAAAAAACATCTAAATAACCATAAGTTATTAAATTCAGTGGTCCTTGACTTGAGAATCTTTCTTCTAAATTGGAACCTCCATCTGGAATACTCAATCTTGCTAGAGAAGAATTATTGTCTAGAGAATATAATACCCTTTCTTCTGGTGTTTCTGCTTTTTTAGGTTAACAAACTTACATCTAAACTGAATACCATGAAAGCTAAGCTAGCTAGCATTAGCTTAGAGTGAGAGCAATTGGCTAATCATAAGGAGACCGCTTCTTCTATGATATCTTATAGTGATATTTTATGGGCGTCATAGTTTTCCAGCTCTTTATTTTGTGAAATATGTAAGACTTTGACAAATTATACTTTTTGCTTTGCTGTCTCTATGATTTTCATTGTTACACCTCTTTTTGGGTGTTATGCTTTCTCTTTTGTTTAATACAATGCATACTCCTTTGTGGGGTTTTATTTTCTATGCCTACTTGCATGATCATTTTACCTGGACACCTTCTTATGGAGGTCAACTTTCTTCTTATACCCATTTTTAGTTATAAGGTCTTGAAATGATGGAAACACTCAAAAATATCTTTTGCCAAAAAGTATTAAACAAAATGGCATTTATGGTAAAATGATCATGCAAGCAGGCATAAAAAATAAAACTCGCCGAAAGAATATGCATAGTATGAAACAAAAGAAAAAGCATGACACTCAAAAAGAGGTGTAACAATGAAAGTTATAAAGGCAGCAAGAAAAAGTATATTTTGTCAAAGCCTTACATAATTCACAAACTAAAGAGTTGGAAAAATATGACAGCCACAAAATATCGTTATAAGATATCATAGAAGAAGCAGTCTCCTTATGCTTGGCCAATTGTTATCGCTCCAGGCTAACGCTAGCTAGCTTAGCCTTTATAGTGTTCAATTCAAATACAAACTTGTTAACCTTTTCTTAAAGAGAAGAAACACTAGAAGAAAGGGTACTCTCTAGACAATAATTCTTCTCTAGCAAGATTGCATACTCTAGATGGAGGCTCCAATTTAAAACAAAGATTTTCAAGCCAAGGACCAATTTAAGGTTATTTTAATATTTTTTCACCATATCTCGATGAACACCCCACATACAAGTCTGTAAGGAAGTGTGAAGTAAAGAACAACCATGCGTCCATAAAAGATTGATGCCCAAATTTCTTGAAAGGACAGTTGAGGTCACTTGGAAGCATGAAGGAAGGGTTCTGGGATACAATCTCTGATATCAATATCTTCACATCTCCATGAAAATGCTCAAACTCATCATGAACAGAAGCGAAAAACCAAAACAACCAAATAAGAAAATACTTTTTTCTTGTAAAAAACTTGCAAAATTCTGGTGCACCAAGCAAAAGAAAAAAATAATGATACACACCATGATCGAGAAGCATTACCCAAGAGTTCTTTTGTGATATTAGAAGTGCTTGATGCTGAAAAAGTGGATCGAGAATCAACATGAATAGCTGAAAAAATAGTGATTAATACAAGCATATACACATACATAGCATGAGCACAAGTAAGTAAGCAACATATTTGACATATTGAAAAGAAAAATAATGGAGGAAGGTAGTTGTATCTGCACCAGAAAACTCCATTTGAATGAGTAGATAATTACTTCTAGCAGGATTCTTTTGGCAGGTAACACGCAACTCGATGCCGATGGAGTTCTTACCACTCGCTACTGTTTGGGACTATCTTGAGTAATAACTTGGGTAGTACTCTCACAAGGGACATCCACAAGAGAAGATGAATTTGGAGAGTCCTCATTGATCTCTTCTTGGGAGCTCTCATCACCCACATTCACTAGATTATAAGGCACATTAGAAATTGTGTTCATCTTACCCAAAAGGTGATAAGACCTACGCTTCACAGCATGCTCAATTAAGCTAGCGGCATCCTTACTAGGAGACCATAATGATTTGACAAAGCAATCAACAGTAGAAGAACCCTTAGCTTTGGTTGCTGAAGAAGGAAAAATCCATGAGTCGATAGAAACTGGTGAAGGGGTAGCATCAATTGGAGGGTTAGATAATTTCTTGGGAGACCTCTTTGCAACCTTAACATTTGAACATTGCACTTTACCACGCTCGACCACTTCAAAAGTAATAACAGGATCATCAAATTTTTTCTTTGAAAAAGGTGGATGTTTGTAACACATGGAGTCCAAGTCTACAAAACACCAACATAAAAGATACAATAGTCAAACACACAAAGCACAAAAGAAAGAGAAGAAATAAAAATAAAAATGAATATAAAACAAATATTACTTATACTAGTTGAAGGAGAGAAATTGCCAATAATAAAACATGGATCCTTAATCAAAACTGAAACAAAGGGTTTGACATATGGAGTAGAGGTACCCTCATACAGTCTAATATGTTTCTTCATACACATAAGGTAATTCATATACTCTATTGTAACTCTTCCATCCCTATCAAGAGGAACAACCAAGCAAGGATTGTACTCTGGGAGTTTATTTTGAAAAAAATCTTTTTATTAAATTTTTCACTGAGAAAAAGATATGCTCAACTATTTTGGATCTTGGTCCCACCCTAGTTGGCAAGTTACCTTATGAGAAGATAGGTCATGGGACAGATCAAAGCTCTATAAGAGAAGTCCCTATCCATAATAATCAAATCAGGAAGAAAGGTAGGAGAAGTACACAGAAGCCAAAAGTCATATAAACCCTCCTTGCTAGTGAAAATGTCATTAAGGTCATGTTCAAAATCTGTAGAATATATACAATGAAGAGCTGATGTTGCACCAGATTGGTAAGAGGTTGAGTACAGGCGAAAATAAAATTTTTTCTCCAAATCAATAATATCCTCCAAAGGTATAGATCGATGAGCTGAACCCCAAATCCAAGCACTAGGACTTGCCTTCTTATTCGTAAGAATTGTAGGAAGCTTACGGATAGGAGCAAACCGAGAGAACCACTAAAAAAAGTTGAAGAAATATTTCATCAATAAAAGCTAATACCAGAAGCAACCATGACCAATTTTGAGTTGCTTAGAGAATTGATCAAGTCGCATATACAAACTACCCAAATAGAAAGAAGTAAGTAGCAGGAGTTCTCCTCAAGTAATCAAGCAAGCTAAGAGAAAGACGCCATGACTCATACACTCGTTCGCTGGTCCCAGAAACACATATTTACTTAACTAATAAGCTACATAAGTGGTTTTTCCAAAATCCGAAGAAATAGAAGGAGCAGGGACAAGTTCACCATTGAGGAAGTCACAAAAAAAATAACGAGATCCATTGGAGTAAGAGCACTTAATAGTAATCTTCTTCCTATTAGAATCTTGCTTTGCATAAACCACCTATTTGCTCTCGGAGGACCTACAAGTTTTTGAGTGCTTATCCTTGGAAAAAGACTTCTCAACACGCATACTCTTGGACAACTCTTTTGCGTACCAGCCAGCATCACTTAAACTACTTTAAAGATATTTTGCAAGGTTAAATAGATCAGAGTCTGGATAAAAAAGAGTGAGATCCACACGGCCAAATGTCAGCAATTGAAGAAGAACCACAACATCTTTTAAAGTGGGCGAAACCTCACTCCAAGAAATCAAGAAGGTGTGAGTTTAAGAGCACCATCGCTGTCAAAGTAAACTCATATCGTATCCATTTCGTTGCACACCCAAACCTGCAAAGAAGAGATCAAATAGTCTTTCTCCAATGTATAACCACAAAATAAAAAAGTGATAAGAATCAATTATGATAACAGATCATGGAGAACAACCAACCTGGAGATGTGCAGATAGCCTCGGCAACACTAACAAACTTCAGTCTCCTCCCAAAATCACCACACTCCTTAAACAATACTGTGAAAACCCACTTATGCCAAACCTTATTCATGTGAATAGCTGCTTCAATCGAGAACAAAGAAGAATATGACCAACTTGTGTACACCCAGTGACAAACCCCAATTTGATGGTTTATCTTGTATTGATTTTAGGGGATTTTATCACCTTTTACCCACATTTATTCAATGAAATAGCATGGTTTTATAACTTCTCCCTTAATTGTGCTTAAGAGTGAAAACATGTTTTTTAGGACTTAAAATAGCTAAATCTAATTCACCTTGATTCCATTAGATGCCTTGATATGTTTGTTAAGTGGTTTAAGGTTTAGGAGGCAAAGATTGGATCAAGGGAATGAAGAAAGAAGCATGAAAAGTTGGAGAACTCATGAAGAAATGAAAGAACCGGAAAGCTGTCAAGCCGACCTCTTCGCACTTAAACGACCATAACTTGAGCTACATAGGTCCAAATGATGCGGTTTTAGTTGGGTTGGAAAGCTAACATCCGGGGCTTCAAAACGATATAAGATTTGCCATAGTTGCTACACGTATGGTGGCGTGCACGCGCATAGTACGCGCACGCGCCGTTGTTGCCACCTAGTCCACTTGAAGCAAAACGTGGCCAGCGATTTTAGAAGCCTTGTGGGCCCAATCCAACTCATTTCTAATGCTATTTAA
>NC_029781.3:92959049-92960048 GCF_000817695.3 Arachis duranensis
CATTTCTTTTCTTCTCCTCTTTCCATTTCTTTCCTTCTCCTTTCTTCTTCCCTTTTTCTACCCCTCATCCAACACTTCCAAACACCATTGATAACCATTTATTTTAGTTAGTTAATTAGTTAGTTAGTTAGTTGATTAGTTAGTCTTAGTTTTGTTTTTCATTTTATTTTCTCTCTTTTCATCATAAGTGTTGGATTATTGACTTTGTTTACTATACATTGTTGCCTCTTTATTGCCTAAATGCTAATTTCGCATGAATGTTTTTAGATAATCTTTGTTGGATTCTATGATCGAGGTTATACTTTACTACTTGGTTTTGAGTTTTTCATGCTTACCTTTTTAGAATACCAAGTGATGAGAATTGCCTTCGAGCTTGTAACTCTTTTTGAATTGCATGATTTGGCCACCATGTGATTTGAGCCTTATTTTGTAATTAGGCAACCTCTTGATAGATGATGTTGTGCATTTACCTTAATGCATTGTGTTTCATGATCATATGCATCCATAGGCTTTAACTTGAATGCTTTCATGCTTCTTTAATGCTTGTTTTACCTTACAAGTTTACTTAAAGCATCTCAAGCACACTAGGATAAGTGATGTACATACTTCTTTTGTGACATAACTTTTATGATAATGTGTGTTCTAAACCGCGCAATTTAGAATTCACACACCTAATATTTCTTAATGTCACACTAATTCACTCACTCATTTCTAGTGATTTACCGCATTCCAACAATGTATGCTTCCTTGTTTTTATATCTTCTCATCTTATGGTGTTATATTTTTGTTTTTCATGAACAATGCACCACAAGCAAACATGGAAGCAAGACTAAGAACACATAGCAATCCGGAGAGTCGCCGTACCCCCTTGCTCATCTTTGAGTGCACCGAGGACGGTGCAAACTTTTAAGTGTGGGGAGGTCGTCCGACCGGTCGGCGATTTTGGGTGACAAGTTTCTAATCCCAACACTTTTGCATTTCATTTTAGGTTTTTAGGAA
>NC_029781.3:92961014-92966171 GCF_000817695.3 Arachis duranensis
TCATGCAAGTTTGTAAAAATATTTAATAACTCAATTCAATTGTGGATTAGACTTGCTAGTCCTTAGCCCTCGTGCTTATATATATGCTTCTTGGGAATTGGTTTATTTTGACCAAGCAATTGCATTCATTTAGATAGTTGCATATAGGTAGATTGCATTTAGTTAGTTTCCATTGAATAAATGCCATACCCTTATTTCATTCTTGGTTTAGCATGAGGACATGCTAAGATTTAAGTGTGGGGAGGTTGACAAACACCAATTTGATGGTTTATCTTGTATTGATTTTAGGGGATTTTATCACCTTTTACCCACATTTATTCAATGAAATAGCATGGTTTTATAACTTCTCCCTTAATTGTGCTTAAGAGTGAAAACATGCTTTTTAGGACTTAAAATAGCTAAGTCTAATTCACCTTGATTCCATTAGATGCCTTGATATGTTTGTTAAGTGGTTTAAGGTTTAGGAGGCAAAGATTGGATCAAGGGAATGAAGAAAGAAGCATGAAAAGTTGGAGAACTCATGAAGAAATGAAAGAACCGGAAAGCTGTCAAGCCGACCTCTTCGCACTTAAACGACCATAACTTGAGCTACAGAGGTCCAAATGATGCGGTTCTAGTTGGGTTGTGAGGTCCAAATGATGCGGTTCCAGTTGGGTTGGAAAGCTAACATCCGGGGCTTCAAAAAGATATAAGATTTGCCATAGTTGCTACACGTATGGTGGCGCGCACGCGCATAGTATGCGCACGCGCCGTTGCTGCCACCTAGTCCACTTGAAGCAAAACATGGCCAGCGATTTTAGAAGCCTTGTGGGCCCAATCCAACTCATTTCTGATGCTATTTAAGCCAAGGATTGAAGGGGGATGAGGCATCTTGTTACCATTAGTTTAGATTAGTCATAGTTTAGTTTTAGAAGTAGTTAGAACTAGTTTCTAGAGAGAGAAGCTCTCACCTCTCTCTAGGATTAGGATTAGGATTAGGTTTAGTTCTTAGATCTAGATTTTAATTCATCTTCTTCTACTTCTATCTTCTCAATTCCTTGTTGTTACATTCATTCTTCTTCCACTCTTTTATTATGCCTTCCAAGTGTTTGATGAAATGCTTGGTTGGATTTTAGAGTAGAATTTTATACTCTTGGCTTGGAAAGGTAACTTAGGAACTCTTGAGTTACTAATGTCCAAGTAATTGATGATTGGGATCCATTGACTCTAGTTCTCGCTAATTTAATTAGTGGAGTGTTAGGACTTATGGACTAGGATTGATATAGCTCATTTGACTTTCCTTTACTAACTAGTTAGAGGATGATTTAATGAGATTAATCCTTGCCAATTCTCATATTGTGGTTAGTGATTAGGATAGAGATCCTTGACCACCAACCCTTGCCAAGACCTTTTTAGGCCTTAGTTTACTTTCTTGCCATTTATCTTTCATACTTCTTATCAAAACCCCAAAATAATTCACAACCAATAACAAGACACTTTATTGTAATTCCTAGGGAGAACGACCCGAGGTTTGAATACTTCGGTTTATAAATTTTAGGGGTTTGTACTAGTGACAAACAACTTTTTGTATGAAAGGATTATTGATTGGTTTAGAAACTATACTTGCAACGAGAATTCATTTGTGAAATTCTATACCATCAAAAATCCATTCGTCACCCAGCAGATGCACGTTGGAGGAAGGGCATTGCCAACGTCAACACCTACTCTGCCAACTCAACAGAGGGATCCTGACCACAACAACAAGTATCAGGATCTGTTACGCATTTATTTTTTTTTTTTGTCTACTTTATTGTATTCTACTTATGTGATATTTTATTATATTTAGATAGCTTATTTTTAATAAAATAATTTGTTCATTTATGATAACTTTAGATTTTTGCTAATAATTTTGTTAACAAGAATTTTAATTTGACTATTAATTGTGGCTTAACTGTGTCAAAAAAATAAAAAAAACTACAGTAGAATTTACCGGCAGATAAATCTGGTGGTAACTAGGTGCCTAAACATGTGAAATAGCGCCAAAGTTGTCGCCGAATTGTCAACTCAATCTCGACAAGTCCATTGAAAAATCGACGTAAAATTCGCCGGTAAATAGCATTGGACAAAAATAATCTGCCGATAAACAATTTTAGGTGCCGTTTATATTGTTAACTCCAAGACAATAGTAAATTTGACTGTAAACTAATTACTGGTGAATTTATTTTATGAATCGAATGATAAATCTGACGGTACTCAACGTTTTTCTTGTAGTGAACATCTAACTCCAATCCAAATCAAATAAAATAAGAAGTAGAAAGAAAATTTTCAAAGAGCATATAGCAGAGCTAAAGAGAAATCAAAGAACACAATGAGAAGTGAGAAGTTATCAAACGACAAATCTAAAAGGCAAGCAAGGACCGGTCGTAGCACCATTAGGGAGAACTGTGCGAACAATGTGCAATGTGTGGCAAGAGCAGCAATGCTAGCAAGAATATCAACAATATGATTTGTTTTTTGGTCGATGGCTTAGACGGGAGAAGAAAATGAAGATGAACAAAAAATAATAGAATTTTTTTAGATTAACATTATTTGATTTTAAATTTTTTTATTGTATATGGATATTTTTGTCACACTAGTAATGACACTAGTAATGATACATTAGCAGTTTTAGTAGTTTTTTAGCATTTCTTAATAGTTTTCTTAGGTTAATTAAGGTTTTTACGGCTAATCTATTTTATTTGAAGTTGTTGTTGTTCAGGATATTTTCAAAAAAATTTAGACTACAAGAAAAAAACGAAAAGCAATCAAAAAAGGTGGGGCGTCCAACGCCCACACGCTGGCACCTAACACCCAATAAAAGAGCAAGGGTGGGCTCTGAGCACCCACACATTGGCACCCAATGCCCAGGAGAAAAAAAAAAGGGCTCCCATCCCACAAATGACGCCCAGAGCCCATGCACTAACACTTAATACCTTCCTTCGGCGCCCAGCGCCACTTCGTCGTACCCAGCGCCCAAGATTTTATTTATGTCCAGGGACCCAGCGCCAAGCGCCAAACCTCGATGCCTAATGCATTCGAAAAAAAATAAAGTAGCAACCACAATTGGCGCTCAGTACTCATGATAAAAAACACATCAAAAAGCCCTGGCGCCTAGTGCCATGGGCCGGCGCCCAGCGCCTGTGCATTCATTTAAGGCCCAATCTTCTTTTAGCAAAAATAAGATGGAGATTTGACACAATCCACATACTCCAAGAATTTATCTAAATGTGATTTCAATTAATTTAAATTAGAAAGATTATGGTTAGTTTATCTTATTTTTCGAGGAAAAAATAAGATCAGGTTTAGTTTTAAATTTAAATATTAAGTTAGGACAGAGGATATAAATAAGCTGAAGAGGAGCAATTTTAGGATCGAGTATTCATTAGCATATTTTTATCTTTTGTTTTTGTTTGTTTTCACCAACGAGTAACTTCTCTGTGTTAGAGTTAGGAGTTCTATTTGGTTTTATTGATTGATAACGATTGTTGTTCTTTTATCTCAATTAATGCATTGATACTTTTAAGAAATTAGGTTTAATTTTGTTTTATTCTAAATGATTAGAGATACTGAAAAAGATTTCTAGTTTGTTTCGGATTCCTTTATTATTTTGGAGAAGCTATTATTGGGATTAGCTTGAAACTCATTATCATAACTTTTCAATTGTCTAGAAATACCTTTAAATGTTATATGACGTTAAATCAGAACTGCACTGTAATCCTCTTATTGCTAACTAATTAATCAAGGAATTGACTATTAATTAAGATAAAGAAAAATTAAATTATCAAGGATTTAAAATTTGATTACATACTATTTGTCGTGAATATCATTCATAAGCTTTGTACAATGAATGATTATTGTTTTAAGTTTAATTTCTATTCTTACAAAAGTTCGTTAATCTAATTAGGATTTTAATTAAACATTGTTTGCTCAATTCTTTAATTTTCATAAAAACGATATTCACTTACAGTAAAATGGATATTTACTCATTGTACGGTATTATTTGAATCGATTTAGTACATTTGTCAAAGTTTCTATCTAATAAAAAAAAATTTTAGTCTTTTAATAAAAATATTTAAAATAATATATTTGTTTTCTCTAATAAATTATAAGTGTTTTATATACAATAATATAATCCTTTTGTAAATAAATTAAAAATAAATGTTGTGTTCATTTTTATTTGTTAATATTTTTATTATATCGATATATATAAATTTAGGAGAAATATATGGTAAAGATGTTGTTTTAAAGATGTGCTTATGTGGCAAAATTTAAACCACACATTCTAAAACCACACTTTTAACTTAAAACCATAACTCTTCACAAAGAAAAGCGTCACCTAATGGAAAAAAGCAAATTAGAAGATTTAAGAGAAGAAATAATTAAATTATCAAAACTAATAGATCAAAAGTTAATGATTTTAACCAATGTTAATTGTAATGACACTGAATTCTTAAAATCGATACAAAATGATTTTTCTCAAAATCTTTATTTTACTATAAGTTTTATTGAAGGACTCCAAAAACCTGAAAAAACTTACTTTTCACATGGAATTTCTAAAAAATGCTACCATGGAAATGATTCCCCACATCTTCATCATACTTTTAACCCACAATTAAATTTTATAGTAGATATGCTTGAAGAAATATTACTATCTATAAAATTTCAAAGAAATAAGGAAAAAGAGAATCCCAAAGAAGAAAAATTTCAAAATATAATCAACATAACAGACTTAAAAGTAAAACCACCATTGAAATTATGAATATTGAAGAAAAATTAGAAGAAGTTACAATACTTTTTAAACAATTAAAAATGGCTCAAGAAAATAATATTATGGAACATGGCTTTCAAATAGAAGAAGAATTAGTAAATGCTGAAAATATAGAAAATGAAGAACACATTCTAGATTATTCAAGTGACGAAGAACCAGCAATTCCAATACAAGTAAAAAATGAAGCTGGAACATCTAAGGATAATCAATCTCAATTTAAATGGGAAACAGGTTTTGATAATTATGCTTTTAAAAAAGGATTTATAAATAAAGATTCAAAATATACAAAAATACCATCAAAATACGTTCCTAAAATCCAGGAAATGGAAGGAGAAAGAATGCTCGACTTAGACTGTAAAAAGAATGAAAAA
>NC_029781.3:92967123-92969784 GCF_000817695.3 Arachis duranensis
AGTTAGAATAGCTGACAAATCAATACATAAAATTGACCAAAAAACAGAGATGACTGAAATTTTTATTCAAAATTATAGGTTCACTGTTCCATCTATATATATGTTAGATTCTGGAATGGATCTTATCATAGGAAATAACTTTTTAAAGCTATATCATCCATTCTTTCAAGAATTAACATATATAGTTTTAAAAGCTCCACGCGATTCTACAATAAATCAAAAATCAAAACGTATAAAATTATCAACTACTACTATAGATAAGATCTTAAAGTTTAAAATATTTTCTATATTAGAAACATGTTATTTAAATCTATACTTTTAGATAAATATTCCAAAAAATAATCTTGAAATAAAGATAGAAGAACTTTTGGATGAAATTTGTGCGAAAATCCTTTAGATATTAAAAATACAAACAAAGAATTAATAAGTATCAAGCTAAAAGTTCCTACAAGGGAAATAAATGTTCCAAATAGAATTCCCTATTCAGCTCGAGATAAGGAAGAATTTTCATCTGAATGTAAGGATCTTTTGGATAAAGGAATTATAAGATTAAGTAAAAGTCCTCATGCGGCTCCAGCTTTTTATGTTGAAAACAATAATGAAATTAAAAGGGGAAAACGAAGAATGGTAATAAACTATAAGAAGATGAATGAAGCAACTATTGGTGATGCTCATAAACTTCCAAGAAAAGATTCTATTTTAGAAAAAATCAAAGGAGCAACTTGGTTTTCATCTCTTGATGCAAAATCAGGATATTGGCAACTTCGTTTAGACGAAGAAACAAAGAAATTAACTGCTTTTACTTGCCCAACAAAAGAATCAACAAGTGTGTTGCTCTATGAATGGAATGTTTTACCATTCGGATTAAAACAAGCCCCATGTATCTATCAAAGATTTATGGAAGAAAATCTAAAAGAACTAAATGAATTTAATTTTTACAAAACAGGATAAAGAAGATCATCTTCAAAAATTATTAATAGTTTTAGAAAGATGTAAAGAAAAAGGATTAGTTCTTAGCAAAAAGAAAGCAAGAATAGCAAAACAAGAAATAGAGTTTCTTGGATTAATTTTATCCGCTCAAGGAAAGCTAAAACTTCAACTAAATGTTCTAGAAAAAGTAAACTTATTTCCTAATAAAATAGAAGATAGAAAATAATTACAAAGATTTTTAGGGTGTATAAACTATATTTCTGATCAAGGATTCTTAAAAAATATAACAGAATATACTAAAAGCTTATTTCCAAAAATAAGTACTAAAAAAGAATGGAAATGGGATGAAAAAGATAGTATGCAAATTCAAAGAATTAAAGAATTATGTGAAAAACTTCCAGAACTTTATATTCCAGAAGAAAATGACTACTTAATAGTAGAAACAGATGCCTCAGACATAACCTGGTCAGGATGTCTAAAAGCTAAGAAAGCTATAAAAAGCTTAGAACAAGAAAAAGAATCACTAGATTCTAAATATCCCCCAAAGGAATTACTTTGCAAGTATATTTCAGGAACTTTTACTCCAACAGAACAGAGATATACCACTCATGAAAAGGAAACTCTGGCAGCAATTAAATCTCTTAAGAAATGGAAAATTGATTTACTACCCAAAGAATTTACATTAAGGACAGATTCAAGTTACCTAACAGGTTTCATACGATATAATTTAAAAGTTGATTATAATCATGGACGATTGATACATTAACAAGAGAATGGAGTTCGTCTACAACGCATTAGATCAAGAAATTCAAAAATACGAACAAGAACTTGAAAAGTGCAACCATTGTCAGCAAATAAAGATACAGATCCAATCCCTCAAGAAGGCCATCGAAGCAATGAAATCAACACAACAACCCAAACCATCAGAGTTCAGCCAGCTAAGCGTGGTGGACAAATCAGGTGAGGAAAAAATTCTAGAAAATAAAACAATTGCTGAAATTATCAAAAAATCCACCCAAGATAAAAAATATTATGTAATTTATAATGGCCCCATGAAAGGAGTATATGATGCCTGGGAAAAAGCAGCACCATTTACACATCAATCAAGGATAATTCATAAAGGAGGGTTTTTAACACTGGAAGAAGCAAAAGAATCATTCAGGGAATATGAAACTCTTCATCCAGAGCAAACCCTAAAAAGAGCAGATAAAGCTCCAATTCAAACCCAGAGAACAGGGATAATAAGAAACATTCCTACAAGGGCTGAAATCAAGGAAAAGAAAAGGGTCTGTAGATCAAATCTCAGAGAAACCCTTAACATAGTCTTGAATTGGACTGAAGAAAAAAGGGCAATCTTGGGATATTATCCTATTGCGAAAGAACAGCTAACAAAGCTGGTTATATTTCCAGAGGCTTCCCCATCTGACACCTATCAGTTTTTCCAGTATGGATTAATTGATACAATTTTAATTTTTAATGATTTGAAAATTATTAGTGAGTTTCCTGCAGGATTCGTTGATGCAGTAAAGAGATTTAAAAATATGATTAACAACGTAAATCCAAGGGATATATCCCTAAAATTTACGAACAGTCAACCTATTTTTAATGAAGAAGAAGAATGCTTGGTTCCAACACACCAAGTAATATTCATGTCCGTCTTCCCAGGAAATTTTCAACCAATTGATCAAGTTCAAGATTTAACAATCTACAGTCATGAAGGAAGACTAGCCA
>NC_029781.3:92970635-92973910 GCF_000817695.3 Arachis duranensis
TTTTAATAAACAAAATCTTTTAAAAGAAGTTTTTAATAGAAAAAGTATAATATACTATGGAAAAATTCAACTTGAATCCCCTATAAAGATAAAATCTGCTAATGGAGAACTTGAAATAGCTTTGATAAATGATGAAGAATTGAGTAAACAGATTGAGAAAATTAAGGATCAACAAAAAAGATCTAAAATTGGATGGATTCATATTAGTACTATACAAGTCTTAATCAAATCTACATATATGAAAGGAATTAATTCACCAATAAGCTTAGCAATCTGTGACAAAAGAATTACTGATGACCCAATAGATCAAATAATTGGAATTGTTCATGGAAACTTGGCAAACGTAAAATTCAATGCCCATCTTGGATATGCTATACCTTTGTCAACTGAAAATCTTGGAAGATCTATAAGTTTGGCTTATAAATTTCACAGAAAGAATCTAATGGAACAAGACGATGAACCATTTTCAATTACATATGCAATAAATTATGCTTTAACAAATAGCCATCATAGTATAATATTTAAAAACAGAGAAAGAATTTATGTCGATGAATTCTTTCAGAAAATTGTAAAAACAGAAATACCAAAATATAAATCTATTGAAAACCCAATTCTTTTACTAAAAGAACCATCAGGAAAATTAGTTTCATCGAATTTTCAAATAAGAGAATCCAAAATTAATAGCCCTTTAAGTTTATCTAAGTTAAAGATTAAAGAAGAAAATTTTGAAATAAAAGAATTAACAAAAAAGGTCGAAAAATTAAATGACACCCTAAACACTAAGTTATGACAATAAATAAAGAGAAAATATATGTAACCTATCAAGACAAGAAACAAGAGCTCTTTGAAAGAAAAAATCGGTTGAATTATTTACAGTTTTCTGAAATAAATCAAAGAGCATTTGAAACTCTATAGAATCTCTAGAAAATAGTGATGAATCAATGATAGAATTTGCAGAAATTCTAAGATAAATAATGAAGTATACAAAGATTGAAAGACCAGAAAACAAAATAAAAAGACATAGGGCGAAAAAATTAAAAAGTAAAATAAAGGAGTATAAAAGGGAATTAAATAGTCTTCAGTTCGAAATTAATGACCTTATAATAAAAAGGATAGAAATAAGAACAAATATAAACAAGTTGGAGCTAAACTTAAAAAATTTATAAATGCCTGGAACACCATATTATGACTTAAAAGAATTAAAGCTGTTGAAAGAAAAAATGGAGAATGAAGTTGAAAAATTAAAAAGATATTTAGAAACAACAGAAAGAGTAGAAATAAAAGAAGTTTTGGAGGACTTGAAAAATTATATTAAAGAAAAAGACAAACAGATAAAAGATTTTATATACAATAATTAATGCAAAAAGGAATATTATAAACTAAAACAAGATTGAAAAAACTATAAAAATGAAATCAAAATTAGTAATAAATGCTCAATACTTTTGATTATGAAATTACAAATTATAAAGTACCACCAACCAAATTTATACAAATCATAAACTTATTCGAAGCAAAATATAAAGAGTTAATAATTTTGAAAAAGAAAATACATCTTAAAAATTGGTATCAGAGCCAAGTTAACGATTAAGGATAACACTTTCTCTTTAAACAACACTTTTAGTGACACGCTTTTAAAACCAACAAATAACCATAAAAGACAAAAATCTTTACAAATGCATCTGTACACTAGATGCCCCCATAAATTTATTATCATATCAAAATAAGTATTTTATTATGATTTAACTTTACCCAAGATACTCAAGTTTGAAAGATCTAAATCCAGCATTTTATGCTTTCAAACTTTAAACTTTATGAAATATGCCCAATATATGCATACGATTCTTGTCCCAAAACAGATGAATGATAACGACAGATTCCTATAATAAAATAACCATATAAATTGTATAATGATGAATTCTAATTGTATTCCAATTTTCTAACTATCCCAATACCTCACGAGAGGATGCCGCCCTTGAGACCACTAAGGGGATAGGTCATATCAGCATATAATGGAGCTAGCCATCATAAAGTGACCCTAAAATGAATTTATATTCTAATGTACGTACTCTTAAATATTATTATCTGCCAATCATTATTTTCTAATAGTTGAAGTAAGCTCTCGCAAATTCATGATGACATAAAAATGTGAACATTTTTTTTTTCATAATTCAAATACACATATATATGAAATGGAAGTTGACTTATAGCAAGTATTTAACGTGATTCTAAAAATTAGACTGATTATCGAATCAATTTAATTATTAATTTATTATTAATTTATTAGTTTAATCGATTTAATTATATTTTAGTTAGAATGATTTTTATAATAAAATAATAAATAAAATATAAATAAATATATTAAAATATAATTATAATTTAATATAAATATTAAAATATTATTTAAATTTAAGTGATCAATTAAATTAATACTAAAAATTTAATGATAAAATCAACACAAATAAACAAACATAAAAAATTAAAAAGTACCTCCAAAATCAAAATAAAACTAAATTAATCATTAAAACAGAAGATCAACCTTGTTGTTCTAACAACACAAAAAAAAAGATGATTAGCCGCAATATGAGCCATGAAAGTGCAAAGAGTTCAAAGAACACACTTGCACCAAATTCTCTTTCAGAATATTTAAAACCTTCATAGCTTCCATGAATACATCACTTGCATCATGAATGGCAGGCAAGTATTATGGAACCAACTCGAAAGAAACTCCAAGCATAATCATAAGTTATTAACATTTATCTTTTAATTGTCTAAAACACTCAAACTAACAGAGCTCAATTTATCTTAGCATAAAAATTAACAAAAATTAACAAGATTTAACTAGGATTAACAAAATTTTTAACATAATTTTAACAAAGCCAACACAAAAATTAACATGTTTTAACAAAGTCAGCACAATATTTTCACTTTTCAACATAAAGTTTAACAATAGAAAAAAAACAAGAATGAGAAATGAATCAATAATAAAATTATTAATTTATCATCAAGCAGTAAGAGAGTTATTATTTATTAGTTTATCATTAAATAATAACAGAGTTATCAATTTATCATCAAACAGCAGTGAGCAGAATTAATAAATCAAGAACAAGCAATGAGTATTGAGCATTCGAAGCATTACCTTCGACAAGGGCATGGAGTAGAGATTTGAGGGAGAGTGGTTGAACGTGACGGACGATGGGCGAAGAGCTGCTTGCAAAACATGACTAGAGATGCAAACGCTGGCGAATAAGGGGAGGGCCTTTGAGCACAATGAACCT
>NC_029781.3:92974030-92978995 GCF_000817695.3 Arachis duranensis
AGAGAGAGAGAGAGAGAGAGAGAGAGAGAGAGAGAGAGAGAGAGAGAGAGTATTTAGTCTTTAGTGATTTTAGAACCTTTCAGAACTTTTTTTTTCAAATGGAATTACAAAACGGCATCGAGGAAGACGAAGGCTGATTGTTATCAGTGGCTAAGAGAAGGAGGATTGAATCTTAGCTTATTTTTCAACTGTATAGTACATTACTTTCTCAAAGAAACTTAGGAGATATTTTTATTTTTGTCTCGTACCAAGTTGAGAGATATTTTCATTTTGTCTCCTAAGTAACAGAAACAAAATTGAAGTAGAGAAGAAGAAATAACACCAGATGTATCTTGGTTCAGCTACTTAGTGCCATGTAGCCTACATACATCTAGTCTCCATCACAACTATGATGGAATTTCAATATCTCTTATTCAAGATTACAAACACCAATTCTTCCCTATGATATACTCAATCCTATCTGAGACAAATCCAGATTCTAATCCCAAACTGAATTTGATTAGACCGCCTCAATCTAGCTTTTAATAGCAAAGTGCTAACCCAACTTGCAAGAAAATCCCTACATGATCATGATACAAAACAGAAAGATGTACAAAGTAAACCTGAGACATCTTATGGCTTTTTCTCCTAATTTAACTCACTGCCTTTTTCCTCTCATTTTGGTTTTTTTCTTACAAACCTCACCATGTTTATCTTTTACAATGAGACTCAGACAGATCAAAACTGAGAAACAGAAAATACTTAATGTACTACATGAAGGAGAAGAACTTTAACAGTTTGGGTAGCTATGAGAGTGAACTCTGTGCTTTTCACTTACTCTCCTTGCCTTCAACCCTTGGTCGTTCACCCTTAATATAGAAGAGTGAAGTTTCCAAGGTTGAATCTTGTTCAACCCTAACACTATCATCTTTTCCAACATCAGAGACTAGCAGCGATTTCAACAGAGAGGAGAGAAAAGTCTAAATCTGTTGCATGCAACTCACCTCTTCTCTCTCATCCTTTTTCTTCAAACTTCTTCAATCTTGATGTTGAGCTTGACTTTGGCTCCAAGTTTTGTTCTGAACGTTGATGAGCTTTTGATCCAAGATAGCGTCATGTTGTCCATTGTTGCTTCTTCCATGCTTGAGACTTTGTGGCTTTCTTCTTGGTTCCTCAGTGAAGCATAATTGAGGAAAGAAACTTTTGTTGTACTTTGATTGAGAGAGCCTAGCTACTAGACCGAAGCCCTTGTTTTCTGCTTTGATTTAGCAATAATTTTTTTACCTTTTCTCAAAACCTATCTTCTGTAGTTTTTATTTTCTTCTTTTTTCTTTTTTGAATGAGTGATGTGACCGAAGTAAGAGAGAGGAGAGAGAAAAGAGAAGCTTTCGGTGGAAGTTTCAAAAAATTAATTGAAATGAATTTCAAATTCCAATTACCAAGAGTGAGAGAATCGTATAAAGCTTGTGGTCTCTTGTGTTCCTTTCCTTAATTCATCATACTTGGTTCATGGGCTTGTGATTGGGCTTGTCTTTTCTTCCTTATTTCAAAGTTCAGCTACTAAGTTTTGGATTAGGCCGAATTTGAATTGATGGACATGGGCTTGCTCATTTGTTTATTAGGCCAAAATTAATTTGCTTACTTGCACACTAAACCAAATTCATCAAACAAACAATTGATAATATTTTAATAAGCATCCAGTTAATATTTTAAAAATGTTTGATCATCATTTTAATGTTACCTTTCTAACCTCAATAAAGACTATTGATGACGAGCTCAAGGAAGACGAAGACCACTGACGGCGAACTCAAGAAAAATGCAATGGCACACCGATTATCGAATGACAAAGAAGCGTGGACAGCCATATGATGAAGACACGGTAGTCCCTAAACACAACGAATGGTGACGTACTCTTTGCAACGATGGGAAAGACCACTGTAACATAAGGTTGTGTTTTGAGTTATAAGAGTTGAGAGACTGAGAATGACTTGAGAAAATGAGAAATTGAAGAACTTGCCTTTTTTTTCCTAATTGCAGAATGATGATGTTTCATGAGAACTGGTTGGATTTTGATTTGATCCGACTGGCCAATTTCTGTCTGATTAAGCATTTTGCGAGTGGTTTTAGAATCGATAATTTTAAACGGTAAATTAAAATGTGTTAATATTTGATTTGCTGTTGAATCAATTCGATCGGTCAATATGATCCAATTTTTAAAATCATAGAATGTAATTGAACAACATCCGACTTAATAACTTTTGGAAAAAAGACAAACAGGTCCTAACTTTTCAAACTTTTGACAAATACATCCCTGACAAAATTTAAATACAAAAAGGTCCCTGACTTTAACAAACAGAGGACAATTTAGTCTTTCCGTCTATTTGCCTCTCATACACCTAACGGAACTGGCTGACGTGGCTGAAACGGTGTCCAGGTGTCCGTTACGGTGCTACGTTGCAAGGGAAAAAAAGTTCGAAGGACAAATAAGTCCTTGACGTCATTTTACAAATAAAGTTCGAAGGACAAATAGGTCCTTGAGAATTTTTTTTTCAAAATTAATAAACTCATTTCCTAAATTCTCTCATCTACCTCTCTCCATTTTTATATTTCTCTCTACTATTTTTACTCTATATATAATTATATTTTATATTAGTAATTTGACAAATCAAAATATGTCATTCGATATTTTTTTACAATTAAAATATTTTAAATGTAAAATTATACACATTAAATTATTTTAAATTTTCGATAACGAATGTTAAAATTAATTACTAATAAAAAATTAGACTTTTTCATATAAAAATAATAACTAAAAATCTTATTATTTAATTTTTTATCTGCAGATATCTTGGTCTTCTTAGTCAGAAACTTTTGCCAACTTACGACTTTTTTGTAAAAGTAGTTTGATTTTATAAATCTTTTGTGTCATGCATAATTTATACTGTTAGAACAAAGTGAACTATAATTTAAAAAAAATATTCTCGTAATGTTATTATGCATAAAAATACTAGTTCTAATATAATACACAAATGCACTAATGCTAACTTAATACATGAATGATGCACAAATGAACTAATACTAACTTGATGCATAAATGAACTGATGCTAACTAATGCCACTGGTATGATGAAAACTGAACTAATGCAATTTAACAAATTCTAATATAATACATAAATGCACTAAAACTAACTAATGCAATTTAAGAAAAAGAGTAGAAACATAACAAGCCCAATTTCTACAATTTTAATACAAATAATTTAAATTGTAGAATAAAACAAGTTAACTAGATTTCAAAATACAAGCATAATTTTATCAGAAATTATTTTTAATATGGAAAGAAAATTGGTGTTTTGGTTGAATATTGGCATTTGAAGTGTATTACAGTATTGTGGAAATTATTCAACACGCCCCACGTGTTGGCTAAGATGCTGCCACGTGTTCAACACGCTCCCCACGTATTGGTCAGAATGATGCCACGTGTTCACCACGCCCTCACGTGTTGCACCACGCCCCCCACGTGTTGACTTCCCACAAAAAAAATTCACCCATCTATAATTACACCACATTCTCCCATTTTCAATAAAAATACCAATATTTTTTCCATACAAAAAAAATTAGCCTAATTTTATAAACTAAATTCTCATAATAGAAGCATAATAGAAGTATAATGAAAAAAAAAATTCTCAATGACCTATTTGTCCTTCAAACTTTATTTGTAAAATGATGTCAAGGACTTATTTGTCCTTCGAATTTTTTTCCCTTCCAACGTGGCACCGTAATGGACACCTGTACACCGTTTCAGCCACGTCAGCCAATTCCGTTAGGTGTATGAGAGGCAAATAGACGAAAGAACTGAATTGTTCTCCGTTTGTTAAAGTCAGAGACTTTTTTGTATTTAAATTTTGTCTGAGATGTATTTGTCAAATGTTTGAAAAGTCAGGGACCTATCTGTCTTTTTTCCATAACTTTTTTATGTGAATTAGTGTTCTAACCGGTATTTTTTTGTATGGGTATTTAGTTCGTGGTTTGTTGACATTTCCAATCAATTTTTTCGAAATTGATAGAATTATTATATTATATAGATAAATGCAGGGGTGGAGCTACATTGTAGCAAAGGGGTTAATAGTCCTCTTAATTTTAATTTTTTATATGTGAATTATATGTAAATTTTAGTTTAGTCCTCTTTAAAATGTTATTTTAGTCTTATTTTATTATATAAATATTTTTGACCTTTTTTTAATCATTTATCTAGTTCTGCCCCTAGATAAATGAAAAAACATATGTATATATAGAGAAAAAGAGAGGAGGAATGGCTAGTTAAATAAAAATGATTGGAATAATATTTATGTGAATATGATAATTAAAAATATACGAAATTTAATATATTTGATTAAGTTATTTGTATAATATGTATCAATATTTTTATTATTATTATTTTTGCTAGAAAATTATTTTTTATAATATTTTTAATTAATAAATTAAGAATTAATTCATCGTAGATCAGAATCTTATCTAAAGTTTATCGCTTATTAATAAATCATTGCAAGTAAGACAAGATTTAAATTTCTGTAAATACTTAAACGGATAAGTGAACTAACCACTCGATCAAATTAAATTAATTTTTAAAAAGTTATTCTAAATCACTAACTATCTTCATGAGACTAACTACCAATAAATACATAAGTATTATAATATCTAATATTTTTAACTTTTTAAATAAGGAGTTATTCAAATAAAAATATCTTTTATGAAAATATTTTGTATAAAAATATTATTTATTTAATTATAATTTAAACAAAAATAATATTTTTATAACATATCAAAATTTATTCCTATAATTTATTATTAAAAAAAATTTATGTAAAAACAATTATAAAATTTTCATTAAACCAATACCCACCTTCTAAATATATCTATCTATGTAAATTAAAAATTCATCCGATTTCGTTCCTTTGCGTATCTTTCCTTACCAAACAAAACCTGAGA
>NC_029781.3:92979250-92979926 GCF_000817695.3 Arachis duranensis
AAAAAACATAAAATAAAAAATAAAAAATAAAATAAAATAATATTAATATTGATGATATTTGTATTGGTGATAATAACAGTAAAAGAGATTAAATAATGATGGTAATAAAATATAATTACACAATAAAAATAATAGAGATAGAAGTAATAATGTTATAATGATAAAAATAAAAAAAAGTAATGGTAATAGTAGTCATAGTTAGTTATACTGTTAAAAAATTTTATCAGAGTTTAAAACTCTAATTAATTACAAAAAAAAAAACTCGCATAAAATTAATTTTTTTTACTATTTAATAAATTTTTTAACAAAAAAATTGTATTGTCCTAAAATAAAAAAATTAAAGATTGTAGTATTTTTTTTTAATAAAGAGTATTTTATCTTTTATAAAAATAGACAAAAATCGAAATACAATTCTAATGTAGGAATTACATGGTGAAAATTTTGTCACATAATTTGGTGGGATCAATGGAAGGGAAATCAGAAACGCACACCATATATATTTGAGTTTGTAAAGTTGACTACCATTCCAACTTGCGCCACTGCTTACAACTTTAGGGTTTACATTAAGAAATTCTTGCTAACATCTCACAAAAAACCTAGAGATATTTTTTCTTAGTATATATCATATAAGAATCTGCCTGTTTTCCCAAAACGCGAGAATCTATATCTAATGAAA
>NC_029781.3:92980045-92991612 GCF_000817695.3 Arachis duranensis
GATTTATTTGATAAGAAATTAGCCAAAATAAAATATAATATTTTGTCAATAATATTTTAAAAAACAAAAATAATATGTGTATAAAAAATTTAGCTACAAAATTAATTATTATATATATAAATACATATATTTGATTTGATGATTTATTTTTACGCATATGTAACATAATTGAATTTAATTTTCATCTTTTACAAATATGATGATCTTGATCAGTGTAATAAGCGGTAATATAAAAAGATGCATAAGAAAACAATAAGAGGAGTAAATGAATGATTATTAATTAGCTTTTTTTGTTTGAAAAATTGAAGAAATTAATAATATCCTACTTCAAGCGCATTGCATGGTTGATGCTTCACCACCGCATGGTGCTTGGTGCACAAATGCAGCATCGACGTTGGATGATTCCCAATTTCCACTTGCGCTGCTGCGTCTTCCACTCCAACTTATTGTTTAATTTATTAAGAAACACATAGTATGGATATTATTATTTCTTAATTCATAAAGTCTTTTTCATTATATATTATTTTTATAAAGATTTTTTATTTATTATTATATGGAAAATAAATTAATTGAAATAGAGGATAATTTTAAGAAGGTTACACAAAAGATAATGACAACATTAAATTTAAAAGTAGAAATATCTTCCCTCAAAATAATATTTGTATATCATCTTTTAGTATATTAAAAAATCGATTATGTTCCGTGACTATATATATATTAAAATTATCTATTAAAAATTAGTATAAAATATATATTAATAATTAATTTTAATATAAATAATAATTTGATAGCATGTGTCTCTAGTGCCAATGATGATTTGAATTAGAAATAAATAATTGAGAGAATGTTTTGGGGAGATGGAGAAAATAATAACATGTATGATAATTAATAATAATTAGTTGATTGAGTAGGAAATGAGAACCGCGTTAATTAAATTATTAACTTCACATACGAAGATAATTATATCTTTATTTTTATCATAAAGTAATAGTATTTATATCTTTTTATTTTTCACAATATCTTTCATTTTGTATTATAAATCTAAATTTCATTGCAAAATTTATAGTTAATTAATAAATTACTTTATATTTTTTTTGTTGTGCAAAAATTAAAATTCAACTCTCAATGTTTATTTAAAAAAAATATTAACCACTTGACTAACCTAATTGGATATAAAAATTACTCCATATAACGGATGAAATTAAAATATTTAATTAATTAGACGAGTGAAATATCAATTCAGGGTAGCTTATTGCACTCATAATTCTTAATTACGTTGTTTAATACAAAACCAAGAAAAAGGAAAAAATGGAGACAGTCAACTCAAAATAAGACTCTATGTCAGTGTCACCTATAAATACCGAATCGCCAATTCCTTTTGATCATTTCCTTCATAGCCATCAACCTCCAAAGCTCCAAACACAACCAAAAACAAAACCATAGATCACCATGGTCGTGGGGGTTCCAACTCGCGACTCGCACAAGCGCAACTTCGCCGTGGCCGTAGCGGCGGTTTTTGCCATGCTAGCGAAGCGAGCAAGCCGGCTTCCAAAGAAGCTGAAGGCGGCGGCAGAGTCGGAGCCGAAGCCGGTAGACGACTGGAAAATCGTGCTGAGGTCATCGCCGAAGTCATCGCCGGCGGCGGCGCTGGTAGCGCGGCCGAAGAAGTTACTTAACAGCTTAAGCAGCAAAACGCTGTCGTTTATTCAGAAGAAGAATAATAAGAGTGGAGGGGAGTGGGGAGATGGTGGCGTGTGGCAAAAAGCGATCTTGATGGGGGACAAGTGTGAGCCGTTGGATTTCTCGGGTGTAATTTACTACGATAGTAATGGGAAGCAGGTTAGTGAAATCCCTGTTAGGTCTCCACGTGCGAGTCACGTGCCTGCTCCGTTCTTCACCCCTCAGAGACAGTTACTTAAACGATCAGTCTCCTCTGAATTTTTTTGAGGTCTCATTTTTTTTCTAAATATATATATTCTGTATTATTCATTTATTCTTAATACACATCAGTTTTTGACTTTTTTTTAATTATTTTAATGTGTTAAATTACAAATAGTATGAATTATATGTTTTTTTTTCAATAAAAATCTGAAAGCTTCTTTGTTTTGAAACAGTGTGGTTGGATCACCGATCGGTGAGTGACAAGCACCACCGCCGCCGCCATCGTAGAAGGACGATTTAAACTATGTCATACAGTTTTTTTTTTTAAGATATATTTACGCGAAGATAATATTATAAATTTTTAGATTATAATTAATTAAATATATTTAATCACAACAATTTATAACATTATCTTCGCAAAAATAGTCACCTTTCATGACCAGCTAGAGTTTGTGAAATTGAGAGCTGTGAGCCTGTGTGGTTTGAATGGAGTGATAAGTCAAATCTTGTAGTATGTTGGAAAGCAACAAATCAAAATAATAAAACATGCTTACATATGCTATTATGTATGTAAATAATAAAAAAATTAGCATCTAATTCATCGCATATTTTAACCCTGATTATATTGAATCATTGGTAGATTTTGGATTAGCTTCCAATTTAACGCGTCAATGTTTTTTTTTTCCCTTTCTTCATATTTTCTGTTGAATGGCGTTGAACATTTGCTTTGAAGTTAAACTCTAAACTCTAAAGTAACTTTTTATATTAATTTGTACGAATTTTTTTTTAAATTTTATTTATATCATAAAAGTTTTTGAGATTGAAAATATAGTATTAAATAAATAAAATAACGTCATTGCGTTGTTTTAATTTTAACACTAAATACTTGATAAAATAAAGTTATTTAACTTTAATAATCATAAAGCATTTTATACTCCAAAAACATATGATCATTAAAATTAAATAATATCTGTTTCATCAAGTGTTTAATGCTAAAATTAAAATTACTTAATTTTCTCTATTCTAATATGAAAAGGATGTGTTAGATTACTTCTACCGCAAAAAATTACTCGACAGAAAAAGAATAACAAATTAATATATATTTTTTTAATTTCAAAAATATTTATGTTGTAATTAAAATTTTAAAAATTTTCTCAATATTTTTAGGTTTTACTCATTTGCTTTGTGATATCCACTTCATATATTAATTTTATATTTTATATTTTTATTATTATATAATTCAAATAATATTATTAGTTTATTGCAATAAAATAAATATATAGAGTCGTATAAGAGACGGGTCAAACATGTAATAGCACGATTGTGGACTGAATAATAAGTAATAAATGTTACATTGACTGTATTTAATATATATATTTTTTTTCTTAAAAAACTCTATACATTAAAAGGTAAGAAAATCAGATGAGTATAATAATACATGATTTAGTTATTTTGGTGTCCATACATGATTTAGTTCTGATACATTACATCGTTAGTTTGTTTATCCATTTAAATAAATATTGGGTTCAAATCTTATTTTATATAATAATTTATTTATTATATTTTTAAATAAAATTTAAGTTTATAATAAATTAATTTTTAATTTGTCAAATTAAAAAATTTTATAAGCAGCAAAAAAAATTATTATACATATTCTAAGAATACACGATAAAATTATTATTCATAAAAAATTTTAATTTTTTTATAAATAATTAAATACATAACAAATATATTAGAAATATAAATTTTGTTTTTTATAAAAATCTTTGTTATTAATTACCTTAATTAATATGTGTTCTTATTTTCTGTTTCATAATTAGGTTGTTAAATTAATATATGTTAATTGAATCCTTTTTAAACATTCTTTGGATTTTTTGCTTTTATTTTCTGTTTGACAATCAGATTTGTCCTCACAATTGATTCCTGTTATTTACATATTTAAGAGGGAAGAAAAAATCAAAGAGGGGGAGAAATTTTATGTAGTAGATATACTTCGTTGAATTGTCGTGTCTATATATTGGATATATTTTAGACACGATATTTATTGACATTCGTTCGATACGTATATTTGCTGTGTTTTATTGTGTATTAATAGAAAGATATTTTTATTAGACACATCCACAAAAACACTTTTATTAAACATAATTATAAACAAGAGTTGACAAAAATTGATAAAAATATTATTAATAATGTAGCGAAATTGATCTACAAAATATTTTATATTTTATATATATGTATGTTCTCGTATCTTATAAAATTTTAAAATTTATGTGTCAACATATCTCGTATCGTATCCCGTATCTATATCAATGTGTGTGAAGGTAAATTAGATGCGTGATTAATTGGTCAAATATATGTAGAATCGCTATTTATTATTAGTTTTATTATTACATAAAAAAATGGGGTCAATAGCCACCAAAATTTAAAGTGAATTGATAAAGAAATATATGGGGTCTGAAAAAATATGCGAACCCAATTGAGGGTCCTAACTTGTAACTTGTTAGTGGCATGGGATGCGCATGATAGATTAGGGAGAATAACTTGATGTATTTGTACGCTGAGAATGTGTCCACTAAAAAGTCATGCTTTGAGCCACTTCCAAATTGGTTGTCTATTCTTATTGCTACTTTTTGGGGGTGGACTGCGGTCCACTCATTGTGCCATTGCCACTCAAAGTGATCAAGATTTAGGACACATGAAACAATTTAAGGGGTGGAAGACGAAATACAAACTAGAATAAATTATTAGGTTTTATGATAGCTAGAGAATATGGGGATTAATTTAGGATATGATATTCTTTTTGTTCTACTAGTTTGGTTCTGAGCTTGATGCACCTCCATATTTTGGATGCTGAGCTTTTGGAATTACTTGGGTGTTGAGACTTGAGACCTTCGGAATTATATATTTTAAAAAATTGGATAAATAATTATTTTAGAACTTAAAAATTTTGATTTTAACAAAATGGACATTTACATTTATTTTTTACAAAATAAATTTTTAAGTCAAACACTAAAGCGTAAAATAGTACTTATGTTTTAACTCAATAGTGCTGCACTATTATTGAATGTATTATCATATTTTGATCATATAAAAATTTTAAATTTATAAAAGTAACTTTTATAATTTCGTATCTTCAAAAAAGAAATATTTACGTAAATAACCGTAAATGAAAAATAAAACATAATTTCATATTTAAAAAAAGTCAAAACAATCAACACCGAAAAAATCAACGTAATTATGAAAAGATCTGATGTAGAATATTTAAATTATTAAAAATTCACTATAGTTATCATCAATTTATTTTTAGTGTTCTTCTAATGGGATTTTTAATGTGCTTTGTTAGAGTTTTTATAGCGCTTTATTAGGATTTTTTCTTCTTTCTTCTAATCAATCTCACTCAACATATATCAATTTTTTTCTTTTTTCACCTCATCTACGCTCATCTAAATCTATAATCTTATTTATATTTTAATTTCATCCAAAATTTTTGTATTTTTAATTGCTATCTCCTCTCCAAATGAACATTTTAAATCAAGTTGTTGTTGTTAGGATTTTGTTGAATTAGTCCCACATTACTTAGGATAGCAAATAGAGTGGGTGGCCTAGGCTATAAATATGAGGCTAAGTTCTCCATTTGTTTTTGCACCAGTCGGAAACACTTTAAGCTTGTATCTGATTTTTCTTTTCCTCTGTACTCTTTGATTAGAGAGTGTTGTGAGGTGTAATTAGATATTTGCTTTGAGAGAGTGTGGGTGTACTGGGGTGCCGGTGTTAGAGAGAAATAAGTCTATGTGTTGTAACAATTTTCACATAGTGATATTCTCTGGTTGTCATTTGACAACGGCCGTGGTTTTTTCTCCGGTAATTGGAGTTTCCACGTTAAATTCTTGTGTTGTGATTGTGTCTATTTTATTTCTCTGTCAAAGGTGTTTTCTCAAGGGGGAATGGTGTCTTATTCCCAACAAGTGGTATCAAAGCTTCGGTTCGGTGAGATTTATTCTTAGTATGCTCTGTGGTTGCAGCCTAGTCTGACCTTCCACATCAGAAAAGAATTTTGTCCTGTAGCTTGAGGTTGATCTTTGGTTGTTGTTGTTGTTGCTGGAAGGCAGTGTGACACTGTGAGAGTGCAGTTTGGAAAGGTTCTGGCTAAGGAAAGACCTGGTATTTAAGTGTGTCCATTGTAACCCACCTCTCTTTCCTGGGGACCCTTCCTAGTGCACGGTCTACAGTTGAGTTATACTATTCCAGTATACGGTTGCAACAATGTCAGGATATTCAAGTGCTGTGAAGCTTGAAATAGAGAAATTTGATGGAAGAATCAATTTTGGCTTGTGGCAAATACAAGTCAAGGATGTGTTGATACAATCAGGTTTGCACAAGGCGTTGAAGGAGAAGATCTCTGGTTGCTCTCTCTATGAGAGAAGATGATGTTCTCTAGAAGACAAAAAGTATCCTCATGGTATTACTGGACTGCCATGGATAAGGATGAGTTGTGGCAATCGGGTCCACAATTGCACACGGGCATTGGTTGGCGTTAAGATGCAAGGTGTGTGGCGGAGTTAGGTCGATGGCTGAAGAACTTCCAAGAAAAGCCAATTTGGAAGTTGCACCATGAATTTTCAGCAAGGTTTCGATTTGTACCAAGGCAAAATGCTTGGAATGGTCTAATTCCAAGTGAGTATACTTTCATGGTGGAGTATGATAGTTCTATGAACTATGATTGTCGGTATAGACAATGGCAGCAAAGAATTGTCGGTGTTGACAATGAAAACTGAATATGTGTGACTATTTCAATCAAAGTGGAGATTGTTAGGATTTGGTTGAATTAGTCACACGTTGCTTAGGATAGCAAATGGAGTGGGTGGCCTAGGCTATAAATATGAGGCTAAGTTCTCCATATTTTTTACACCAGTCAGAAACACTTAAAGCTTGTATCTGACTTTTCTTTTCCGGAAACACTTTAAGCTTGTATCTGATTTTTCTTTTCCTCTGTACTCTTTGATTAGAGAGTGTTGTAAGGTGTAATTAGATATTTGCTTTGAGAGAGTGTGGGTGTACTGGGGTGCCGGTGTTAGAGAGAAAGAAGTCTATGTGTTGTAACAATTTTCACATAGTGATATTCTCTGGTTGTCATTTGACAATGGCCGTGGTTTTTTACTCCGGTAATTGGAGTTTTCACATTAAATTCTTGTGTTGTGATTGTGTCTATTTTATTGCTCTGATACCACTTGTTGGGAATAAGACACCATTCCCCCTTGAGAAGTGGTTGCAGTCTAGCACCAATACAAAAGTAAAACAAGGAAGAAGGAGCCATAATTTAAAAAGTTTGGCAGTAAAAATCTTTTTCTGGAAGTAAGTGGAGAAATAGAGGTAAGGAGAATGTTGAAAATATGAAAAAAATCTATTTTGAGGAATACTCTAATGATGCTATGATAGTGGAGGGTGCCAGCCTTCAAATAGCACCCATGGAGCCATGAAAATACTAGTTTGGAATTGTCGGGATTTGGAGAGACTCCTGACGTAAATCCTACTCTCCCGATGTTGTTTTTCTCTGTGAAACAAAAAACCAACCTCGACAAGTGAAAGCAAAGCTTAAATATTGCAGTTTCAAAGATTGGTTCATTGCAGATCCATCAGGAATTTCCGGTGGCCTTGCTTTGGCATGGAAGGAGAGATGCAATGTTCAGATTATTAGTTATAACAGCTTTTACATTGTGGCCTCGATGATAGAAGTGAGCACTAATATTTTTTGGGGTATTACTGGAGTTCATTTGACATCTCATGATCAAGGTAGGCTGGTACAGTATGAGGCTCTTCAACCTATTATTCAAGCATTTCAAGGATGAGTGATAATCATGGGTGATTTTAATGCTATTTCTAACTAAAATGAAAAAGTGGGCAGGGTAGTGAAGTTAGCAGCTTCTATCGAAGCCTTTAATTCGTTTATTGATGACAGCTCTCTAATGGATATTGAAATAGTAGACAGACCATTTACATGGTCAAATCGGAGGTCTGGTCCAGATTTAATTTAGAAATGGCTTGACCGTATGCTAGTTGGTTCTGAGTGGCAACAACTATTTCCTAATACTACTATTCTTCGACTTTCTGAATCAGGTTCTGATCATGCTCCTCTTCTCACTGATTTAAGCTCGAGAACAGAGAGAACTAAACGGTAATTCAAATTTCAAGAATGGTGGTACTCTAATGATGAGGTAAGACATATTGTGAATGAGATATGGAGGGAGAGAATAGAAGAAAGCTCCGTATTTATTTTATTTCAAAAATTGAAGAAGTGTCAACACATTCTTGTCTTATGGCAGCAGTCTAATAGAATGAACTCTAAAGAGGAAATTGATTCTCTTCAATCTCAATTAGAGGAGCTTTAGACAACAGGGATCCATGGAGGTAATATCATCTCAGATTTAGAAAGCAAACTAGAAAAGGCTCTCCATAATGAAGAATTATATTGGTAGGAGAAGTCTAGGATCAGATGGCTTCAGGCGGGAGATCAAAATACTAGTTACTTTCACCAGAAATTTCGTAACCACACTCGTCGGAATAAAATCTGGCACTTGACCGAAAACCATGGCGAATTACTTTCTTCAAATGCTGATATAGCAGCAGTGGCTGAATATTATTTTAGAGATATTTTTTTCTCCTTTTGTCACAATGATTCAAGCCCACTATTCATTGACTTCGAGGCTAAGGTTACAACTTCCATGAACCGGAGGCTTAGACGTTCGGTTACTATAGAGGAAGTCAAATGGGCTACTTTCAGTGACCCTCAGAGTGCCCCAAGAGATGATGGGATAACAGCTAAATTCTTTCAACATTATTGGGACATCGTCAGTGGTGATGTGTTTCAGACAGCTATCGGATTCTTTACAATAGGTGGCATATTGAAAAGGTTCTACCACGCATAAATTTTGTCTGATCCCAAAAGTCCTAGATGCTAAAGATACCAGGTGAGACCAATTAGCCTTTCTCCTGTAGTTTATAAAATTATTTCTAAATTCATAGTTCACAGACTTCAAGGAATGATGCATAAACTTATCAGCCCTTCTCAGAGTGCTTTTATTACAAGACGACTGATCTCTGATAATATCTTAATTGTCCATGAATGTATACATTACCTCAAGGACGAAAAACAAGGTTTGGAATATGAGATGGCCCTCAAATTGGATATGAGTAAGGCCTACGATATAGTAGAGTGAAACTTTTTGTGGTTTATGTTAGAGAAAATAGGATTTGATCCCCTTTGGATTATTCGGATTCGTGAACTAGTGACGATTGTTTCTTATTCTGTGATTGTGGAAGGACAACCCTATGATTTTTTCAAACCACAAAGTGGTCTCTGCCAAGGAGATCCTCTTTCTCCTTATCTTTTCTTATTTTATGCAGAAGGTCTCTCTTTCTTGGTACACAAAGTAGAACAAAACAGTCTCATTAAGGGCATTGAAATTAACAGGCGTTGTCCTAAGGTCAATCATCTTCTATTTGCAGATGACTCTATTCTTTTTTGTAAGGGTAATTCAATTGTTTGTGGAAATATCCTTGATTTATTAACTACGTATGAGTGCTTCAGCGGTCAGAAAGTTAATCTTGGCAAGTCTACAGTTTTTTTCAGTCATAACACTCCTCTTGACTCTCGTGCTTGTCTGGTTGCTTTCTTAAATATTTCACAGATGGGAGCTTAAGATAAATATCTTGGGCTGCCATCTATTGTTAATAGATCAAAGATAGACACTTTTAACATGGTTAAGGAGAAGATACAAAAAAGAATTCAAGGTTGGAAGCGTAACCTATTGTTTGCTGGGGGAAGATTAGTTTTATTAAAGGCAATTGAGAAGGCCATCCTGATTTACACTCTCTCCTGCTTCAGATTACCAGACAGTCTAATCTCTGATGTTCACTCCTTACTGACTCAATTCTAGTGGGGTCAAAAAGAAAATGAAAGGCGACTGGCTTGGATCAGCTGGGACATTATGACCTGCCCAAGAAAAGAAGGAGATCTTGGTTTTAAAGTCTTTAAGGCTCAAAACCTTGCTCTATTAGACAAACAGTATTGGAGAATGCAACACATTCTAATTCCACTATAGTTGATCATCTATTATTAATAGATTTCATAACTAATATATAATATTTTCTATAAATGAAGAGAGATGCTAGAATCGCTAAATATGTAACAAATTTTAACATATATAATTTATTAGTAATTTTATTATTAACATAAATATTTTTTTTTACAAAAAAAGAGGTTAATAAGAAAGATAGATAGAGACACTAGAACACCACATTAACATGTTTCATGCCAAAATCTTAAATCCTAGCATTCTATTCACGAGAGCAACAGACCAAGACATATTGGGAGTAAAACAGACTCTTATCCAATACTAAATAGCTTCGGGACAAAGAATCAATCTAGAGAAATCAGAAATTGCGTCTAGTCAAAATGTGCCAATTACTAGATAAATGTCGTCTAAGATTGATTAGGGATAAAGACAGTGAGTCAACACTCTAAATACTTGGGACTTCCTACATTGGTAGGACAATCCAAGAAAGAGGTTTTTAAATTCATTCAGGAGAGAGTTTGAAAGAAGCTAAAAAGTTGGAAAGAGAAATGTCTGTCCTGAGTAGAGATAGAAACATTGATCAAAGCGATTGCTCAATCAATTCCAACTTACATTATAGGATGTTTTAGATTTCAGTGAGTCTATGCCAACATCTAGACTCCATAATTAGAAAGTTCTATTGAAAAAGCAAAGATGAAGAAAAAAATTCACTGAATAAATTAGGATATACTATGCATTAACAAATTGAATGGAGGACTGGAATCCAAGAATTTTGAAACTTTTAACATGGCTTTGTTAGTAAAACAATGATGGAAAGACTTGGCTCACTATCAACAAAAGTTATTGGTGCAAGATACTATCTAAGAAAAGCTATCTTACTCTTTTTCATCAAAATTTTATTTGTTAACATATTATTTTGTATGTACTATCAGAACTGATGTTAAAACTAAAGAAATACAAGAATTTTTTAGAGAATAAAAAAAAAAACAAATGAAAAGACTACACAAGGGTATGTTGAATTTGGGTGTATATTGCCGATTTTAAGGTGTTCTTGTTGTTGATGATAGTTTTTGCTTTCCCAGGATGAAGGAAAAAAGGGCAGACATACCAAAAGCTAGGATCCCCTCGACGGAAGCTTACTATGATTCATCCAAAATGTAAGATCCTTTATTTGATAAAATTTCGTAGATCCTGATATAATTAAATAGTCTACTTATACCGAATGATGTTTGTTTTGTCCTTAGAATGCCGGAGGTGAACTTGGAAAGTGAAAACGATCATGTGTTTCAAACACAAACGAAACAAAGCAGTGTAAACAAACCCAATGATAGCATGTAATTTCTATTTCTATTTCCGTTTGCTTAATTCTTGTGTCACCATCTTCTGGTTCTGATTCTGTATATATTTTTTTTAAGAAAAAAAGCCCTTTAATATTGTATTCAAGAAAAAAAAGGCAGGAAAAAAAAGAAAAATCTGCAACTATGCAAGTTCTCAAAAAATAGAGGTTGCGTTTCTATTCAATGCTTCAGGTGTATTCTGACACAATTTTAATAGATTTCACGTTAGTGTAGAAGAAGAATCATTCAGTGACTCGGCTCAACTACAGATGATCGT
>NC_029781.3:92991635-92992238 GCF_000817695.3 Arachis duranensis
CTCGAGATGTGAGTTTTACAACTAAATTTTAACCTTCTAATGTTCTATTCTAAGAGAGTTTGTTAACTTTTTATTTTTGTCTTGGTTAGAGTTCCACTTCAAGTATGTCTGCCTCCGTCGGAGACAAGAGCACCAAGCCCTATGGAGAGTGAACTAATCCCTCCAAAGTCTCCGAGCGAAAAATTAGAGAAGAAACAATTAAGGAGTAAGGAATAATATTTGGTTACCTGTTTTTTATATATGAGTGTATCTCTGGTGAATTAATGTGAATTTATTTTTTTTCTTATTTAAAACCTTTTCTTTAACTGTGCAGCACTCCACAACCCCATTAACCTGCTGATGGCACACCCACAGGGCTAGCAACTCCTTCTAAAATGTAAGTTCTACACAATATAACTCTCTTTCGATATCATTCTTCTATTCTTATTCTTATAGTATTTTATATGACAAAATACAGTCAACCAGTCCCTCAAGCCACTATTGCATTGATGATGATGGCCAGGGCAGTATCCTTTGTACCAAAATAATTTTCCGTGCCATCATTCAGCCTTGGCTTTACTAATTTGGGTCAGAAAGAGACACTGATTTAGGAGGGACAATCGG
>NC_029781.3:92992297-92994675 GCF_000817695.3 Arachis duranensis
AGATCCCGATTCTGGTTGAAGATTTAGAAGAACTGGTGGAGCAAGTTGCAAACACAGGGGTTGTCGCAGCCTTGAATTTTGCAAAAGATAGAAGCCCCCTGCTCTAAAAGTTTGAAAAGTTTGAAACTCCTGCGAAGAGGACCGAGGTGTCGGGAGACCTCAAAGAAAAGTGCTTCCTCTGGGCCACTAATATAAAAACCTATGCAGATGGAAGCACTAATGAATGTGAGTCAATGTTAATCCTCAATGCTCAACAACCGATGGAAATAACAAAAGGCTACTTTGCATCTTTAAAAGCTGGTATACATATTGAAGCTGAGGTTATCTTAGAATAAGATTAATGATTTTATTATGAGTTGTGACTGCAATGTTGATGTAATTAATTTGGATTTTTTGTTTTTCTAGATTGTGACTGCAATGTGTCTAATTCTCAACAAAATAAGAACCAAAAGATTTGAAGAATAAGTTTACTGCCTACCCCTTGATATTATGATAAGGTGTATTAAGCTCAAATTTCGGCGTATTTATGTAATGTATTGTCTGTAGTAACTGTTTCTTTTGGTATTATACAAATTCTGCAGAATATGGCTTTAGGGAATCATGAAGGTGGCGAGTTCTTACATTTAAAAACAAAAAAGCCCTTCGACATTCAGGACTACTCAATATTCATCCCTTATTTGGACATGCAAAAATTGGCATCCCATCCATATGTAAGTTTTCGTTTCTAAAAATTCTTATCACAATTCTTTCGTTAGGTGCCAATTAAACTAAAACATTGTTCCGTCTGACCAAATTTCGGATATTTATCCCGGTTTGCTATGTAAAACATTAATGGATATGGATGACAGATGTTAAAAAGAGGAAATTTCCTATCATTAACCGGTATCACAAGACTTGTCCCTCGAAAGAAAGAATGAAATTTAATACATTTTTTGTAAGTTGATTCTGTTTTCTCTATAAATTCCTTAATTTTTGTCTGTTGTTAGCAATATAGGAATTGGGTGTAGTGCGGTTTAAAATAAGGTGTGTTATTGCATCATTAGGGTATAATCAGGTTTTAGCAACCTCTCATTAAAAGGGATGATTAAATTCAACCGCTGTATGTCGACATTGCGGGGTAGAAAACGAGGTATAAATCTTTTTCTCTAAGAAATTTTGTCTTTTCTCTTACTGTCCTATTTTATTTTGCTAATTTATTTTTGTTTTAGCTTCGATTGTGCTGTTTATGTAATGAAATGGCTCGAGATACTTGAACTGAAAAATATTAAAAAGGACAAATATGACTGGGAGAATTGGACGCGGGTAATTATGTTTAAAAATATAAAACTCTGTATTACTTTGCTAAATTAACGGAGTTTAGTAAAAAAAATTTCTTTAAATTGTAGGTGGAGGTGGACCATTTCAGAGTTGAATACGCTTCACATATTCTGTTTCATGAGATGAATCAAGATAGAGATAGAGCCATTCAAGAAAGTGAAGCAATCAGATTGTCCAAGCCATCTACAACATTATTGAGTCCTTATTGTCAGTTAGGTTCAGATGATATTGACATTGATTGAATGTTGTATAGTTTGTGATTAGTTTAAACACATACTTTTTGTATAGATTCTGAATATTTAATCCAGTCTTATTATAATTTTGTTTGTATTAATAAACTTCTATGGAGCTGTCTAGGCTGTACTTAAAAGGTGTTAATTACCGGTTTCAAAAAATCAAGAAAATCAAATATCAAATATACAAATACGCCGAATTCTGTTTAAAATACACAAAAAAATGAGGAATACATGTAACACCCTGTTACCCTAAGCCTTACCTCTAGCCATAAAGTAAAGGATAACAAAATGTCACGACAGTTCTAAAGCTTATAATATATAATATATGTCCAAGAATTTATAAAACTAGAAACCCAGTGACGGACCCAGAAAAATTTAGTAGTGGGGACAAAAATATAATAAAATTTAGGTATAAATATTTTTTTAGATTTTTTATGATACCCAACAAATTAAAAACTAATTTTTCATGAATTTTAGTTTCATTCAAGAATCTCTAATTGACCGACAATGAGTTGCTATAAATACGAGACAGAATTCGAATCCCAATACTTACTTAAGCGAACGACTAAGTGACCAATCCAAATTGGTTTAGATATATTTAAAATTTTAAGTTAGAACTATCTATACATATTGATAAGAACTAGAAATATACACACAATCACTTATTATAATATTTAAAATAATAAAAATATTATTTCATATCCAGAATAATATTCAAAATAATAAAAAATAATTTATAATAATTTTTTTTATTTTTAACATGACTAAATATTATTTTTCTATATATATTCTTAAATAATTATTTTATTTTTTATTGTCTTATAT
>NC_029781.3:92994852-92997833 GCF_000817695.3 Arachis duranensis
TAAAAAAAATATTGTGGGGGCAAATGCCCCCTCTTCAATAAGTATGGGTCCGTCCCTGTAGAAACCTGATAAAGGAATAAAGCTCAAAGCCGCATATAGCGAAATTACGAAACGCGAAGCATTCACACATGATAACTAAACACGTAGGCACGAACAGAACAAGACATAATAACTATAAAACCTTGTAGATAGCTCTAGGATACACAAGATATATATATATATATATATATATAAAAGAGGACTAGTCACAGCCTGCGGAGTTTAGGCCGTCTAGTCAAACTGAATACAACAGAGTTTTGGAAGTTTTAAACAGATTGTACAACTTATCTCTCAAATTAAGCCTCTAAGGCCATAAAGTCTAAATTAAAAGGGTGAGAGATAGTACTACAACAAAATAAAACAGAAATAAACAAGGAAGAAACCATACTCTGCTTTGTTACCATGTCTGCAATTTCACCGAAGTGAATTACGACCTGCATATGAAAATCAACAACAACATATGGTATGATAACTGGAGGTTCTCAGTATGGTAACAGTACCCAATATGTAAGATGTAAGGTTCCGGGACGCCGAAGGCAATCCTAGAAGTTCACATCGTTACGGATATTCAAGCTTAATGAAAATAAATAAATAAATAACTTAAACTATAAACAGGGGAATCTACTTACGGGATTTCTAAGTAATACTAGTCACCGCTGTCCTACAGCCTTCACCAACCTACCCTCCGTGTGATCCCATCGCCACCGCCTACCGAGCCTCCTCAATCCCAGCAGAAGACACATATAATGCACACAAGTAAAGCACAAGTAATATACATATACAACAAGTAATCAAATAGCAGGTAGACATGTGTTTCATTTAGGCATACTGAAGATAAGCAAAGAAAACAAACACATAGAAGATGCATATGATGAATGCCTGTCTTATTGGCTCGTGATATCACTGTCGGTCTATAAATGCCAACCCGATACATCCTTTCGAATGTAGCCTTCTTGCCACGCCCAGAGATATAGGCTATGCACACTCATGTAGCAGAAAAATCTGCCACGCCGGGGATATAGGCCCCGCACACTCATGCAGCAAAGAAATAATCAACAACAACTGTTTCATCATAAATCATTCCAAGGATATAGTGCCTAGCACACTCTTGCAGCAGAAAAACAGCCACGCCGGGGATATAAACCCCGCGCACTCATGCAGGCGGGGGATATAGGCCCCGCACACTCATGCAGTAGAGAAATCTGCCACGCCAGGGATATAGGCCCTGCACACTCTTTAAACAACCAACAAGCTCATAATTTCTTTTCAAGATTCAACCTCATCATAAACATCATCATATTCATCAACTGTTCTCAACTCTTTAAGTCCTCATAATCATCACCGAGATAGTACTCCGCTGGCTTACTCACAACTCCAGAAACCTAAACCTCCGTTTTCTAGATTCATACCAAAATTATCATCTTTAGTAATATTAGAACCTAATTACTAGATAGTACTCTTAAACAACATTAGAAGGAAGTTTAGAAAGTTAGAGAATCCTTGAAAATGAAGAAAAATCATTTTTCAGCAAAATAGGGCCTATACGTATGCATGCCTGTGTATGCGTATGCACACATACTTAAAATTTTGCCCATTTCGTGTACGCATACAAGAGTACGCATACAAGAGTTCGCGCCTTCCGCTGCCCCACTCTGATTATTCGTCACTAAGAACCTAAAATTTTTCCTTAAACCAAATATCACTTTTGTAACATTTGCAAAGCTTTCAAAACAAGTTCAATCTAAACCTTTTCAATGTCAAAGCTTTTTCCAAAGACTCAAAAATCATTTATTCGAAAATCAATCACTTTTAAGCATGATTTTCTTAAATTCATTAAAATTCTTAAATCAGAACCTTTCAATATGAATCTCTTTTGAAAAGTTAAGTTTCAAACCAAATTCACAAATTAATAAAATCATAGAACTCACTTTTCTTTCAAACTACATCATTTAAACCAAAAGTTTCAAACCAAATTTAAAAATCATTCAAAACCTTAAAACTTTTTCAACATGATTTAAGACCATACCAGTTAGAAATTTAAAATCATAATTAAAAACCGCAAAAGCATCAGTCAGTACTTCCCTTGCCACTAGTGCTGAACTGCACCCATCAACCAATATGCCGCAAACTCCATGAACAAATTTTCTGGAACATGCTGAGCTCGTAACGCATAGGCTAGGTTAGTCATCCTCACTAACTCTCCGTTAACGTGATCGACCTCGTCCGTGAGTTGCCATTCGGATTTTCTTTCCACACCAAACAATCGATATCAAGGTGATCAGTCTCAATATCTCAAGCTTATTACTTCAATTATCCCCAAAAACACTCACAAACAAGCATGCTATACATATCAAACAGATATCCTAAGTAGCACGAAAGAAAAATGACCCAAAGTATGCAATGAAGCACAATCGGTCTTGATTTTTTGGAGCTACAGAAGCCCAATTGCCGCGCTCTCAACGGCGTTGGAAAGTAGACATCCTGGGCTTTCCAGCAATGTATAATAGTTTATACTTTGCTTGAGATTTGATGGCCCAAATTGGCGTTCCAAATCAGCTCAAAACTGCCCCGCGTTAAACGCCGGAACTAGCACAAGAATGGGAGTTAAACGCCCAAACTGGCACAAAAGCTGGCGTTTAACTCCAAGAAAAGTCTCTACACATGAAAGCTTCAATGCTCAGCCAAAGCACACACCAAGTGAGCCCGGAAGTGGATTTTTATGTAATTTACTCATTTCTGTAAACCCTAGGCTACTAGTTCTCTACAAATAGGACCTTTTACTATTGTATTTTCATCTTTGGATCACTTTAGATCCTTTGATCATCTTTGGACGTCTAGTTCTTAGATCATGGGGGCTGGCCTCTCGGCCATGCCTAGACCTTGTTCTTATGTATTTTCATCGGGGGAGTTTCTACACACCATAGATTAAGGTGTGGAGCTCT
>NC_029781.3:92997845-92998675 GCF_000817695.3 Arachis duranensis
GTTCTACAAGCAAACAAGGCTTGAATGTTTATCTCTTGGATCCCTTGATCGGAATCTTCGTGGTATAAGCCAGAATTGATGGCGGCATTCAAGAGAATCCGGAAGGTCTAAACCTTGTCTGTGGTATTCTGAGTAGGATTCAATGATTGAATGACTGTGACGAGCTTCAAACTCCTGAAGGCTGGGCGTTAATGACAAACGCAAAAGAATCAATGGATTCTATTCCAACCTGATTGAGAACCGACAGATGATTAGCCGTGCCGTGACAGGGTGCATTGAACATTTTCACTGAGAGGACGAGATTGTAGCCACTGACAACGGTGATGCCCAACATACAGCTTGTCATGGAAAGGAGTAAGAAAGATTGGATGAAGACAGTAGGTAAGCAGAGAGACGGAAGGGACAAAGCATCTCCATTCGCTTATCTGAAGTTCTCACCAATGAATTACATAAGTATCTCTATCTTTACTTTATGCTTTATTCATATATCATCCATAACCATTTGAATCTGCCTGACTAAGATTTACAAGGTGACCATAGCTTGCTTCATACCAACAATCTCCGTGGGATCGACCCTTACTCGCGTAAGGTTTATTACTTGGACGACCCAGTGCACTTGCTGGTTAGTTGTGCGAAGTTGTGATAAAGAGTTGAGATTGTAATTGAGCATACCATGTTGATGGCGCTATTGATGATCACAATTTCATGCACCAAGTTTTTGGCGCCGTTGCCGGGGATTGTTGAGTTTGGACAACTGACGGTTCATCTTGTTGCTTAGATTAGGTATTTTTCTTCAGAGTTCTCAAGAATGAATTCTAGTGTTTCAAGGT
>NC_029781.3:92998817-93000582 GCF_000817695.3 Arachis duranensis
TTAATTTGTGTCTTTTCAAGTCAATAATACAGAGAATTGAAGATTCAGAATATTCAGCAGAGGAATTACACAGAAAAAGCTGGGCGTTCAAAACGCCCAGTGAGAAAGGGAAACTGGCGTTTAAACGCCAGCCAGGGTGCCTGGTTGGGCGTTTAACGCCCAAAAGGGTAGTGTTTTGGGCGTTAAATGCCCAGAATGGTACCATTCTGGGCATTTAACGTCAGGATGGCACAAGAGGGAAGATTCTGTTTTTAATTCAATTTTTTTTCAAGTTTTCAAAATTTTTTCAAAATCAAATCTTTTTCAAAATCAATTTTTTCCATTTTCAAAAATACTTGCTATCAATTAATGATTTGATTCAACATTTCAAGTATGTTGCCTTTTCTGTTGAGAAAGGTTTAATGTTTGAATCATATCTTTTCTTGTTAGCCAAGTCATTAATTTTTAAAATCAAATCTTTTTAAATTGTTTTTCAAATCATATCTTCTCAACCATATATTTTTAAAACTATATCTTTTCAATCATATATTTTTCTCACATCTTTTTCAAAATAGTTTTCAATCATATCTTGTTGATTTCTAATTTCAAAATATTTTTCAAAAATCACTTGATTTCTTTTTCCACTCTTAAGTTTTCAAAAATCAATTAGTATTTTTTTCAAAATGTTTTTAAAGTCTTTTTATTGTATTTCTTCCCCTCTTCTCACATCCTTCTATTTATGGACTAACACTACTCCTCAATGCACAATTCGACCTCCATCTTTCCTTGATAAGTTCGAATTTTCTACCTCTTCCTTCCATTTTTCTTTTCCTCTGACACTTCAAGGAATCTCTATACTGTGACATAGAAGATTCCATACTTTCTTATTCTCTTCTCTTTCATATGAGCAGGAGCAAAGACAAAAGAATTTTGTTGAGGCTGACCCTGAACCCGAAAGGACCTTGAAGTGAAAGCTAAGAGAAGCTAAGGCACAACTCTCTGTAGAGGACCTAACAGAAATCTTCAAAGAAGAAGAAGACATGGCAGCCGAAAACAACAACAATGCCAACAATGCAAGGAAGGTGCTGGGTGACTTTACTGCCCCTACTCCCGACTTCTATGGGAGAAGCATGTCTATCCCTGCCATTGGAGCAAACAACTTTGAGCTTAAGCCTCAATTAGTTTCTCTGATGCAACAGAATTGCAAGTTCCATGGACTTCCATTGGAAGATCCTCATCAGTTTTTAGCTGAGTTCTTGCAAATCTGTGACACTGTCAAGACTAATGGGGTTGACCCTGAGGTCTACAGACTTATGCTATTCCCTTTTGCTGTAAGAGACAGAGCTAGGATATGGTTGGACTCACAACCTAAAGAAAGCTGAACTCTTGGGAAAAGCTAGTCAATGCCTTCTTGACAAAGTTCTTTCCACCTCAAAAATTGAGTAAGCTTAGAGTGGAAGTCCAAACCTTCAGACAGAAGGAAGGTGAATCCCTCTATGAAGCTTGGGAAAGATATAAACAATTGATCAGAAAGTGCCCTTCTGACATGCTTTCTGAATGGAGCATCATAGGTATCTTCTATGATGGTCTGTCTGAACTGTCCAAGATGTCTTTGGATTGTTCTACTGGAGGATCTCTTCATCTGCAGAAGACGCCTGCAGAAGCTCAAGAACTAATTGAAATGGTTGCAAATAACCAATTCATGTACACTTCTGAAAGGAATCCTGCGAACAATGGGACAAATCAGAAGAAAGGAGTTCTTGAGATTGATACTCTGAATGCCATA
>NC_029781.3:93000825-93001949 GCF_000817695.3 Arachis duranensis
CACCTATAATCCTTCAAGGAGGAATCATCCAAATCTCTCATGGAAGGATCAACAGAGACCTCAACAAGGTTTCAACAACAATAATGGTGGAAGAAACAGGTTTAGCAATGGCAAGCCTTTTCCATCATCTTCTCAGTAACAGACAGAGACTTCTAAGCAGAGCCACTTTGACTTAGCAACCATGGTCTCTGATCTAATCAAAACCACTCAAAGTTTCATGACTAAAACAAGGTCCTCCATTAGAAACTTGGAGGCACAAGTGGGACAGCTGAGCAAGAAAATTACTGAACTCACTCTTAGTACTCTTCCAAGCAATACAGAAGAGAATCCAAAAGGGGAATGCAAGGCCATTAACATGACCCACATGGCTGAACTTGGAGAGGAGGAAGAGGCAGTGATCGCCACTGAGGAAGACCTCAATGGACGTCTACTGGCCTCCAATGAGTTCCCTAATGAGGAACCATGGGAATCTGAGGCTCATACAGAGACCATAGAGATTCTATTGGATTTACTTCTGCCATTCATGAGCTCTGATAAGTATTCTTCCTCTGAAGAGGATGAGTATGTCACTGAAGAGCAAGTTGCTAAATACCTTGGAGCAATCATGAAGCTAAATGACAAGTTATTTGGTAATGAGACTTGGGAGGATGAACCCCCTTTGCTCACCAAAGAACTGGATGACTTGTCTAGGCAGAAATTATCTCAAAAGAGACAAGATCATGGGAAGTTTTCAATACCTTGTACCATAGGCACCATGACCTTTAAGAAGGCTCTGTGTGACCTAGGGTCAAGCATAAACCTCATGCCTCTCTCTGTGATGGAGAAGCTAAGGATCTTTGAGGTACAAGCTGCAAGAATCTCACTAGAGATGGCAGACAATTCAAGAAAACAAGCTTATGGGCTTGTAGAGGATGTTCTGGTAAAGATTGAAGACCATTACATCCCTACTGATTTCATAGTCCTAGAAACTGGGAAGTGCATGGAAGAATCCATCATCCTTGGCAGACCCTTCCTAGCCACAGCAAAGGCTGTGATTGATGTGGACAGAGGAGAATTGATCATTCAAGTGAATGAAGAATCCTTTGTGTTTAAGGCTCAAGGATATCCCTCTGTCACCATGGAGA
>NC_029781.3:93002058-93002160 GCF_000817695.3 Arachis duranensis
ATTCTAAGTTTGGTGTTGAATCCCCACATTCAAACTCTAAGTTTGGTGTTGGGAGGTTCCAACATTGCTCTGAGTATCTGTGAGGCTCCATGAGAGCCCGCT
>NC_029781.3:93002298-93003778 GCF_000817695.3 Arachis duranensis
GAAGTCACAAAATCAATTGAAAAAGCAAAAATAGAATGAAAAACAAAAAGAAAAATAGCACACCCTGGAGGAAGACCTTGCTGGCGTTTAAGGGCAGCAAATGGGCATTTAACGCCCAGTCTGGCACCATTTTGGGCGTTTAACGCCAGAAAGGGGCACCAGACTGGCGTTAAATGCCAGGAAAGGGCAAGAAGCTGGCGTTAAACGCCAGAAATGGGCACCAACCCGGCGTTTAACGCCAGAATTGGCATAGAGAGCATTTTTGCTCGCCACTTGGTGCAGGGATGACTTTTCCTTGACACCTCAAGATCTGTGGACCCCACAGGATCCCCACCTAACCTACCACTCTCTCTCCTCTTCACCCATTCACCAATCACCTAAACACCTCTTCCCCAAAAACCCCTCACCTATCAAATCCCATCTTTCTCTTCACCACTCACATCCATCCTTCATAAAACCCCACATACCTCACCATTCAAATTCAAACCACTTTCCCTCCCAAACCCACCCTCACATAGCCGAACCTTACCACTCTCTCCACTCCTATATAAACCCATCTTCACTCCTTCATTTTCCCACAACCTAAACACTACTTCTCTCCTTGGCCGAAATACAAAGCCACATCCATCTCCTCTATTTCTTCTTCTTTTACTCTCTTCTTTCTTCTTTTGCTCGAGGACGAGCAAACCTTTTAAGTTTGGTGTGGTAAAAGCATTGCTTTTTGTTTTTCCATAACCATTTATGGCATCTAAGGCCATTATCTTACTATGGTTCGGGGGAAATACTTGGACTTTAGTCCAGAGAGTGTGAGGTTGGCGTTCAACTTGCCTATGATGCAAGGAGATGAGCATCCTTACAATAGAAGGGTCAACTTTGATCAAAGGTTGGACCAAGTCCTCATAGAAATTTGTGAGGAGGGCGCTCAATGGAAGAGAGATTCAAGAGGGAAGCCGGTTCAACTGAAAAGGCATGACCTCAAGCCCGTGGCTAGAGGATGATTGGAGTTTATCCAACATTCAATCATTCCCACTAGCAACCGGTCCGAAGTTACTATAGACCGGGCCATCATGATTCATAGCATCATGATTAGAGAAGAAATAGAAGTTTATGAGGTTATAGCCCAAGAACTTTATAAGGTGGCGGACAAGTCCTCTACCTTGGCAAGGTTAGCCTTTCCTCATCTCATTTGTCACCTCTGTTATTCAGTTGGAATTGACATAGAGGGAGACATCTTCATTGATGAGGACAAGCCCATCACTAAGAAAAGGATGGAGCAAACAAGAGATCCCACTCATCATGAAATCCCTGAGATACCTCAAGGGATGCACTTTCCTCCACAAAACTATTGGGAGCAAATCAACACCTCCCTAGGAGAATTGAGTTCCAACATGGGACAACTAAGGGTGGAACACCAAGAACACTCTGTCCTCCTCCATGAAATTAGAGAAGATCAAAGAATCATGAGAGAGGAGCAACAAAG
>NC_029781.3:93005810-93043577 GCF_000817695.3 Arachis duranensis
ATTAAATATATATTATTATAAGAATGTTATGTTCATGGCTAAGGCCTAAATAGTCTAGTCCAGCAAACAATTAGTAGCAAAAATGTGCATCTTAATAAGAAGGGAATACTTTTAGACCCAAATGAAAATTCATATCTATTAACCCTCATAAGTTATAACTCTCTTCTATCAGCAGTCACCGATTTCACCATAACTTCCTTCATTAGCAACCACCAAAAATTTAAAACGAGAAAAAGGAGTTCCTCAAGAAGAATGTAACCTGTTGCTACTCAGATCACTGTTGCCACGCTGTCCCGGATTCACCCTACGACGCACCACACTAGAAGCATCGTCTCTACGCCCTGTGACTTCAAGAAAATCACTCAATAACAACACTTTTTTTTTTTTAAATTACATTTAAAAAGCGTAGTCTATTTATATAATAAACTACACTTTTTTCTATATTACCTTTTTATAAGAGAATAGAAAACACAATAATGATATCACTTAAAAGAGCGCTTTTCAAGAATAACCTATTCTTTATATTTTGAGTGTGCTTCAAAAATGTTTCCTAATATAAGAGCTCCAAATATCCATACACTTAGTGAATTTTTTATTGCCTTTTCATCATACACTACACGCCCGTGCCTCACCTTTCACTACTTCACCCTTCATCAGAGAATGAAGGGTCGCACTTTTGATCGCCACTTCACCCTACACCACTCACCTTCGCCATTCTACACTCATCGTTGCCCTTCTTCTCCACTCACCACCTCACTTTGCTCACCACTTGTCGCTACTGCCGCTCCTCATCTTCTTCATCTTTGTTTACCAATGTAGTCATCGTCACTGCACCTTTGTCGTCTCTGTGCTCACCGTTGTCACTTACCCTCGTCGTATCTGTACTCACTGTTGTAGTTCAACCTCGTCGTCTCCGCGTTCACTGTTGCCTCTCACCCTTGTCATCTCTGTGTTCACCGTCGCCGGTTGCTCACCATCGTTGTCTCTACACTCAGCATCGTCGTCTCTGTGCTCACTGTAACACCCGATTACCCTAAGCCTTACCTCTATCCGTAAAGCAAAGGATAACGAAGTGCGACGACAGTTCTAAAGCTTATAATATATAATATATGTCCAAGAATTTATATAACTAGAATTCCGATGAAGGAATAAAGCTCAAAGTCGCATATAGCAGAATTACAAAACGCGAAGCGTTCACACACTATAACTAAACACGTAGAAATGAACAGAACAAGACATAATAACTATAAAACCTTGTAGATAGCGCCAGGATACACAGGGTCATAATTAAATTAAATAAATATATATGAGTTTTGGAAGTTTAAAATAGATTGTACAACTTATCTCTCAAATTAAGTGTCTAAGGCCATATAGTCTAAATTAAAAAAATGAGAGAAAGTACTACAATAAAATAAGACAGAAATAAATAAGGAAGAAACCATACTCTGTTCTGTTATCATGTCTGCAATTGCACCGAGATGAATTACGACCTACATCTGAAAATCAACAACAACATATGGTATGATAACTGGAGGTTCTCAGTATGGTAACAGTACCCAATATGTAAGATGTAAGGTTCCGAGACGCCGAAGGCAATCCTAGAACTTTACATCGTTACGGATATTCAAGCTTAACCAAAATAAATAAATAAATAACTTAAACCATAAACAGGAAATCTACTTAAGGGATTTCTAAGTAATACTAGTCACCGCTGTCCCACAGCCTTCACCAACTTACCCTCCGTGCGATCCCATCGCCACCGCCTACCGAGTCTCCTCACTCCCAGCAGAAGACACAGATAATGCACACAAATAAGCACAAGTAATATACATATATAGCAAGTAATCAAATAGCAAGTAGACATGTGATTTATTTAGGCATAGTGAAGATAAGCAAAGCAAACAAACACATAGAAGATGCATATGATAAATGTCTGTCCTATTGGCTCGTGATATCACTTGTCAGTTTATAAATGCCAACCCGACACATCCTTCCGGATGTAGCCTTCTTGCCACGCCCAGAGTTATAAGCTCTGCACACTCATGTAGTAGAGAAATCTGCCACGCCGGGGATATAGGCTCCCGCACACTCATGCAGCAAAGAAGGAATCAACAACAACTATCTCGTCATAAATTATTCCAATGATATAGTGCCTCACACACTCTTGCAGCAAAAAAACTGCCACGCGGGGGATATAGGCCCCGCACACTCATGCAGTAGAGAAATCTGCCACGCCAGGGATATAGGCCCTGCACACTCTTTAAACAACCAACAAGCTCATTATTCCTTTTCAAGATTCAAACTCATCATAAACATCATCATGTTCATCAACTGTTCTCAACTCTTTCAGTCCTCATAATCATCACCGAGATAGTACTCCGCCGGCTTACTCACAACTCCAGAAACCTAAACCTCTGTTTTCTAGATTCATACTGAAATTCTTTAAAATAAATCACTAACTCATCTTTAGTAATATTAGAACCTAGTTACTAGATAGAACTCTTAAACGCCATTAGAAGGAAGTTTAGCAAGTTAGAGAACCCTTGAAAACGAAGAAAAATTATTTTTCAGCAAAACATGGCCTATACGTATGCATGCCCATGTATGTGTACGCATACTTAAAATTTTGCCCATCTCGTGTACGCATACAAGAGTTCGCGTACGCATAGGTGCCAAACAGAATGGCACACTCGCATATGGGGGGTTACGCGTACGCATACACCTCAAGATTTGCAAATTCAGTAAAGTTGCAGAAATCAGTTTTAAACACCAAACTTTAAATGTTCATAACTTTCTCTATGAAAATCTATTTTCATCAAACTTTATATCAATTTAAAGATATTTGAGTGAACTTTAATTTAAGAGAAATTTCAACCAATTTCAAAAACTGAGACTCAAGTTATTATCTGTCAAATTTCACCAAAAATTAGTTTTTACAAAAAATAACTAGGTTCTCAAACTTCTAAAATTCACAACCAAACCAAACCAAAACATACTCAATTCCCAGTCCTATACTTCATGTTCCTTATCAATCAAACACCCATCACTACAAAAGTATCCAAATCAATTCTATTCCTCAATTCATTCCATAACTCCAAATACAATAGCATTATTCCCTGTACAAGCCATATACCCAATTATCATCATTCATCATCATATCATATAATCATCATCATTATTATTCTAATTCCTTCTACACAACACCACTAGAACATCTTTGAATTCCCATGAACAACACCAATAATCAATTTTGTCATCAATATCAAAATCAAACTCTAACATACACAACTCATAAAATCTTAATCACAATTCACATACCACATACATAATCCAATCCACTATTTATTTAATTCAATCCTATCTTAAAGTCAACTTGCCTAAGTGTCCAAAAACATTATACATTACATAAAGGAAACCAAAACTACACCTTGGCTGATTCCTAAAATACACCAAACACCAAAACGAAGCCACGAAGCTCGAACTCAAAGCTCCAAAACCATCAAGCTCACTCCAACAAACACCAAACCTCAATATAACATCATATAACAAATCGCATCAAACCTAGGGTTCACAAAAACAACTAAACACAAGAATTTAGTGAGACCTTACCTTATCCAATGAGAATAGGGGTAAAACCCAACAATATTCCAATGCTAAATCACTCCTAAACAAGCAAAATCACAAAATCTACTAAAAAACTATAACCAAAGATGCAAAACTGTTAAGGCTGGAAATTGGAGCATGGATTTCAAAAATCTTACCACTTTGTTTAGATAGAAACAAAGAGCTCGATGAGAGCTTCACGTGGTAGCAAACGACTCGTCAATCGGAGCACTGTAGCTCAAGTTATGGTCACTGAAAGGTGGTTGTGAATAGTGACCAAACCGTCACCTTTCCTCTCTTCTCAATCCGTATTTCTCTCCCCCTTTGATGCTGAAATGAGGATGCAAATCCTCATTAAAGGTCTTATATATGTTGGGCTCGGTCCAATCTGTTAGCGTTTTTAGTCTGTTTGACCCAACTTTGGGCCAAAACCTTTAAGATTAGTGCCCGGTTTTCAATTCTAAATTATTTTTGTCCTTTCAAAAAAATAAATTCAATTTTCAAAATCTTATTTTTCTCAGTACGCGATTCCGGTCAGACTAGAACCGATACTGCCAGCTTAAGTGTCGGTACGCATTTTTACAAAAATTCTCTGTAAAAGATACATTTTCCTGCTTAGAAAAATTCATTGAAATCAAATTTCACCTTTTTATTTTAAAAAGAACACTTCTATATTTTTGAACCTATATCTGACAATTAAATTATTATTTTATTAAAACGGTTATTCCGGTTCTTACAGTACACCCTTATTGCGTACTTACATATTTCTCTTTAAAATCTAACCAAGAGTTATGGCCATTCAGAAATTTGAATTGTTACTCTCCTTAGGTATTAAATTGTATATGTATTGTAAATTTAAAACAAACAAATCCCTTCAAGACACTAATTTCCAAACAAACAGTAGCATCTCAAACTCTACACTCCAAAACTTGTTCTGTGCTACTGAATCTATGAACTGATAATTCATAACATGTCCATGATATTGGTTGGAATTTGATTGTACTACTGATCCGCCATAAAAAAGGTTCAACTGCAAAAAAATAAACTCACATATTAGCAAAACTATTAAAAATAATAAACTCAATTACACACCGTGTGAAAAGAACATCACTTTTACCTCGCTTAGAGCTTTTGTTTTCTTTTTCTTTGAAGTATTTGCAATATGTTTTTCCATCTTTGAACCTAGTCTATTTTTGGGACTTCCTCTTGTTCTCACCTATGGAGGGCTTTGAAGCTCGTTAATAGCTTCCAAGTTAGCAACTTCATGAGATAACGAACATTTTTCGTTGCTTTTGGCTTTGTGTTCTTGCATCTCAACCATGACATTATCATAAGCGCGGTACATAATCGTAGTGAGCTCCTCAGATTCTGATACAAATTCACATATATTCTGCGAATGAAACACCAATTCGTCAATTCGTCAAATTCATATATGACGGTTTTTGAAACGCTCTATAAAAAACACCTAAATCAGAACTAGGATACACCCAAAAACTTGCAATGTAGACCTCTACTGTAGAATTAAAAAAAATACTTGAAAGCCATTTGTTTTCCCCAAGACCATACTTCATCAGAAAATCATTCCAATTCCTATCGAATGATTCTTTCATATATAAGAGAGTTCCAAATAACATGGCTCAACTCTTGTTCGATTTTTTGCTGTCTCTTATAGCCATTTAATTTTCTTGGAATCTTCTTCATGATGTACCAAATATACCACCGGTGAATTGATGTCGGCATGCAAGCCTCAATGGCCCTATGCATCGATGCGCATTGATCGGTGAGAATGTCTTTCGGAGCATTTCCTCCCATGTAATGAAGCCAACATTTGAATAACCATTTGAATGATTGAGTATCCTCGTTTTTCATCAAAACGCATCTGAGAAGTGTTGACTGACTGTGGTGATTCACCCTGACAAAAGAACCAAATACCAGCTTATATCTGAACATGACGAAACAGAAAACAAAATAGTTAAATCCGCCAAAGTAATCTCTCTCTACACCCAAAACATGCAATGTACACCTCTGCTATAGAACTGAATATTACCTGTTTGTATTGTAGGTAGTATCGAATGAAATAACATCTCCGAAATACTCAAAGGCAGCCTTGCTCCTTGCGTCCGCCCAAAAAGAAATCTTAATCGACTGATCGACCTCGAGTTCGAGCTCGAAAAAGAAATTCTGATTCTTCTCTTTCATTCTTAATAAGTATTTCTTGAATTCTTTTGCATCCTCTAGTTCCAAAACATTCCGCACTTCTCTCGTGATGTAATTTCTCACGTCTTTTTCAATAAAATTTAACTCGTAGTGAACCCCAGCTGCTGTGACAAATGATTGGTATGTTTTGGTTGGGCTGATTCTGGCTTCCTCGTTATTCTCTATTGTACGACGCACGGACATGCTTAGTTCCTTGTGCTGTTTAAGCATCTCTACTTGATTTGGACAGCAGGGATGTGAATGATGAAACACGACCTTCAAAATGATCCACACACCAATGTCCTTCAATATGTGTATATAAATTCTTGCAGGACAATTTAAACCAGCTAAGAAATTTGTCTTCTCCATCGGAGATATTTTTTATTTCCATTTTCCCTCTCTGCTACATGTAATCAATTGGTTCTTAATTTCATTACCCTTCTTATTTGTGCTCCAAACTCTTGTAGAAAAACTTGCAGCTTTCGAATAATATTTGTAGAATTTTGTAGGATCTTCAAGCGTCTTAAAAGTCACCCCAACCTTTGGAACAAACTCATGATCAACATCACACATAAACTGCAAAATACACACAAAAAAGTCCACAATACACCATATTAAAAGCTAGGATAAACTATAGAATGCAACAACAACTATTCAATAAGCATCAAACAGAAATGATTCAACTGTAAACTCTTAAACTATGAACAAACTACATTGTCTAGATTCAAACTACACCTCAGTACTTGATTTGAGTCAAAACAATAATATAATTCACCATCGTTCATTTGACAAGTCAGAACCTGTAAATACTCCCAAAATCTCCTTTATTACACCCAAATATGTCTGATTTACCCCAAAAATCTGATATAAAATGGATAGTAATGGGTAGCAATTTTCATCAGAACAACTACATTACATTCAATTCAAACAATCAATAATGAACAGAAATTTTCACAAGCAAGGTTCACAATATTATTCACCTAGATAATCATAAACTACTAACGAAAATATTAATTAGAATTCAACCACACCTCAGGCACTTCATTCGATTCAAAATAATAATCCACTTCGCTTTGGTCTAGCTGACAATCTGAACTTGAGTCATTCATTATCTTCAAAACAATTTCAGAGCTTACTTTCAAAAATGAATGTAGAGAACAAAGGAAATCGAAAAAACGAAAAAAAGAGAACACAGAGAAAAACTAATGAAAATGATGAAAGATAACGTAGAGAGAATGCACGAAAACAAATGAAGAAAAACGCAGATAAATTCAAAAAACGAAACGAAATCCTTTTGAAAAAGGAAGTTATATATTCGTGCGTTGATTGAAATCTGTTAAATTAAGAGGCGCGTGGAATGGGCGTGGGTAGACGCGCGTGTGAGGGTAGTTTAGAGAAAAAAGATTTATATGGTCTTGTATGATAAAATAGCTTGTATATAAAGAATAATTGTAAAATTAAATAATTATATTTGTTTATTTGTGGATTAGCGGGTTTTAAGAATTGTTATAAGAAGATATTTTTAACAAAAACTATGTTCAAGCTCAAAAGTTATCATTGTCTTATGAATCTATTCAAACATCGACATATAATTAAATGCAAAATTCCAACACTCATATTTCAATTTCGTAAAAGTTCCATTCTTTATAAATAGACATAATATTCAATATAAATACCAAGGGATCAATCATCCCAAACTCACCAATTACGGCCTCCGGCCTAATATACAATTAAATCTCGGTCTCCGACCCAACAAAACTCATCACCACTACTTAAAACAGAAATCAGTCACAAGCACAAACAAATACAAGGCAAATACACATAAAGAACAGTTACAGCAAATATCACAGTTACCAGTTAAGCAGAACTTATCAGATAGGCAAACCAAAACAATTTAAGCACACCCAAACAATGGCAAACAAATGCAGTATGATGCATGCCTGTCCTATTGGCCGTGAGTTCACATGTCGGTTTCTTTGCTAGAACCCGACACATCTGGTAGCTAACCCAGATATCGTCCTCTTGAAAATTGGTGGGCGGTACACCACCACGAATCTCGCAAGATCTTCAATTGGAAAACAAAACATACATGTGGGCGATAAACCACCACGGATCCCACACAACATTCTTTCTAAAAACATGTGGGCGGTACACTACCACGAACCCCACATAACATCCTCTTTTAGAAACATGTGGGCGGTACACCACCACGAACCCCACATACATCTCGACACTGGGCAAGCGGTAAACCACCACGAACCTTGCTAGGTCAAAGATCAAAACATAATTCTTTTATTAATAAATCAAACTTAAAGCATAGCTCTTATATAATAAATCGAAATCAAATAATATGATTCTTAAATCAAATTTTCTTTTTAAGTAGTGCTTCAAACAAAGTCTCGGAGTTTCATAAAATTTCGTAAGCACCTTCCCTAAAATTCAGACTTTGTCACCCTTTTCGAGTCCCAACCAAACCATTCCGCAACCCCTTCCACGGGTTCAAAACCAAATCAGTTTAAAATCAGACAAATTTCAAAGATTCAGATCATTCTCATATTTCAAGAAAACAGATTCAAACTCAATTCATTTTCAATGAACCAAACTTGTTTCAAAAACTTTAAAGAAATAATGCAGCAACCATATATTTAACAAAATCAAACCACAATCCAATCAAACAACAATCATATTCATCTTAAAATAGCCCAACAATACATAAGATTTATACAATCATTAAGGCTGCGTTTGTCTTCAGGGACAGGACACTGAGACAGGGACACGGAGACACAAATCGTGTTTGACAAATGAGACATAGACAGAAACATTGTGTCCAGGAATACTGAATTAGTGTATTTTGTGTCCATCCTGACAAGAAGGACACAGAGACACTAACAAAGAACACAACTTATTTTTTATTTTTTCTTTCATTATTCTTGTTAATTTTTTATAATTATTTTTTTTATTATTATATTTTTGTTCTCAAAATTTTTAAATGGAAAAAATGAGAATAAATTGGATTTTCATAATTTGTTCTAGTTTATCGCCAAACAGAATACATGAACACAAAATTTTGTGTCTCTGTCCTTTGTGTCTTGTTCTCAATGTCTTATCTTGTCCTCTTTTGAAAAACAAACGAAGCCTAAAAGCACATTTATCACATTAATATCCATTTATAACAATTCCAAATTATAAAATTGAGTTTTTGAAAAAGCCCCTACCTCGTTGCGATTTAACCACGCGACCGAAATTCTTTTCTCACAGTCCGCAACAACACAACCTCAACCACAGTTCCTTACCGTTTCCGCAACACTAGCCGCAACTTGAGATGCGATAAAAAATAACAAAAAACGAAACCGCAATGGCTTCGACGAGCTCCAGTAGCGATCAGAACTCCGGTGACGGCGGCTGTAACAACAAACAATGACAATAAAGCTCTCGGAATCTCAAAAGGATGTAAACCAAACTCAACCCTTACCGGCAGCATTTTCGACGACGACAGCGGCATTCCCTGGCGGTAGAAGCGACGGTGGCTGGGCGCGGGTCTCCTTCCATGGGTGACGGCTACTCTGACTCCATGACGAGGACAACGACGGTGCAGGTACAGCAATGGCGGCGACGGCCTTCACGGCGAAGCTGACAAGGGCGCGGCGGTTCCAGGCTTTAGCATCGGCAGAAAATGGCGATGAAGGTGGTTGGTTCCAGCGACGCTGGCAGGTCGCGATGAGGACGACGGCGACACTCCAGCACGCGCGCACAGCTTCTCTCTCGACGGTACAGCAACGACGGGTGAGACGTGATGGCGTGGAATGTTGGTGACAGCTCGAACGACGACGGCGAGTTAAACGGCGGTGGCTCCCTCTCTTCTTCCCTTCTCCCTCGTTGCAGCTCCCTCAACCTCAGCGCGCTCTCCCTCTCAGATCTCCCCCCTTCCCCCTTTTCCTTTCTTTTTTTTTCTTTGTTTCTTTTCTTTCGTGAGTATGGTGAGGGGGAATGGGTGGTAATTAGGGTTAGGATAGATTAGGTTAAGTTAGGGATAATGGGTTAGTTTAGATATTTTATTTATTTATTTATTTATTTATTAAAATAGGGGATAGTAATGTAATTTTTGTAAAATAAATAAAAAGTAGAATAATAATTACTTCACCTAGATTATTGATAAAGTATCCATCTTTAAAATACTTTTTAATTACCAATCTTTAAATTATTTTTTAGTTAAATAACAAATTGATAAAAATTGGAGACAAGTAAATTAATTCTCCTTTATTTATAAAATAAGATTAAGAATATTAAAATTAAGACATATAAAATATTCATTATTTTAAATTATAAAAAATTCTAAATTATAAATAAAAATTCGTCTGATTTATATATAAAATTTCAAAAATATAATCTCAAGTAATCATAATAAATCATAAATGATTTATTAATAACATTTAAAAATTTGGAGTTTTACAATTAACATTCTCATGTTCCTCCTCTTTTTCTTTTTCTTTTTTTTTCTTTTTCGTATTCCTTTTTTTTTTCATGTTACTCTTTCTTCTTCTTCGCGTATTTTTTTTTTATTATCGTTTTTTTATTACTGCTATTGTTACCGTATTTTTTTTATTTTTTTCCTCTTTCTAATAATTTTGTAACATTATGTTTTTTTTTTGTTAAATTTTTTTGTTTTATCTTGATAAAAGAATAAAATAAGAAGAAGATGATAATAAAAAAGAATAAGAAATTTTGAGTTATCAATAAGTAATTTCTATGTATTTTAAATTTAAATAAGATGTACTTGATCTATATTTATTTTAAACTGAGTTTATTTATATCTTGTCATAATTAAATAATTTCAGTATATTTTGTATCTAAATAAAGTGTATTTTTTATTTAAACTGAATTTGTTTATGTGTTGTCATCAGTAAAAAATTTTGATACATTCTAAATTTGAATTCTTATATATAATAATAATAATAATAATAAAAGTATCGATTTGAATCTCATTTTATATACAGCAATTTATTGATTAACAACAAATCCTTAAACAAAATTCAAATATGCGTCAAATTAGTTCTTAATTTATCAAATTAGAAGATATTGTAGACAACTAAAAAAACAAAAATATTAGTATATTTTTTTTAATTTTGGACTAAATCCTAAACTTTTACGGAAAAAATATAACCGTAGAAAAAATGAGTCGTCAAATATAAAAGTGCAAAATGTAAACAAACAAAATAACAATATTATTTATAAAGACTAAAAATACATTTAATTTTATTCTCATATTTTGATAGAGATATTATCCTTGTTAAAGAAATACAATCTATGTTCCAAATATATATACAAATCAAATTTTATCCTAAAATAAATATAATCAAGTTCAATTTTCTTTAAAAATACTCTTTGATATGCGTTCCAAATAAAGAAATATATTATTATATCTTAGATATGAAAAATTTCTTACTTTTATATGATTTTTCCTTTTTATTAATTGTTTGCTTTGCAAGCATTCAACATATAGTTGTTCTAATCTATTTGGTAATTTAACATTCCAATCTTTTTAACATTCATTTTGATTGCTATTGTTTGTTTTCCCTCAATCATCAATCAAATATCATCATACCTAATAATTCTTACTTGATATTTCTAAGTTTTGATATTACAAAATTTTCACTAGATATATTTATTTATGCCTTACTTACGTATGTATATTATATTTTTGTAGAATATATTTTAAAATGAGGAAACTGAATCGAATCCTAAAAAACTAACTATAATACTTATGTTAGTAGTGACATGATAATAAAAGAGAAAAAAATTAATATTAATTAAAAAAAATACGAAGAAAAAAAACACAATAGAAAAGGAAAAGAAAAAAGAAGAAAAATACGAAAGTGAAAAAAAAACAGCACTAAAAATAAAAATATTATAATAATTTAGTGAAATTTAATTAAATATTTTAATTAATTGTAGAATTTTATTCTTAAAAAAATATTAAATTAATTATTTAAAATTTAATTTTAATATTTTTCATTCCTCATAATATCACCGCAAATATAAATTTTATTTAAAATTTTTTACGCTTGTTTACTTTAAACTCCTTAATTAATTCAAATTAGTTGAAATTTAATTTTAACATTATACTTAATATTTAAATAAAATACACATAAAATATTATTCATTTGTTGAATTTATCTACCATTAGAGTTATTAAAGATAATTTATCCCCTGTAATTTGGAAAAGAACTGGAACAATGGCCAGATATAATTTATTCCTTCTTATCATTCCATGTTCTGGATTTTGTCTATCTACCCACATGGTATAGACTATAGAGCGTGAATGAGCCATGAATGACAGGGCATAAACCCAAATGAAGATCGAAGAGTGCCAAAGCCGTCAGATAATAATAATAATTAATGACCAAGACCTTCATGGTGATGCTCAGACGACACCGTTTATCAAGAAGGACTACCTAGGGACTCTGGTTCCAACTTCCAATCCGTATTTGGATTTGAATAGGATCGGTTTGGTTCGGCTGATGAACTCCTCAATCTATCATGCTCCTGGCGCCAAATACGCACCGTATCCGTACTCGTATTCATTTTCCCTAGCATACGCCATACAGTTTGGCGCGTCTGGGCGAGTCGTGAATTCGAACCGAACCGAACGAGTGAACCGGTTTGAGGAAGTAATAACGGTACGCCCAACTGAGAGCAGCCACGATAACAACGCCGAAACCGAACAAGGACAGGAATAGGAAGATAAAGATGAAAAGAGGGAGCCATATTGGACTAAACAATATGATTAAGGGGAAGAAGATAATGAGGCTGAGAGTGGTTGCAACGACGGTTAAGCCGGATAGGAAGATAAAGATGGAAGTGGTTATGAGGAGGGTGAAGAAGCTAAAGAGTTGGGGGGAGGTTGTGGCGTGGTGTTGGAGTTTGCCAAGGATTGTGGTGGGTGGTGGTGATATGTGGCTTCGGCTTTGAGATGAGTATGGGTAATGGTTAGCCATGCCCATGGAAGTGGCCAGTGGGCATGCACGTGAGTTTGGGTTGATAGAGAGAGAGAGAGAAGGGTGGGGTTAAAAGAAGGGTGGGTGTTGGGACAGGTGTCACTTGTACGATACACGTGGAGGGCAGAGAGCTTGCCTATACTCAATCCTCAATGGATGAGTTTTTCAAAACATGCATTTTAAATACAATAAAAATATGTCTATTATTTTTAGTTATTTAATTGTCTAAAATGTTATGTCTAGAAGTTCGTAAGACTATACGGCAAAACATACCAAAATTGACTAATTAATTTCATTTTTAGAAATGTTGTATCTATATAGCATTGCAAAATTAGAGCATATATAATAATTTGCTACTACCGTTTCACACTTCTGCTAAGCCCCAATTTTGAGTTGACCCTGAAATAAGCTTGCAGCAGGACTAGTGAGAAAAAAACAATTGCCACCAACTGCACAAGTCGCACAAGTAAGAGATTCTTGCTTCCTTCATTGTCACCAACCAGGGACTTGTTTGAATTGATCAGTTCATCAGGTCTAATCTCTTCTTCTTGTTTGGTTTCCAAGAAACCGCTATCTCCGAACGTTTTCGCAGTTATGAGATCCTTCCAACAATTGGCTGCCACAGAACCTGAACCTCTATCACCTTTTTGAGAGTGCAATTTGCTTACTACTTCATCATCCAATTCTTGTTCGTGTTCCGCGCTGTTTTCTTGCTTGTTTTCCAAGAAATCTCTATCATCCGACACATGTTCATTATTACTTGGTTTAACTGAACAATCGCCGAAAGAAACTCTCTTCAATGATTTCTGCACCACTGATCTCTCTAATGATCTGTTAGAACCGATTTTCCGGGATAATAACGGCATTGTTGATAGATCTGAAGGAAGCACCATTGGCATGGAAAACCTGCGTATAAGACCATGGCTTCTAATTGGAGAACTTATAGTGCCAGATCTAGTTAAACACTTTGGTGATGAAATTACATTATTCTCCTTGGAGCAGTCATGTTTGATCTTTCTCCATCTCTTCATTTTGCTAAGTAAACTAGAGCTCTTGCTGCTACTGCTTTGGCTGCTTGAGGAACTCTTATCAAGTGTGGTGGTTTCAGTCTCATCATCCTCATCATCATCATCATCATCCAATGTTGTTGTGTTTGAGGAATTATTGCTTTCAAGCTCAGGATCATTATGTTCATATGTTACTGCAATTTGATCCTTCTCATATGATTCTGAATTCTTTATGCAACTTCTTCTTAAGGCCTCTTCCCTTGTTGCTCTCTTTTGGAGACTGTGGTTGAGTTCATACCTTAAGCATGTGAAGAGCCACCGTTGGTAGACGAGTTCCTCCACCATTTCGAATCGGTTTCTTTGCAATCTTTCAACTTGCTCTAGAAGTCCTTCATGGACTTGCCGGAGACTGGTTATTTCCTCTTTGATCAAAGCAACCGTTTCCTCCTGAAGTTAATAGTCCAAAATAATTAAATAATTTGATATATTTGACTAAACTACGCATATACAATTCTACATAGATTAAGTAAAACGGAAGGTAAATTATAGTGTTAAACTACCTCCGTCTTCACTTTATCATTAATAGTAATCAATTTAGCTCCTATCTCTCTCTTTTCCAATTCGAGCTCTTTGTTTCTTCTCTTCAGTTCCAAGGCTTCTAATCCAACACCTTCAATATCTTTAATCTTCTTAATAATCTTAGCACCTCTGGAAGAGCTATCCTGCTTCTTTAACTTTGTAACTTGCTTCTCAAGCATCAATATCTGCTCCTCGACACGGCTTCCTTCGAAACTCCTCTTTCTTTCCATCTCATTCAGCGTCTTCTTAGCTATTTCTAGATGCTTCTTTGATAGTCCATCATCTCTTGCTTTTTCTTGCATAGTTTTGTTCTCTGCCTCCATTGAATCAATGATTGTCTTAAGCAAGTCGAATTTTGCATTCTTTTCCTCGAGCTGTGTTCGCAGTTGAGCAATGGCTGATTGCTCTTCCTTTAGACCATTCAATCGAAGCAGTTTCTTTTGAAGGCTCACTTCCCTTTGCTTGTAATTCTCTACCAAATTCTGCAATAATTCCTTTTCAGTTGCGTAATCCAATTTCTGTGGGGTTTCATTTTTCATATGCTTCTCTTCATTCTGCAAAATAGATTCTCACTCATTCAATAATAAGTTTCTTTAGCACTTTCTGATGAAAAATTTTCAGTTTTTTTTGTCACTATTAAGGGTACCTGATTTATTGAATAAGTAGCATTTGCAGTGTTATTTTCAATATCTTCTGATTTAAGTTCCAAGTGTGGTGATGCATCACATCCTTAGTTCCCAAAAGACACCATATAGCAAGAAGTATGAATATAAATCCATAATGAATAATGAAGATACAAGCAAGAAATTAATGTATTGTGAACCATCAAATTGATAAAATTGGTACATAAAGAAATTAATGTATTCAGAGAAGGAAGATAATTTATATCAATATATTAAATTCTGAATGTATTGATTTTTCATTAAAGGAGAAAATAGTGATACCTGCTGGAGCTAGAGATTTCATTGTATCACTTCTCTTTGCAGGAAAATTGGTTTTTGTTTCTAAAATCTTGAGTACAGCAATTGAAGAAGTTACAACCAAGAAGCTCACTCTAACTATCATGTAGTCCTTCAAACAGGTTAGTTAGAACAATTTTGATATATTCCCTATTCTGATGACTTGGTTGCATTGAATAATGCCACTGAATTTCGCTAACTCTGATTTTTTTAACAATCACTACATTCTTATCGACTTATCTCATTGAAGCAAAGTGAAAAAAAAAAATCTTAGTGAAGCTCATCACTAAAAGACAATATGGTATTCAATGTCATTGGAAGAAACATGTTCCCCTTTTTGTACCAATATGAATGTGAGAGTATATTCCTTTTCATGATTTCATGGCACGTGATTATATTTGGATTAAAATATGAGCAAACAGTCACATTCCTCTCTGAAAAATTGTTTATTTTTTAAATTAGCCTCCGATTTTTTTTTCGATTAAATACGTTTTTTAAATATTTTAAATTGATTATATTAATTTTTTGTTATTTCCATTATTCATAGTGTTAGAGTTTACTAATATAATATTAATTCACATCACAAACGGCAGACAATCTTAATTAGGTGCCACTCAATTTAAAATAAATTTATATATAAATTTATTATCTTAACGGTCAATTAAGACAACAAAAATATAATATAGCCAACAAAATTAACTAATGTGACTAAGGGTCAGTTTGAATTAACTTTTGAAAAAATAATTTTTTTAAAATTTTTTTAATAAATAAAAATTATTTTATATTTAAATAAATTTTAAAAAAAATTAAATATTAAAAATATTTTTTGTTTTTATTTTTAAAATTTTTTTAAAAACAAAATATTGCTAACTTTTAAAAAAAAGGTAAAGATGAATTTGACTTTTGATCATTTACTCGTTAAAATATCTTGTAATGTTGCGAAGGAAATAATGAACGGTGGATATGCAGTACCACCATCCAACTGATAGATATGCAGTACCACCATCCAGCTGATAGTGCCATTGGATTTTTGGGAGGGTAGAATTGATTCCCACCCTAAGAAATTAAGAATTTCTATCATGGTATAATCATAGTAGCTAGAATCTCGATTTAACTCTTAAAATTTTTCGATATTACGATTTTAAATGAGTTTATCGATTTTACGAAATTTGTACTAAGTCCGACGATTTTACGATTTAAATCTTGTTAAGATTTTACGTTTTACGTTTTTTATTTACTTTTTCGATTTCACGTAAAATCTCGATTTTCTCTACCTTGGGTATAATTTCTATATATTTATTTCCACCTGCGCAAAAAGGATAATGAAGATGAATAACAAATCTAAATAATCCAACGATGTATTACTAAACTACTACTCATCTATCCAGATTAAGGTTTAGTTTAGTAAAATTTTTATTTTTTAAAAGTAGTTTATAAAAATTAATTTTTAAAAATAATTTTTTAAAAATTGTAATATTTATATTTGATAAATTAAATTAAAAAAAACTTTTAATAAATACAAATCTTCTATTAATCGTAATAAATATTTTACAATCTTAATTGATCATAATTTTATTATTGATCCGTTACATACGTATTGGATTGAAAGAATCGTGTTTGTTAGAAATTCAATCGATTAGATGCACAAATCAATCGTTTAGGTTTTCCAAACTTCAATCGACTTGGAATTGATACACAATCGATTGAATTTTGCAAGGCATGTGGGGTTTTTCTTATTCAATCGATTGGTCATATTACCGAATCGATTTAAATCTTCAAAGCAATATAGATTTTCTCAATTCAATGGATTGAATTTTGCAATGCGTTATATGTTACGCTTCACTAAATTTTTCTACTTGTGATTATAAATTTATTTTATTATTCATCTATCTTATCTTTAAAATTCTATCTTCAATTTTTAAGTTTTTATTTTGATTTAGACTTTAATCTTATCTTTTCTTTAATATTAAGATTATAAATGGGTGAATAATCTATCAACAATTACTCAATCCTACAATTAGAATCGTTTATCAATGTGATTGATTATCAATTTTTTCATTATTTTTGTTCATTGTTTATCCATCTACTTAATATCCAATTTTTCTTCATTGTTTATCCATCTCTTTAATATCCAATATTTGTTCATCATTAATTGATAATCACAGTTGCGATAGAGATTCAATCAATTTTTTTATTGTAATGTTTAAAAAACAATCAATTGTTTTGATTACAAATCGAGATTAATGAATATAATCTCTAATTTTGTAATTCTTTGTTTTGATTCTTTATTCATGAAATTGATTGTGCAATGAAAAAATATTTTTTTTTATCTTTTAGTAATGGATTTTTTCTGAAATAAAATAAAATAATTATTATTTTCTAAAACCCAATTTTTCAATTTTAATTTTTCAAATACGAATTTTTTTTATGCAGAGAGTAAGATAAACTTCACCTCAAATTCTAAAAAAATGGCTAATTCAAATTATTAAGCTTCACAATAGACAATGGCAACCATTATCATCATCTCCAGAGTATATAGAAGTACACAAGAGTATACATGAATAAGTCTTATTTTTATTGGGAAAATAATAGTTTTTTTTAATTTATAATGAAAAAAATCTCATTAAATATGGTTTATTCCCGTGTATCTATGTATTATTCAAATTGCTTTGATGATTTCAATCGATTGGGTAATTGTTGATCGAAAAATATTTCGATTGGAATGAATCAGATCGAAATGTTTAAAAGCACGTGCATGTATTAATTAGGATCTACTTGGCACGGATTCGACTATGGACATTCTGATCGAGTCGAGCTAGCTTTAGTCGAAAGGGGTATCGAGTAAGAAACCAAACGGTGGCTCGAATGATGAATCAGACGGTTACACAAGTAGATGAATTGAAGGCTTCCACCACGTGAGGAAATTATGGGTAACGTTTATTGACAAAGAAGCGAGAAGGGTTACCAGGAAGTGTACATACAAGATTGTGCTGTGTAATTAATTATCAGAGGAAGACTATAAATATTAGAAAGTCTTAGGGAATAAAGGTTGGAACTTTAACTCAGAAAACACTCAAGCATACTCACATCCCCTGCGAATTCCTGAGTATGCGACCAAGTTTCTTTTCTGTAGGATTTCTTCCATGTTTTTATCTTTTTAGTTTATCTTCTTGTAAACTTTACTTTTCAAGTAAATTTATCTTTCAAGCATTTCTTTAATTTTCCTTATCCAATTTATATTTCAGCACCTTTAAATTTTATGCCAAAGCCCTTTGACCCAGTCTAAGGCACTTTATTGCTTTCTTTAAACTTCAACGCAATCTTTATGATTTCAGTACATGTTCTTTTCGAAAATTGAAAACCTTATTTCTTCATTTCTTTTATTATTTTACAAATTTTAATTTATCTTTCATCTCGATAGCCATCTAATCGAAGACATTTTAATGCACTTTTAAAAAACTGGTACCTGCAATGAGAAGTAGGTTTCGCTCCCAGACCACTAGATATCAAACCACCATCAATTTTCAAAAAATCGACAAAACAGTAATACGACCAATCGATTGAATAAAAAAAAACCCATATGCCGTGCAAAATTCAATCGATTGTGTATCAATTCCAATCAATTGAATTTCTAACAAATACGAGTTTTCTAATCCAATATGTATGTAATGGATCAATGATAAAATTATGATCGATTAAGATTGTAAAATATTTATTACGATTAATGAAAGATCTAATTTGTTATTGTTTTAGTTTTTTATTATTAATAAACATAATAGATGAATGATAAAATAATAATTTATAGAATAAAAAATAGATTTTATAATTAAGTAATATATAAAGGATTAATTTGTAATTAAAATTAAATAAGGACTATTTAGCAGTTATTAAAAAATTTAAAAAACATGTTTTATTATGGAACCATTTAATGGTCCAAAGGTTCTGGAACCATTGAATCCGGTGCCAACTTTGAAAAGCTTTACCTTAGATATTTTCAAAAGTATCCCGATCTTTTAAAAGTTGCAAGTATAAGCGCAAGATCTTTTTTATTTACCAAATACAAAATGAAGAGTTTGAGCTTTTAAAAATTACAAGTACCTCTTCGAAAAGTTTTACCAAACTAAACTTAAATATCTAGGTTGGGTCAAAATAATGCTCCCAACCTGACAAGCTGTAAATATCTAGGTTGGCGCGTTCACCCTATTTGTGTCTTCTTGCGTAACTATCTTCTCCTGCTCGTGGCTTTATTTGCGGGATTCACGCTTCTAGTGCGCATGAGCTACCCCAACCATTATTTAGGGGTGTCGTTTCGATTTCATGCCCAGAGAATTGAATGCTCTTTATGAGTGATTTGAAAGTGCCTGAAAAAGACTATTATGTCCCTGGCCTTTTGCGCTTTTCCCTCTTCAGTTACAGTTACCTTTACCTCTTTTTCCTCAGTTTCATTTTCTTTCCATTTTTCATTCTCCCCCTCCCCCAACTACAACTATTACCACTGTCATTTTCTCATTATCTCCCTATGCGAATTGTTGCTTCCATTTCTGAATCACTCAAGGATTTCACGCTACTGCCACGAGGGACTTACCATTTCTCATGTCTTGCATCTTCCTCTTTCACAAATACTGGTACGTGGTTATTTTTTGTGTTTATTTTTCTCATCTTAGTGCCTGTGTTGTTGCTTTTGGCCGTTTGCCACTGTTTGTTATACCTTTTTATTGCTTGGTAGCTAGTTCTTAGAGGGTGCCATAGGTATCTTTTTTCTAGATTTAGGCCTATAGATGGTATAGTATAGGATATTACTTTCGTAGAAGAACATAGTTTTAGTTTTTGACTTGTGATAAGCTTCCAACTTCTCGTTTTAACTTAAGTGGTGCCCCACTGTAGGTATGGTGCAGTAACCTCTCGTGAATCGTTATGCCTGGTGTACGACCGATGATATGAGCACGTCCTCCAGGATGACCGCAGAAAATTTACAAGAGCTTCATAACTCGGAAGCATTATGGGGGGATGGTCCCGAAGAAGCCAACAATGATGTTTTTGTGCCGAGCCCCCAGGAGCATGTTTGCCAACTTAACTTGGAGCTCCCCATGTTCCGAATTGGATGAGGGTGTATAAACCCACGTTCACTTCATTTTTTCCCTTCGTCATGGCTTTCCTAAATCGATGTAAAGTTGCTCCCTCACAACCTCACCCTAATAGCTAGGCTGCCATCTGGTGCTTCGAGATGGTATGTGAGTACTTGAAGCTCCCGGCCTCCGTGGAAGTCTTCCTCTATTTCTTTCTTCTTACCAACCCCTCCTAAGAAGGTAAACATAAAAAGGAGTACCTCTCCTTTTGGACTGTGTAAAATCGGAGGATTTTCAACCTTTTCGAAAATTTCTTTCACGGTTTCAAGGAGACCTTCTTCAAGGTGAGGCTGGTCAGAGGCCGCCATCCCTTCTGGCTTACTCTCAAAGAAAAACTGTGGATCCTGACCTATTAGAGTTTTGGTGCCGGCTCAAACTATATGATCAAGGTAACTTATGACAACCTAGGTCGGCAGAACCTACAGATTGCCGATGTCTTGTTGGCGATTTTTGGTTCTAACAACCTCAACTCCCATCTCTTGATGGGTGACCAAGAGGCCGGTCGTGATTGTGTGGGTAAGATCCTTTCTTTTATTGTTGTTCTTCCATTTTTTTGGTGTGTGTATTGCTATGTTGTTCTCGATTTCACAACTTGTTTTTTTTGCATGACTTGCTTTTTCATAGCTTGTTTTTCTCATCCTTTTGCAGTTGGGATGACTTCTAGACACGCTTCTTTGAGTTATTTGATGACTAATCTTTTTCTTAGAAATGAAGAAGATAGCTCAGACATCTCTACCCCTGAAATTGAGGTTCCCTGGCGAGAGTGAAATTCAATCTCAGCCTCCTACTAAGTCACCTGCCGGGACTAGTTCCACCGACAAGAGAGATCGGGGCAAGGGGGTTATTACAACTTCACACAACTTTGTTAATATTTTTTCAACGCAAGCTAATTGTTTGTCATCATACCAATCATACCTATCACTTCAATGGAATGAGGTGGTACACACTTAAGAGGCAGTCTATGAATCATTTTGGAGTAAATTCTATAATGGAATAGTGTATTAAGGATGTGATTGATAAAGATGGTCACTCGTTCGATAATAAATTTTTTAGCACTTATGAAATTTTTTCAGTTTTTTCGCTACTAAGGGTATCTGATTCGTCAAATAAGTAACATTTGTAGTAATATTTTCAATTTTTTCTAATTCATGTTCCAATTGTGGTTATGTATCCTATGAAGTACGGACACTTTTTTTATTTGGACACGACATTCATCGACACTTGTCCGATACACGTGTTTTTTATGTCTAACTGTGTGTTAATAAAACATAAAAAAGAATTTCTAGACATACTTAGATACAATTAAATAATACCATTACATGTCTGTATTTCTAATTTTATTCTTAACATATATTTTTGAAATAAATTTAAAAATAATATATATTATTAATTTTTAAAATAAAATATATTTTAAATATTTATCATATCAGTATCGTACATGATAGATAAAGATGTATTACATCTGTAATTTCCAAAAGATACAGTAGCAAAAAATATAAATATAAATCCATATTGAAGATACACGCAAAAAATTAGTGTATTGTTAACCATCAAATGGATTAAATTGGTACATAATGAAATTGTATTTAAAGAAGAGAATAGTGATACCTGTTCGAGCTAGAGATTTCATTGTATCACTTCTCTTCGTAGAAAAATTGGTTATTGTTTCTGAAATCTCGAGTGTAGTAAATGAAGCAGCTATAACCAAGAAGCTCACTCTAATTATCATGTAGTCCTTCAAACAAATTACAGAGTATATACATATACAATTACCATCTCAAATTTTTCTAACGACCTTAAGTTGAAAAGAAAACTTTGCCCTATTTTTTTCACACCATTTGAAAGAGATAATTTTATTTATATCTTGTTCTTAACTAGGATGGGCTATCAAAAATTTTTAAATATTTTTATTACAACTATCAAAGTTTAATTTTAACGTGTAAAAAATTTTATACGATCCTTTAATTACATTCTTATATATTTAGAAAATTTTTTAAATAGTGTGTTAATATTCTACTCTTATCTCAATTACTATAAACAAATTTTCGTATATCTCGTTTACACTCTAAACGAGATAACATAGTGTAAACGAGATATATATTATCTCATTTACACTATAAACGGTTATCTTTCTTCTAATTACCCACTATTAATATTGTTGTCTCTGACTCATAAAATTTTTAAATTTTGTATGTTCTTTTTTGAGTATTAATTTTTAAATTCAAATTATATATATTTTAAATTTTGTTTGTTGCATAGGAGTAAATAAAAATGAAGGTTGTGGTAGGCTTAGAGAAGGGGGTTGAATCTATGCCTTCCTTTTTTGTTGCTGTTATTTTCCTTTTTAAACACCTATGCTATTTTGATTCTGTTTGATCTGAGCAGCGGAAATTTATGAGACAATTTATTTTTGTCTCATGAAAATCATAAAATAGAACACAGCAGAGAAGAGAAGAGCTAACACTAGCAAGTATCCTGGTTCGGTTGTGCTATGCAACCTACATCAAGTCTCCTCCACAGCTATGGAAGAATTTCACTATAGTTAACAGTATTACATACACCAATAACACAGGATTGACCCAATCCTTTCACACTCAAGTTCTAACCTAACTTGACATTGGCTATGCTAATACCTAACTATACCTCTTAGTGCTAACCCAACTAAGAAAGGGATACCTTACTGGTACAAGATACAAGACATAAACACACCTAAAGAAATCTGAAAAATAACTCTAGACTTTTCTCTCAAGTATTTCACTCAGCCTTTTTCCACTCATGGCTTTTACTTGAGCTTTTTCACAATGCCTTTTCTCACAAGAAATTACAGAAAGATAAACTTAGAAAAGTACATTACAATCAGTAAAACATGAAGGAGATTGACTTCATCAGCAGCCTCTTTGCTATGTGCAAAACCAGATTCGCAAACCTCAGATACAGTTCTTCAGTATTGGCCGAATGCTTCTTTGAAAGTAAGCATTATCCAAGTAGAGGAACTCCTTTTCAGGACACTGTTCTCACACTCTGTTTTTCTCTCCTTCTTTTTTTTTTGAATGAACAGAAAAACTTCTTTTTAACTCCTTGCATGTTGCTGGGTTCTTCTTCCAAGGTCAACATCTTGAGCCTTGAGCTTCACCCACCACAGATTCACTTTTTCTCCTTAATCATCAAAGTAGAACCTTTGCTTCTGACTTTCTCAAACTTGACCGAAAGCCATGAAGAAGTAACCAAAATTGTTTTCCAATGGTCAACCAAATCTGAACCATAGAGATGCAACTTGGTCTCCAAGAATCTCTTGTGTCCGTGGATTTGTAGCAGTGAAGAGCAGAGATCAACTTTTCTCTTGAATGCCATTTTCGGATAGAGTAGAGAGTTGGGAAGAAGAGAAGAATATTTGATGTAAGCAAGATGAGATGGAATACCTTTAACCTAAGCTTGATTTGGTTTGAATTTTGTGATTAGATTTCTGTGTATCAAGCTTAACCTTTCTCTCTCTTGCTTCTTTGGTGTTTTGCTTGGTGAAGAAGCTCTTTCTCTCTTTCTCTTTCTTACTTTTTCTGAAGCTGATTTGACTTGATCAGAGAAGAGGGGAACGTTGCTTTGGTTGGAGCAACATGGAGGGAATTGAAATTAAGAAGCTAGATCGGGCTTGGATCGGGTGTTGGTGTGCTTGGCCCGATTTGATTTCTTTGGCTTCCTTCTTTGCTTTTGCTTGGGCTTTTTATTTTTGCTTTCAGCCCAATAAGCTTGCTGATTGCTTTTAGGCTATTAACATTTTGGCCTGCAACATATAATAAATAATTAGCAACATATAATTATTGATACTTAACACTAATTATTTATTTTGCCCAAAAATAATGTTTGTCATCACTAATTAATTTAGTTAATTTCTTAACTCAATAATCTCCCCATTGATGACAAACATGATTTAAGCAATAATCAAAAGAAAGTGAATTTGAGTAAGGTTTAGAAACTCCCTTTGATATTTTTCATTTGCTTTTATGTTGCTCCCCCTTTCCTTTTCAATATTTGCTCCCCCTGGATTTATGCTTTCCTCTTTGTCCCTGTTTCACATTGTTCTTAAAGAAAGCACAATAAAGAGCTATGCACACTATATCTTGTATAAGGAATATCAAATGAGCAACATCACATAATCAGCCCAACATCAAACTAATATCAGCAGCAAAAGGATTCAGCATGTGAAATCAAATTTTAGTGCAGCAATTAGACAAAAATCCGAAAGAATTACTAGTAGTTGCATCAACACCAAAAAATACCATCATTCTAGTATTCTAGTGCTATTACTCCCCTTTTTGTCATCAAGGGTGGAAAATAAACAAGATCAACAAAAACAACAATACCAATCCTGCAAGAAAAGGTTAGATCACAGTCCAAAGTTCTAACTAAACCATCAAAAGTGCAGCGGTATTTAGAGTTATTACAGTCATCCAAAATAAAATAGTTCAACAGTTGCAAAATAAGTAGAATTTATGAGACAAAAAGAGAGCAGCAGCAGCAATTTTCATGAGACAAAACTTAGGCATCAGAACCATCCCCCTCCGAAGCAGCTTCTTCTTCAGCATCAGTGGCAATGTCTTCATCATTTTGAAGATTATCAATGAAGGCCATGAGTACAGCCACCCTATCCCTCGATTTCTTCAGAAAGTTCTCATGCTTGCTAGCTAGTTTCCTTTGTTCCTTGCTCATGGCAATCAAGTGATTTGATTGGGAGACAAACTCTTGAGCAACATCCTTAACCACATTTAGCAGAGCAGATTTCTTTCCAGTGGAGATGGATGTTCCCTCAGTGGAAGGATCAGGAGAATATTTGGGAACAAAATCATCATCTTCATCATCTAGGACAACTCTTTCAGATCTAGTGGGTCCTTTGTTCTATTTCACTGAACCACCTCCCTTTAGATATGAATGTCTATTTTCATATTTCTCATTGGTCAAGTCAACACCAAAATACTAAAAAATACAAGTTAGAAATATGCCATAAAGAAGAGCTTTGTCCTTTTCACTTCTAACAGAATCAAACATGTATCTAACCATCAAATATGCAAATGAAATTTCAGTTTTGGTGAGAATGGCATATAAAACAAGAGTATCAGTGTAGAAAACCCTTTGAGATCTATTAAGGAGACATGTTCACAAATACTAGCCAGGGCATCATTGTAAGAAACACCAACTCCATCATCCCACTTAACTGACGTGTAGGCACAAGGCCCAACATCAGTATACTTCAAAGCTTCACTGATGGTCTCATTGTTTAAAACGATATCTCGGCCCTTGACATACGAATGAGCAGTGCCTTTATGATAAGTCATGTTTGCATAAAACTCTTTGACCAACAAGGGATAAACAGGTTTTTTGATTTCAAAAAGGTGATTCCAGTCCAGAAAAATTAAGTTGTCAACAAAAGGAAAACCTTTTCTTTTCAATGATGGCAAATCAGCGAGAAATGAAGAGCACAGGGTACGATACTGGATGACTCCCTCATAAAAATCATTATTCATGGCAGATTTGAATCTATAGGGCTTATAGTTTGAATGAGAGGTCAAAAAATGAGCTTTGTGATCGAAAGGTCCTATTTCTGGTTCTTTAACATCTTTGAGAGGGACTCGAGTGTTACCTCGTTGAGAGCGCATTGGAACCGACCTGGATTTTGGTTGTGTTGGTTCGGGAATGGGTTCCTCAGTCGCCTGATGTTTGCCTTTGGAGGAGCTAGGCTTTGCTGAGCTCGGTTTTGAAGAGCTAGGCTTGGAAGGTGTGGCCTTTGGTGGTGGCGTCGGTTTGGCAGAGGCAGAAAACCTTGGAGTGTTTTTTGTCCGAGCCATGGGGTCGCAGCGAGGAGGAGAAGTAAGAGGAGAAGGAGAAGGGGTAAAGGTCCGGTCTTGAGAGCGAGTGGAAGGCTTTGTGGGTAGCTTGTAAATCTTCTCACGAGGAGCCCTTTTTGCAATAACTTTCTTCCTCATTTGGTTAGATTCAATCTTTTGAGGGAAGAGAAATAGTGGTGTGAGAGGGAAGAAACCGAAGGGTTGAGGAGAAGTTATGGATGGAAGAGAGGGAGTGTTGGTAACTGTACCCAAAAAGTGGATTTCTAAAACCATGCAACTACATCACCATTTGAAAAGACTTGAAAAGACATGACCTCATAAAAGGAAGATTTGATTTGATTTTAAAAATTTAAAAATTAAAAATCAAACTAAAAGGATCCCTTTAAAAAAAATTAAGGCATACAGCCCAACAAAAATTATCAACAAAAATGTATCATTTATATTTGGGCCTTGAGGTGATATGGTTTTAGTGAAACACATAGGGCAACCTAGATCTGATTTGAGGTTGGTTCAGATCAATTATTTATTTGAAACAAGCCCAGAACACGCTAACTTGAGCGAAACGTCCATCACCTGCCCAGAATTGTCTCATACCTGTTTATGAGACAAAAAGCTCCAGCAGATACATCAGCAATTTTTAAATAAAGAATCATAACTCAAAATTCCTAGATAAGTCCTAAGTAAGCAGAATCTGTCCTCAGCTAATGGTTTTGTAAAAATATATGCTAATTGCTCCTCTGATTTAACAAATTGAATGCAAATATCCCCCTTTTGGACATGTTCCCTTATTGAGTGAAATTTCACTTCAATATGTTTAGTCCTAGAGTGCAAAACTGGAATTTTAGAAATATTAATGGCACTCATATTATCACACATCAAGGGAATATTTTCAGCATTTAATTTGTAATCAGCAAGCTGTGTTTTTAACCATAAAAGCTGAGAACAACAAGAAGAAACAGCTATATACTCAGCTTCTGTAGTGGATAGGGCCACCGTTGGTTGCTTCTTACTTGACCAAACATTTAAGGACTTTCCAAGGAAGCAACATAAACCAGAAGTGCTCCTTCTATCAACTCTGTCACCAGCAAAATCTGCATCACAATAACCAACTACAGAAAAATCATCAATCTTAAGATACCAAAGACCAAAATTGGATGTGCCGTGAACATATCTAATGATCCTTTTAACTGCAGAAAGATGTGACTCTTTAGGTTTGGATTGGAACCTAAAACATAATCCAACACTTTGCACAATATCGGGTCTAGAGGAAGTTAGGTACATAAGAGAACCGATTATCCCTCTATACCTAGTCTCATCAACATCTTTCTCAGTTTCTCCCTTATCTAATTTAGAACTAGGATGCATGGGAGTTCCCATGGGTTTGGCATTTTCCATACCAAATTTCTTAACTAATTCCTTGGCATACTTTTTTTGATGAATGAAAATACCGTTTTCAGTTTGTTTAATTTGCAGCCCAAGGAAAAAATTAAGTTCACCCATCATACTCATGTCAAATTCACTTGTCATGAGTTTTCCAAATTCAGAACAAAGGAATTCATTGGCTGATCCAAAAATAATGTCATCAACATATATTTGGACTAGAATAAAAGAATCATTAGAGTTCTTGATGAATAGAGTTGTGTCAGTGGTGCCTCTTTGAAAACTATTTTTCAAAAGGAAAGAGCTAAGTCTCTCATACCAAGCTCTAGGAGCTTGTCTTAAACCATAGAGAGCTTTAGATAGTTTAAAAACATGATTAAAATGCTCTTTATTTTCAAAACCAGGAGGCTGCTCCACATACACTTCTCTATCTATTACTCCATTCAAAAATGCACATTTCACATCCATTTGGTATAATTTAAAACCACAATATGCACCATAAGCTAAGAGAAGTATTATGGCATCCATTCGGGCAACAGGGGCAAAGGATTCATCAAAGTCTATTCCTTCTTCTTGGTCATATCCTTGTGCTACTAGCCTTGCCTTGTTTCTTGTAATGCTACCATCTTCTCCCAACTTGTTCCGAAATATCCACTTGGTGCCGGTCACTTTCTTTCCACTTGGCCTTGGAACCAAAGTCCACACTTGGTTCTTTTCAAACTCAAGAAGCTCATCCTCCATAGCTTTAACCCAAGAGGGGTCATTTAGTGCTTCCTTGACGTTTTAAGGCTCTATTTGTGAAAGAAGGGCAATGTTTGATCCTTCATTTGCCTTCCTAGTGGAAGACCTTGTTTGCACTCCATGAGAGACGTCCCCAATGACAAATTCCTCGGGATAATTCTTCAAGAATCTCCATTCACGAGGTCTGGTGGACTTGGAGGCGGATTCAGTCACCAAGGGATTTTGGGTGTTGCTGGCTTCAGGGTTTACTTCAGATTCATGAGACAAAATGAAATTATCTCTTGAATTTTCAGCAATTGCAGTTTCTGGTTCAGCTTGTCCAGAAATTTTTTTTCCATGATTCTGAGCAGCTTCATCATCCTTTTGAGCTTGATTTCCTGCATCACAATCTTCCAAAATGCTTTGTACCAAGTTAGTATCACAAAATGTAACATGTATGGATTCTTCAATAATTCTGGCATCTTGATGATAAACCCTATATGCTTTACTAGTTGTGGAATATCCTACAAACAAACACTCATAAGCCTTTGGATCAAATTTTCCCAAGTTTTCTTTGTTATTTAAAACAAAACATTTGCATCCAAAGATGTGCAAGTAATCTAAGTTTGGTGGGTAGCCTTTCCAAAGTTCATAAGGAGTTTTCTTCAAAAATTTCCTTATGATTGTTCTATTTAAAATGTGGCAAGCTGTATTAACCACTTCAGCCCAAAGGAATTTTGGAACATTACTCTCACAAAGCATAGCTCTTGTCATCTCTTGTATGCTTCTATTTCTTCTTTCCACAACACCATTTTGTTGTGGTGTTCTTGGACAAGAGAAGTTGTGAGATATTCCAAATTCCTCACAAAATGTTTCAAACAAATTATTTTCAAATTCAGTTCCATGATCACTTCTTATAGAAGAGATTTTCAAATCCTTTTCATTTTGAATTTTCTTGCAAAAAGGTTCAAAGGCCGAAAAGACTTCATTTTTGTGTGCAAGAAATAAAACCCAACCAAACCTAGTATAGTCATCCACAATTACTAAACCATAATGTTTACCACCTAGGCTTTGAGTTCTTGTTGGACCAAATAAATCAATGTGTAGCAACTCAAATGGTCTTTTAGTAGAGATGTCTTCCTTTGGTTTAAATGAACTTTTTGTTTGTTTTCCCATTTGGCAAGCATCACAAGTGATGTCTTTGTCAAACTTTATCAAAGGAAGACCTCTAACTAATTCTTTCCTTACAAGTTTGTTTATTTGAAACATACTTGCATGGCCCAATCTCTTGTGCCAGAACCACTTTTCAGATTCTTTAGAGTGAAGACAAGCTACATTTTGATCCTGTAGTTTATCAAGAGTAAGTCCATACATATTATTGAAACGCTTGGCAACAAACATCACTTCATTTGTCTTTTCATTAACAACACAGCATTCAAGCCTTTTGAAAACAACTAAATATCCTAAATCACACAGCTGACTTATACTCAAAAGATTGTGCTTTAAACCACAAACTAAAAGTACATCATCAATGAAAGTAGATTGCTTATTACCTACTTTTCCAACAGCAATGATTTTACCTTTACCATCATCTCCAAAGGTCACAAAACCTCCATCATACTTATTTAGTTTGATGAAGTAGGTTGACCTTCCAGTCATGTGCCTTGAACATCCACTATCCATGTACCACATGTCCTTTTTGTTCTTAGATGCTAGGCAAATCTGCATGAAGAGTTTCAAGTAGCCTTAGGTATCCAAACTAATTTGGATCCTTTGAAGTTAATCCATCTTGGTTGCCCAAGTGCATTGAAATCACAAACAACATTGTAAACTTTATTTCCTACAACTCTCTTTTCAATGAAGCATTGTGCATATGAGTGACCAAATTTCTTGCAATTAACACAATGATTTTCTGATGTGTGCCGCTGAAGTTGAGGTGAGTTATATTTCTTGAAATGATTAAATGGTTGAAATTTTCTGGTTTTTGGAGGAGATGCATTTCTTTTGACAAATTGATTTTTATTAAAGTTATTCCTCTTTACAAAAGCATTTTTACCAGAATTTTTTTGAGCATTTTTACCTTTCGAATATGAGGTTTTGTTGTAAAAAGGTGGTTTCTTGAAAACAGCCTCATTTTTCGAAATGTAACCCAAACCTGGCCGGTTTGAACTCGGTTCAGTTCTTGGTGAAGGCTCAGTTTCACTTGTGTATACTTCATCAAATTTTTCTTCACGTGTTGGAGTATTTTCGATACCAGATTTGTTTGGTATGATTTTGCTATTTGATGAAGAAGCCACAAATTTTATAGAGGAAATATTAGAGAGTGCATCTTCCTTGGCTATGTAGCCCAACCCAGATTTTTCAAACAATGGTTTTTGACTTGCAAGTAATTTGTCCAAGTTACTAGAACCTTGAGCAAATTTTGCTAAGTTACCATTCAGCCTTTTAATTATGTCATTTAATCTTTCATTTTCAACAATTAACTCATGTGAAGGATCCACAATGTGCTTTCCTTTTAATTTTTCAAGTTCAGATTTTAGAAATTTGTTTTCTTCAATGATGTCTAAAGCACATTCAGTTTCCTTCACTTTCTCTTTTAAAAACTCATTTTCAGCTCTTAACACATCTCTTTCAGATCTGCATTCATTGTATTTGTCAAGCAGTTTTGATGTATTTAAAGTGAGATCATCAATAATAGCATGCAAGTCTTCAATGGTTAAATCATAATAGTTTACCTCATCAAGATTGTTGTTTCCAGCCATGAAACAGTCCTTGTCATCTCCTTCAGATTCTTCTTCTTCATTTGAGTCATTCTCAAGATCCTCCCAAGCTGCCATGAGTACTCTATTCCTTTCTTTCTTTCCTTTGTCCTCCTTTTTGAGCTTTGGGCAGTTTGACTTGAAGTGTCCAGTTTCCTTGCAATGATGACACGTCACCTTGCTCAAGTCTATCTTTTGCTCCTTTGAACTTGAACCTTTGTATTTGCCCTTGCTTTTCATCATCCTTCTAAATTTCCTAGCAAAAAACAAAAGCTCGTCATCTGAAATACCATCACTAGACTCACTCTCTTTCGGTTCTATTTGTGACTTAAGGGCTATTCCCTTTTTCTTTGAGTCTGTGTTTGTGTGTGTGGCTTCATAGGCAAGGAGTTTTCCTCTCAGCTCATCATAGGTTATTGGACTTATGTTGTTACTCTCGATTAGGACAGTGACAGTGTTTTCCCACTCTTTTGTGAGGCTTCTAAGGAGTTTTCTCACCAAGGTTGTTGATTATGATTGAGAATCTCTCAAATGCTTCATCAATGCTTTCTCCATCCTTCATGCTAAACATCTCGTACTCTTTTCGCAGCATATCAATCCTCGTTTCTTTGACTTGTTTGGTGCCTTCATGTGTAACCTGGAGTTTTTCCCAGATTTCTTTGGCTGTCTTGCATCTAGACACCTTCCGGTACTCTTCAAAGCTGATAGCACAATGAAGAAGGTTGATTGCTTTAGTGTTCAGCTCTATCTTCTTCTTGTCATCTTCATTCCATTCAGCTTCTTCTTTTGGAGTCACCACTCTATCAGCACTTGTTTTTGTTGGGATCTTGGGACCACTCACAACAATCTTCCATAGGTTGTAGTCAATAGATTGAATGAAGATCCTTATCCTTTCTTTCCAGTAGGAATAGTTCTTTCCGTTGAAGAAAGGTGGCCGGCTGTTTGACTGGCCTTCAGTGAAGGTGTAAGCAACTGTGGTTGTGCCCAAGTTGTTCGCCATTGGATCTTTGCTCCAAGCGGTTAAGCTTGATTCTTCAGACTTTAGCTCCTGATACCAATTGAAGGTTGTGGTAGGCTTAGAGAAGGGGGGTTGAATCTATGCCTTCCTTTTTCGTTGCTGTTATTTCCCTTTTTAAACACCTATGCTATTTTGATTCTGTTTGATCTGAGCAGCGGAAATTTATGAGACAATTTATTTTTGTCTCATGAAAATCATAAAACAGAACACAGCAGAGAAGAGAAGAGCTAACATCAGCAAGTATCCTGGTTCGGTTGCCTTGTGCTATGCAACCTACATCCAGTCTCCTCCACAACTATGGAAGAATTTCACTATAGTTAACAGTATTACATACACCAATAACACAGGATTGACCCAATCCTTTCACACTCAAGTTCTAACCTAACTTGACATTGGCTATGCTAATACTTAACTATACCTCTTAGTGCTAACCCAAGTAAGAAAGGGATACCTTACTGGTACAAGATACAAGACATAAACACACCTAAAGAAATCTAAAAAATAACTCTAGGCTTTTCTCTCAAGTGTTTCACTCAGCCTTTTTCCACTCATGGCTTTTACTTGAGCTTTCTCACAATGCCTTTTCTCACAAGAAATTACAGAAAGATAAACTTAGAAAAGTACATTACAATTAGTAAAACATGAAGGAGATTGACTTCATCAGCAGCCTCTTTGCTATGTGCAAAACCAGATTCGCAAACCTCAGATACAGTTCTTCAGTATTGGCCGAATGCTTCTTTGAAAGTAAGCATTATCTAAGTAGAGCAACTCCTTTTCAAGACACTGTTCTCACACTCTGGTGTTCTCTCCTTCTTTTTTTTTGAATGAACAGAAAAACTTCTTTTTAACTCCTTGCATGTTGCTGGGTTCTTCTTCCAAGGTCAACATCTTGAGTCTTGAGCTTCACCCACCACAGATTCACTTTTTCTCCTTAATCATCAAAGTAGAACCTTTGCTTCTGACTTTCTCAAACTTGACCGAAAGCCATGAAGGAGTAACCAAAATTGTTTTCCAATGGTCAACCAAATCTGAACCATAGAGATGCAACTTGGTCCCCAAGAATCTCTTGTGTCCGTGAATTTGTACCAGTGAAGAGCAGAGATCAACTTTTCTCTTGAATGCCATTTTCGGATAGAGTAGAGAGTTAGGAAGAAGAGAAGAAGATTTGATGTAAGCAAGATGAGATGGAATACCTTTAACCTAAGCTTGATTTGGTTTGAATTTTGTGATTAGATTTCTGTGTATCAAGCTTAACCTTTCTCTCTCTTGCTTCTTTGGTGTTTTGCTTGGTGAAGAAGCTCTTTCTCTCTTTCTCTTTCTTACTTTTTCTGAAGCTGATTTGACTTGATCAGAGAAGAGGGGAACGTTGCTTTGGTTGGAGCAACATGGAGGGAATTGAAATTAAGAAGCCAGATCGGGCTTGGATCGAGTGTTGGTGTTCTTGGCCCGATTTGATTTCTTTGGCTTCCTTCTTTGCTTTTGCTTGGGCTTTTTATTTTTGCTTTCAGCCCAATAAGCTTGCTGATTGCTTTTAGGCTATTAACATTTTGGCCTGCAACATATAATAAATAATTAGCAACATATAATTATTGACACTTAACACTAATTATTTATTTTGCCCAAAAATAATGTTTGTCATCACTAATTAATTTAGTTAATTTCTTAACTCAACAATAAATTTAAAATATAATTTAAATATACTCCTATACAACAAACGAAATTTAAATATATTTCAAATTTTTATATACACCCATATAATAAAAAAAATTTGAAATATAATTATATTTAAATTATATTTCAAACTTTTATGTACTCCTATGCAACAAACAAAATTTAAAATATATATAATTTAAATTTAAAAATTAATATTTAAAAAACGTACTTACGTGCTTTCGTGCATTTACGTACTTTCATATAAACGTGTTAACATGTTTATTTTAAATGGGCAATCTATCTCCCCTTTATTTAAATGTTTATTTCGGAACATAGCAACTACGAGTACGGAGGGAGTTATTTGGTAGGAAAAGCGACTGCTTTTATAAAAGGGAGCCGAGCAAGATGAAGCCCCGCTGATGGTGGTGAGCCGAGGAGGGGAAGATGACGAGGGTAGGTTGATAATTTCTGCTGATTTTTTAAATGAATGGGTCAAGGGCAGTGCAAATTAAATTGCACAAAAATAGTAATGAATCAAATCATTGATGGCGTAAATCAAGACATCCCGGATTTTGAGTGCGAAAACGCTTCCAGTTATGATGGAGAATCAGATCGTACATTTACTTGTGAGTTTTCTTCCATGCTTAATGGGCTGAAACGGACAATAACTTATGGAAAATAAAAAGGAAAAAAAGGAGGCTGCTCTAAGGTTTCGGCCATGTATAACGAAAGGAGGCTGAAAGGCTGATCTTTTGGACTGGGCCTCAACCCATTAGGCGCTGGGCTTGAACCAGGTCGGGAAAAGCGCAATCTGCAACTTGCCAAGGCTCTCCTAAACGCGCAGCACGGATCCCTCGAGAACGCTGTGCGTTGCCTTGATGGGGAGTGCGACGCCTACTATGGGGCTAGAAACAGAGGGAGCCGGGTGAGCTCCGATCTGGGGAGCCGGCAGGTCAGTGACGAAGTAGACCGACCCTAAACCGGCAGAAGACTTAGGGCGAGTCATGTTGGGTGGACAGATTTTGACGAGTAGGAAGACAGTCCTCCAGGCGAGTGGCGGAGAACCAGGAGTGCGCTGTAATGGAGTCGGGAACGGTGAGAGGTGAAGAGGATGGAGACGGTCAGGCTACTGTGGAAGAGGGAGAGGTAAGCATGGCTGATGGGGTTGCTGGATTAGGGGGTGCATGTAGTAATCAGGCTGAAAAGGGGGGTACGAAGCGAAAGATGACCACTAATACGCTGGACTTGAACAGTAATCAGGTTGATGGGGTGCAGACGAATGAACAGCACTTGGAGGAGCAATTATTGGAAAATAAAAAAACCTTGGAGCTGGCTTTGGAATCAGGGACTTTACTATGCAATGAGGAAGATGACATAATAGCAATCCTTTAGGCTCAAAATGAAGAAATAGCACAAAAGAAGAAATTGGTGAAACAAAAGGCGAAGTTGCGACGATGCAGACCAAAAACTAAAAACCAGGTGTGTACGAATAGTTCAAAATGACTTTCTGTTCTTGGAATGTTAGGGGGTTGCGGGGTGATAGGAAGATGAGAATGGTGAAGGATTTGAAAAATAAATTTAACCTGAGCATATTAGGCTTGATTGAGACTAAGAGACAGGTTGTGACAAGGTTAGACGTCAATAGGATTTGGGGAGGTTCTGGGACAGGGTGGGAATATGTAGGGTCGGACGGTGCATCCGGGAGACTGTTGATGATTTGGGACGACACTTTTTTTCATATGAACAACTGCTATAAAGGAGAAAGATGGTTATGTGTTAAAGGTGTTGTGCTAAAGAATAGCTTCAACTATACTTTTCTCTTGATATACGGTGCACATAGTAGAGAAGAGAAAAGCCAGATGTGGGAGGAGTTGAGTTACATTGATGGGTTGTGCTAGATCCCCTGCTGCTTTTTGGGAATTTTAATGAGATAGTGCATGCAGAAGAACGAAAAGGTACTGTTAATCTGTCTGTATCCGCAGAAGAGTTCAAGAATTGGATTCAGGACGTGCACTTAGTGGACTTGCCACTTACAGATCGCAAGTTCACTTGGTTTTGAGGTCGTTCGTGCAGTCGACTTGATAGAGTGTTGGTAAGTGTGGAATGGTTAGAAGAGTTCTTTGAGACTCGGCTACGAGAAGGACCAAGAGGCTTATCGGACCACTGCCCTGTTATTGTGGAGGATCGGAGGATGAAGGGAGGTCCTAGGCCCTTTCGGAGTCTTGATGCGTGGTTCACACATGACGGCTTCCTTCGAATGGTTAAGGAGGAATGGAGGGGTTTAGGGGAGTTGCAATTTACAGATAAATTGAAGGCGCTAATGGGTCCGTTGAGAAGTTGGCACAAGAACAACTTTGGTGACATGAATAATAAGATATTGAAGCTTGAGGAAGAGATAAAAAAGGTTGATGATATGGCAAATGCTGGAGTGTATGATGCTACTATGGAGGCTAGAAGGAAAGCACTAGTTACTTGCTGTGAACGATGGTATGTGAGGAAAGAAATCCACTAGAAGCAAATGTTTCGATCTCAGCAAGCCAAGGAGATGGACAGAAACACAAGGTACTTCCATAATATAGCGTCGTCAAGAAGGAGAAATAATCGGATTGATAATCTGGTAGTTAATGGCAGACTGATAAGGAACCAAGCTAGAATTAAAGTAGCTATTAGAGAGTTTTATAAAGATCTGTATCATCAGGAGAGCTCTCCTTTACTGGGGTTCAGAAATGGGGTGGTTAGAAGGATAGATGAGGAAGAATCGGGGTCCTTGGAGGTGATGCCATCAACTGAGGAAATTAGACAGGCAGTGGGATTGTGAGTCCTCGAAGGCGCCAGGATGTGATGGGTTCAACATGAACTTCATTAAGTGATGTTGGGATGAGATTGGAACGGAATTCACGGGAGCGGTTATGGAGTTTTTTCAGACAGCCAGGCTACCCACAGATTCCAATATTACGTGGGTGGCGCTGGCCCCAAAGTTCACTGGTGCGAAGGAGATGAAAGACCTCAGGCCTATTAGTATGGTTGAGTGTGTGTATAAGGTCATTTCAAATGTACTTGTTAGGAAGATGAGAGCAGTGATGCCTGGGCTAGTAGGGGAGACTCAGAGTGCATTTGTACAAGGTAGAAAAATTCATGATGGGGTTCTCATAGCATGTGAAACGGTGCATTGGTTTAAAAGGAGAAAGGGAAAGGCAGCCATAATCAAGCTAGATTTTTAAAAGGCTTATGACAGAGTCAGGTGGAGCTTTGTAGATATTGTACTGGAAAAGATGGAGTTTGGTCGTAGGTGGAGGACTTGGGTTATGGAGTGTGTAACCATAGCTTCGATGTCAGTTTTGATTAATGGATCACCAACTAAACCATTTAAAATAGAAAGGGGCTTGAGACAAGGGGATCCGCTTTCTCCGTTCTTATTTGTGTTGGTTGTGGATGTACTGCATAGAATAATTGGTGAGGCAATAAGGAATGGCCGTATCTCCCATTTGGTGGTGGGTCGAGACAGTGTGGAGCTCTCACACCTTCAGTTTGCTGACGACGCTATCCTGTTCTGCCCACCAGATGATGAGACTATGCAGAATTACAAGCGGCTGCTGCGCTAGTTTGAGTTAATGTCAGGGCTCAGTATCAACTTTGACAAGTCCAGCTTAATTCCACTCAATTGTGAAGAGCAGTGGGTACAATGTATGTGTAGTTTCTGGGGTTGCAAGGAAGGCACCCTCCCTGTTAAATACCTTGGAGTCTCCTTAGGAGCTAATCCAAGGTTGGTTAAGACCTGAAAGCCTGTCATTGATAAGGTGGAGGAGAAACTAAGCCTCTGGAAAGCTAGGGTGCTAAACAAAGCGGGGAAGTTGGTGCTTATAAAATCTGTCTTGAGTAGCTTACCGGTGTATTATCTGAGCCTATACAAGATGCCAAAAGTGGTAGCAGAGAAG
>NC_029781.3:93043588-93107513 GCF_000817695.3 Arachis duranensis
ATTTCTGTGGAGTAAGGAGGACGGGAGACAGGGCATGGTGTTGGTGAAATGGGAGTTGGTGTAGGCCCCTAAAAAATTTGGTGGGTTGGGAGTTGGAGACGCTATGATTCGGAACACCGCACTGTTGTTCAAGTGGTGGTGGCGTTTTGCGAAGGAAGAGTGCCCTTTGTGGAAGAAGATGGTCTGTTCATGTAATAAATTGAGGCCAAATGAGTTACTATCCATGCAAGTGCTCCCTACTAGAGGAGGCCTTTGGAAGGATATTTGCCATATAGGATTCAAGTTGCAGAATCTGAGGGACAAGATGATTACAAGTCTAACTATGGAGGTTGGTGACGGAAGAAGGACTCGGTTTTGGGAGGATGTTTGGTTGCATTGTGGTTCCTTGAAAGATCGATTTTCAAGACTCTTCTCTGTTTCAAACAAATGTGGGTCGAATAGAGGGGATTGTGGGGTTTGAGATGGGCTAGAGTGGGTTTGGAACTTCCAGTGGAGGCGTGAGCTTTTTCAGTGGGAGTTAGAACTCATGAGTCAGTTACATGAGGTGTTGAGACTTGTGAGGCTAGTGAATAATAGGGAGGATAGAGTCGTGTGAAAATATGATAGACTTGGTATTTTTCGACTAACTCCTTTGTGCAGGTGCTACAAGAAAGAATGCTATCAGAAGATGTTACCAGTTACAGCTTCACGAAGACCATCTGAAAAGGGTTGGCTCTACCAAGAGTAGAGCTATTTGTGTGGTTTGTCCTGGTTGGCAGGGTGAATACAAAGGAACGGCTAAGCCGCCTCAGAATTATTAGCCATGATGATAAGCATTGTGTCTTGTGTAATAAGGATGATGAGTAGGTCCATCACTTGTTTCTTGGCTGTGATTTTGCTTGGCAGGTGTGGAGTGCATGGATATCTGCGTTTGGCCGACCCTGGGTCTTCCCAGAACTAGTGAAGGACCATTTTCTGAGTTGGACAAATGAGACGAGAAGAAAGGAAGACCGGAAGCAGCGCCTGAGATGCTTCTGCGCGATTATCTGGCATATTTGGATGGAGCGAAATAGGAGGATTTTTCAGAATGAAGGTAAAGGCATTGACGAGATCATCTCAATGACCGTCCTGTGATGAATAGAGAGGTATGCATCCCTAGGGTTGTTGATGGCTATGCCGGAGATGACGTGGGGATGATGGTTCTTTGGGGTAGGATTTTTCGGGAGTGGTTAGTCTTCTTTTTTGGTTTGATCCTGTATGCTCTACCTTAGTGTGTTGAGCTCTTCTCCTTTAAAAAAAATATACATAAAAAATTTTAAATTAAATTAGGATCTAAATGGATTGATTTAAATTTGAAAAATAAAAATAACCGTTTGACAATTGTTAGGAGAGATTGATGAGATAATGGAAAAAGAATTGAGATGGCTATTTTCCACGTAGTTAGCCGTTTGCCAATAAAAATGATCGTTTTTTTATCTCCCACCCATGTGGAAGATAATCGTTTCAATTCTCCTCTCACTATCCTGTCAACATCTCCTAATAATTGAGAAACAGTTATTTTTATTTTTCAAATTTAACTCAATTCATTTGGATCATAATTTAATCTAGAATTTTTTATATATTTTTTTATACTAATTGATCAAACATATCCATTTTAATCTTTTCTATCAACTTTTTTATATACCATTTGCATGTTAAAAGTTTGGATTATTGATATTATTAATATTTTTTATTATTTTCAAATTTTTTTTTAAAAATTTTATAAATACATATATCTCATTTACACAATAAATGAGATACATACAAAATTATTTCGTTTACAGTATAAACGAGATAAGAGAAGAATATTTATTTCAATAAATAATATTATGTAATTAGATGTATGTTAAAAATCACTTTACGTTAATAATTTATGGCCAATTATATGATACAGATTAATAGATACAGATTGGATGACTTGTTGACAAGTGGCAAGAAGATTGCTTTGAGGGAACAGGCTTGGCAGAGCTCTGTAAGCCTGTCTGCCTTAGTTGTGAAAATAGTAGCCGGCTAATGAAAACAGGGTAGAAGGAATATAGGTAACAAAACCCGAACTGTACACGGAACTGGGCTGGGCCTATGTTGTTTGGTTTTTGGTTTTGGGCAGCATGGGTGGCAGCAGCAATTGGAAGAAGTGGCTTTGTGGTACGTGAACAGTGTTCGCGGATGATGAGGTGGGAATTGGGCTTGGGTTGAAAGAGAAATCGGTTCCGGTTATTTTGTTTGGCCTTAGCCCAAGACGGGTAAAATGTAATAGGTTTAAAGAGAATGTAGCAGCCGCCGTTCTATAAGAAGGAGAACCCTAACCCCAGTTCATCACACCTAGAAGGAGAAACGTCGATCCCTTGTAACGTATGTAACACTCAAGGCTTTAAGGTAACTCCTCACGCTTGTCGTTTGGTATTTCAGAAGTCTGAATTTATGCATTTTTTATATTGTAACGCCGCTGTGTGTTGATGTGGTTCATTGTTTGATTAATTGTGAGGTGGGGCTATAAGTGGCGGAAAGATCTGGATTACCTCGGAACAAAGACACCGTTGGATAAGGAGGAAGAGATCCGGAGCTTTGATGAGGGCGATTACCCTTGGGATGCACACTAAAGATGGATCTGTGTAGGTGGCGTACAGTAGAACTTGAATAAAGGTACATTGAACCAGGAATATTTCTTCAGATAGGTTAATCTTGGTAATGAATGAGGTGAAAGGTTGGTCCAACGGATGTATTTTTTTTTAATTTTATATACTTATTTTTATTATAGGATGTTGTTGTTGTGTAGGCGATGAGTGATGCAGACCCGTAACCGATATTGTGTTGTTGGTGCTTTGTTACTTCAATCATATACGAACTGGAAGCTTATTGTTGATGAATCCAGGTAAACTAACAAATTCCATACTGTTATGGGGACTATGTTATTTATAAGTTAGAGAATCATATTCTAAACCTAAATTTATGTAAATTCATTGCTTTTAAAATACTTTTAATATATGTTGACATGTATGAATTGCAACGAGTTACCTTGATGCTTGCATCTTGTTTTATTGAGAAGGCAATGGATTAGCTTAGAAAAAAAGTAAAGGCAATGGATTAGTTTAGAAAAAAAGTAAAGTTGAATATCTACTGTTAATTAATGTAAGGGCAGTCTTCGTTGATGGAACGGAACATAAAAAGAAGGTTCTGTGCCAGGGGAATTAGATTATATAAGCAGTTTTTACGAATCATGATTTTTATTGTTGTTGGATTTTCCATCAATGTTCATCGGCTGATCGATTTTTGAGAGTCCTATCTAATTGGATTGTCTGTTTTGATTGCTTATCTGGTCCCCCCGCATTGTGTGTCGGGGGAATTGTATTACACAATTGGTTTTTATGATTGATGATTGTTAGTGTAGTTGGTTTTTGCTGTCCATGTTCATGGGGTAGTGGATTATTCATATTACTTAGTAATCCGATTTTCTGTTTCTGATTGCCTTTCCGGTCCCTCCGCATTGTAATGCTTTGTCTCTAACCCGATGGAATCACGCGAAGACCAATTCAAGACAGAATAGCAGCTCCAAATTTGTTGAGGCGGCTCGTGGTTCCCTCCTCCTATCCTTATTCATGAATTGGTTAGTATTTTAATAATTTCTATTGCGTACAAAGTCATTGTGGATAAGAATAATTTTTTTCTCTTTCGAATTCTAATTATAAGGATTGGCAAAATTAAAAAATTATAAGTTCAATCTTAAGATGCACAGTGAAAAAGACGATTGAAGTGTGTAAAAAAAAACTTTGCATTGTTGCTTAAAATACCATGTTTTAACATTAAAGAAATGCTTAGTTTAAAGAATTTGCCGACAAAGGTATCATGAAACCTGAAGGTAATAATGGTAAGATAGATGATACAATTATGACTCTTATAAAAATGAATCATCTTCAAGACTCAATTATAGTTCAAATAATTCATAAGGTGCAAGGGAGTTGTTGTGTAGTTATGTTTAGTGTAAGTCATAGTAATATCTCCTAAATATTGTTTATGATGCTGCCTTTAAATTTGTGTTCCAAGAGAAAAGAAAGACAATTTGAATTTTAATTTTCAGTAGTATATACTTATATAGCATCGTATATACATGTTCTAACTACAACAATACACAAAAAATCCACTCTCCTAATCACGTGACTACACATGTCACTTTACACAACGCATCATGGCATGTAAATAGTTTGTTGACAAAAAAAAACCAAAATAATCACTGACGACTTGTTTAAGTTGCATTAAATCCAGATTAAATTATTTCATCAATAAAAAGTCTTTAGAATAGAGAATACTGTTGTATGGTTTAGTTATCTGTGCCTGTTGTGCCTGTTGGTAGATATTATTTGAGTACGTGCTGCGGTAAATCGGATGGTTTTAAAGGATTGTTGGAGAGGGTTGTCGGATCCGATATCGGTGAAGGTAGCAGCTGGGGAAGGAATAAAAGTAAAATGGAGTAAGAAAGAGGATATTAGTATTTGGTTCAACGAATGTTGGTAGGGTTGTAAAGTTATTGGGTTTAGGGCATCAATATTTTGTGATTTTTAAGTGTTTTGGTGGATCTAAATTTAAGTTCGTGGTGATCTATTTGAGTGACTCGAAGATTGATAATTCGAGTTTGATTCGTTTCCATGATGATCACCACTTTGTGGGAAATAATTTTCCGAGTCATATGGTGGTGAACATTATGGAAACCTCTCAAACTTGAGTGATCAATCTCCGAAGCATTCAAGCAGATCACCAAGAGATTAAATTTAGATTGACCATGATACTTAAAAATTACAAAATATTGATGTTTTAACCTGTATAGCTCCACAATTCCTTGCCAAGCTGCATTCAGCCAAACACTAACATCTTCTTTCTTGATCCATTTTGCTTTTATTCCATCCGCGGCTGAAAAATCCAACGATATTGGATTTGATAATCCTTTCCAGTAATTCTGTTAAAAAAACGAGGGGAAGGATTGTAGTCGGCAGGACGTCTTAAATAAGATATTTACAGTCGACACATAAAATTGAATATTAGACTGGAGTGACGATGATGTGTGTTTCTTCTTTGTTGAGGGAATATTGTATTGCATTTTATTCGGGAAAAAGTGTTACATACAATTTTTTCGGAAATATCTAATACGGGTGTCGCTAATGTCTCACCCCGATTGTTGACGAGGACATGGAGGAGCATGGGGACAACAATTGATAGGCAAGGTGATTTTTGTAGTAAATCATGATGTCTTCAACTAGAGCAATACGCCAGGCCTTTGTGCTCAGGACAGTTAGCCCCTCACTTTGCATTTTTTTGTGGTGCAGGTTGTTTCGAGTTTACATCCTCGCACGTTCTTCAGCAGCTCGTCATTGTTGACGTTGTGGTGGAATGAGAAATGTTGGGTGAGTCTGACTGTTTATTATTACAACGTGCTAAACACATAAAAGTGGGTACACCATGATTATCCCTGATAGTGGAATTTTCAGGTTTCAATGAGATACTATGTGGAGAATCACGGAATTCAGACACCGGTTGACTTGCTGTAAGTTTTAAGCTTGCTGATTTTCTGGTTCCTGTCTGTTCCTTTTGTGTTACTTAGGTGTTGTGAGTTGATGTTGTAATTTTTGGTTTACTACCTGGACATTGTATTCCAGTTAGTTAATTCGATTTTCTTTTTGTTGTACAGGGATCCTCCCACTACTCGAACGACAAGCGTGATATGCCGGTTACCTGGGCTGGTCGACAACTTACTTTCTAACCACTAAATTCGGAATACAGTCAAATGACGAGCACAATAAGTCTGAGTCTCATGCGAGCAAACACATTGCGGGACATTCGTTGTCTTTTTAAAATGAATTCTTGTCACTTTTGAATAAGGGCCATTTGGTGTAGGAAAAAATGTTTACATGTTAGTACCAAAAGTTGACTGTTTCGCATCACACAATTTGTCAGGCATTCTTATTCAATTTTTTTGTTGGGTGTCATGCCAGTTTGTTATTAGGATCGTTCAACTGTTACAACCAACACGGTGTTAATAACTTGGGCCTGCACTTTATTGTACATGTAAAGCCCAAAGATCATGACTAAGTAAATGTTTTGGTGTGTTTACTTAAATTTCCAACTTTGTGGTCAGCCCATGAGACTCTTATGTAATCTTAATTAATTAATATGCTTATGGTGACATATTTACCACTGGCATTGAACGCTATGCTTTTCTTTCAAATTTATGTCGTCTATCCTATCCATTCAATCTCTGCAGCGGGTATTATTTTAGATGCAACCATATTCATATAATTAATTAAATTAGTTTAAAGTTTTACTACTTTCTCGGATCGTATTAGTTTAACTAATAAAATTAGTAAAAAGTAGCTAAATTCGTAAATTACATAACTATAATACTATAAAATTATTGTCGATATCGTCTAACTATAGTTAATGACATTAACGTAACAAAAACACTTATTTTTAAAGTATGCATTATTGTAACCAATTCATTAAGACAAATTATTATTAATTTGACAGAACATGTTACCCTGAAAAAGGATATTTTCTATACATTTAAATGTTACTATTAAATTAGATATACAAGTATGTTTCTCATTTTATTTTCATCATTTGCCTTTCTGTTATTATGTTTTGTAATAAAAAATACAATACAATTTATTCGGACATGTTAAATATACTTTAATTGATAAAAATAAAATAGTATATGGAGGTTAAGATTTTCTAAAACCATTTTGAGCATGAAGAAATATATTTATCTTTTTTTAAGAGAGAAAAAAAATAAAACACATTAGCGGTTAAGATTTACAGTTTGGGAAGTAGAGCTTCGAGGTTGAAGTTGATCCACTCAGGAGCTGGTTATTTGGGTGTCCGGGTTTAAACTTTTATGGTACAAACAACATGAACCCTTTAGTAATTTGAGCATGCTCCCGTGGGTGCACTTTCACACTGGATACCATTTGCTTAGGTCTTTCACTTACGGTTTAGTCAGCGTTTTGTTGTTGTCTGCGCGTTCGTCTAAATTTCATGTCTTAGTGAGGATCTCCAGTTTTGGAAACCGAATTTTGGGGAAGAGATTAGGTTGACAAATTTAATTTAACACTATCAATAAAAAACCCTCTTCACTAGTTCATCCTCCCAATTGACAGAATACAATGAGACAGAAATTAAAAATATCACGATAAGTAGAACAACATACACGGAACTATTAAAGACATGGTCGATGTAGTTCATGGAGGATACACACATGGATGCTTAAAACCGGTGGTTGCCCAGTTAATTTAGCAGGCACTGATGTCGAAAGTCGATCGTCAGGATGGTATTAAGAAGAGTCCGAGTCGGAGTCTACCAATTCCGGGTTGTTACAGCGGAGAACGTACCTATAGGAGGACCGGAGCTCCTTGTAGCTGGACTTCACCGCCCCGATCTCCCATTGTAGTTCGTAATTGACTGACAGCGCCTCGTCTAGAAGGTCGTAGTTGTAATCGTCAAGATGCTTTCCGGATATCTCCAGCAAGACCCGGATCATCTCTGCCGCCGCATCCTCCCGAGCAAGGTGAGGGTCCGTCGAGAATCTGCCAACTGCAGACAATGCACCGGTACGCACTCCCGGAGGGACCAAAATGAAAAACCTGTGAACATTGCCGACAACAGTGAAGTCTCGTGTTTGGGTCTGGTAATAAGGAGCAGGCCTAGAGAGCTCCTTGCATACTAGTCTTAAAGATGTTTGGCGGCTCCTCCAACCAACGACCTTGCTCCAGTCACGATCTGGGATCATCTCGTCGGCTACATATACCAAGAAAATAGGTTAACAGTGTTAACGGAAATGTAATAACCGGGATCCAGTCGTAATGACGTGGTCACCGAACAAGGTCGGAGCAAGTCTGCGTGAAAAAGGTGAGATACAATACCTGGTCCGTTTCTCCGTGTGTTGCTTATGAGCCTGGCCACCTCATCGGGGTTTTCGGACACCCACCGCTGCTGTCTCATACGCTCAGCAACGGAGACCGGATCCGGGCCATCGCCACGTGCTTCTGCGATCAGAGTGCGGATGTGCTCCACCGATGCTGCCTCTTCAAAAGTGGCTTGAACAGGGTTGGTGTTGGACATCCCTTCCTCTCCACGGTGTGACAAGAAGTTGTGTGCCCTTGTTGTAAGTTTGACCACGACGTCAGGTTTATTGCCAACACAAAGAGTATGACCTGAACTTGTGCAGGGCTCCCCATATATATATGAGTTGTCCACTGCTTAGGTTTTTCACGTTTCTTGCTGGCTCAGTTCACAATAACATTCACTTCATATGGCCCGGTATTTATTCTTTAGATAAAGTCGCCTGAAACGTCTTTTTTTAAAGATGTTTTCATACTGTGTTTTAGATAAAGTCCACTGATTTAAGATGTTTTAAAAACGTAATAGATTAACAATTACATTTTCTTGAAAAGATTAGATGTAATGTATCAAAATATATATCATATTAATTAGTTTTTAAAAAACTCTTATAATATAGTTTTCTCTAATAAAGTGTTATTAAAAGATTGACACTATAAAAACTAATCTCAACCAATATGATATAATACGTTATTAAATATATTTAATACAGAACACGTTGAATTTTAATTTTTACTGAGTGTAAATTTTAAATAATTTTTAATTAATTGTCGACTATTTTTCTTGTAAAGAGTTAGAATATTTTAACATCCTTATTTTCGTATATGGCTGATACTTTGATCCAGTCCACACTAAACTCATTAAGTAAAATTTGATATTTGCACTTTTTATGTTCGGTTCAGATATCGAATATATCCATAACATAAAAAATATTAAGAAATTTACTTTTTTTTTATAAAAAAAGTCAAAAAAAATTTCTATTAACTTTTTAAACATATTTCCTTCTAGCTGATTAGGGTGTGAATCCGATTCGATCCAAGCTGATAATCTTACAGATCAAATCATATCCTCAAACCGAACTGACTCAGTTGGTCCGACCGATTAACTAGTTAACCGGACTAGAACCAGACCCTACTTCGATTTACACTTTGGACTGTTGGGAGGAATCTAACCAGTGTGAACCGGTAAGAACCGGTCTAACCAAACTGGTCTACTTTAAAGAATTTTCAAAATATCGCCACAATGTCTCGAACCAAGAACCTTGGATCAAAAGCAACCTTCGCTAGCCTGGTTTTATGAAATTCCAGTTGGGTTTTTCAATGGAAAAACGACCTGGCTGAGGGGATCAGAGATCTGAGTCCCAGGCATAGGAGATACACTTCCACTGTCTAGCCACGCCAACATCAATGCATGTGAACTTGTATTGCTGGGTCAGATTCGTCGCGTTGCCAAGGACCACCCACAACTAACGGAGTCTACGTCATAGCCCCGAAATAGGGGGAGTGTTACAAAAACCCTAAATTTCTGAGGTTTTCAGCTGTTTCTTGCGGAACACTGATTTTTCATTTGAGAGTCATACTGTGGGGTATCTGTTGGGAATCTCTGACGGCTAACAGGTATGGATACTTTCCACTTCTCGAAACTACTCGTCGGGTCACATGTCCTCGCAGAGGGAAGATGTTGATTCCAGGCATAGCCCCGTGTCATCCAAAGGGGGTGGAGGCTCAAATCATTCTTCACAGAGGTAACTATTCAAAACATTGTGTCATTAAACGTTCCCCAAAACGGTCATACGTGGATGCACCGTAGATTGGCCTTGAAATTAATCACGAAATTACACTTCATTTCTACGGGGGACGTCCACCCCGCCGTTGACGACTGGCCAAGGCGGCACAGTCTGAGGCGGCGTATCTCCCCACGCCAATACAGCATGAGAAAAGCGTTTTGGGCAGAACCAATGGGAACTGTTTTTTTTTTTTTTACCCAAAGAATAAAAAGAACGATTTATTTTTCGACATTTACTCCAAAAAAATGTTCAGCCAGGGTTAAGTTGGATTTCGATGGCAAACCCAAAAAAAATAAACGCATTCCCGCTTGGGTCAATAAACTTTTTCTTGAGTATGCTTTTATGGGCCAACAAGTAAATAACATAAATGGGCCTGGTATAAAACTTTTTTTTCCTTATACCTGGAAGTGAGTGCTTAACACCTAGTAGGCCTTGGAAAAGTGTGGTAAGTAAAACGTAACATCGTTTAACTTGATCCGACCTAAACATAAAAGAAAAAGATTGGTAACATCTGAGTTGGATATAGTTTTCGTTAGACATTAGGCGCAGTTGTGCAAAATGGTAACCGGTTTTTTTATCCCTAAATCGCGAACTTACATGCTGTTTGCAGGCGTGGAAGAAGCAAGACAATAATAAGATCCCCCTCGCGGTATGGTTTCTCCGAACCTCCGGTTACTGTCCGTCCTTGGTCGCATACCCAGTCTGAGTCGACGCGTTCCTGCGCCAGACAAGCAACCGCAGACCATACCAAGAGGTTTGTTACCTCTCCTGTACCGCTATTTATCATTCCTATAGTAAACCTGTTCTATTTTAATGTCAATGGATTGACATTGTGCTTCCTCATTTTCGCAGCTTACCTCGGCGACCCAATGAGGATCACGGTCTGTCCGTTGCACCTACTGTATCCTCCTGCGCGCGCGTTGAAAACGTAAGAATATATACGTGACCCTACCAGCCATTACTTTGGTAAACCCTATGAACTGCTGCATTGAAACATGTATAGTTATGAACGCCGTGAACTTGTTCTCAAAACAGAATTGCAGCCCTATCGCGCTCAGTGTTGTCACCAGCGTTTCTGGCCTAAATAAAGAAATTCGAAGGCTCACCGAATGAATTTGCCTAAACAACCAGGTTGTCTCAGATTTTCGGAAGGCGTTGACTATGTTGGCGAAGATTCAGGATACGGAGCAATAATGTGACCAGGAAAGGAAACTTCGGTGCCCGTGTCAGAATGGGATTCCGCCAAAGCGGCGGCTGCAAACTGAGGATTTGGTAGACAACGATCCTATTTCTCAAGAGACAAAGCCGTTGCAGCACCATGATCCGACCTATGCGCCGACACTAGATGGAAAGTTTAGCATGGATCACATGCTTTTCAGATCCAAGAAATCGAAGAGAGCCCCTCGCAATCAACGGACCATCCGAGCCAAGACGCAGCCGAAAAAAAACCCTAACTTGGTAACTCCTAGCTTCGTCAACAACTAATTCAACTCGTAATCGAGGTGTTCCTTTCACCATCCCTTTCCTTTTTATATTTCCCTGACTATTGCCCCTGTGATCCCTGCCAGGTCGATCTTACCGGTGAACGAGGTCGGCGTGGTCGACATCCACGGCGTCCACGTAGCAAGTCGCCGGGCCCCTCTAACTGCTTACAGAAGCACTACAATTACCTCACCCTGGTTGGCAGCGATGGAGTTGTTCACGAATCGGCTCTTGTATGCATGCTTGCGGAGAATATCCCAAAGGTTAGGTTTCGATTCATGTATTTATTGACCATTCGAAAAACTTAGTGACTAAGACAACACTGTTTGTGGTTTCCATTGTTTGAGTTAGGCCTTTAACCTAGCTTTCGTACCAACCCAGAGTATGGACCTCGCAGGGGTTGAGCTTGCCGTTGCTACGTACATCTTCAGCAAGGATCTTCCGAAGAGGTATATCGAATGTTTTCAGTCATTTATGTTGTACGGTGCATTGGCTCATTTGTGCTGCCATAAACCCTGATTGACATAATACTTTAGGAGAACCCAACGTGGTTAGGCGACAACTAGGTCCGCCATATGCCCTCTTTCGTTACACGTTGCTCTTCCAATTACACTAACCCGGTTCTTCTTGTATGTTTCTGCCGATGTCACTAATTCGTTTCTAGTGAAATTCTGGCCGACGTTGGTCACTGTTTTGCGGATAGGACAGCATTATTAACACTTGCTCCGAATGAAAGAGTTATGGATGACGTGAGTGCTTTTGTGTACCTTCATTCAATAGTTGTTGTCTTACTAGCCGGGTGCGGCCGCAGTTCGCATGTCACAATTCATAAGCTCATCCCTTAATTTTCAGGTTATTACAATCGTGGCAACGATGTTGTCGAAGACCTCCAGCCAGCACCAGTGGTTCATTCCGATAATGATCATGGTGAGTCACGACAAATGTAACAGCATGCACAATGTCTGATTAACTCTTCATAACGAGTCTGTTATGATTAACCTTTTTTGAGACAATCGGTTTTCCTCACTAATAAGGGACGATGTTTGATCTCACCACAGCAAGATGCCCTACAAGGAACGCGTATGACGCAGGCTAACATAGACGCGGTTGTGACCAAGCATATGAGGTGCAAGGTCGACAAGGTTACCGAGGTTTGAAAACGAATCCCGTTACTGGTGGAAGACATGATTCTAACAGTCGTAACTTAATTTACCATAAGAAACCTTTTCTGCTCCCGTTGCGACTAACAGATCTTTCAACGTTGTGAATAACAGATCTTTCAACCAATGTGGACGGACGGACACTGGTACTTGATGGTTGTGGATGTTCGCCGACAGAGGCTGATGTACTTTGACTCGTTAAAGTGTACAACAGAGACCGAGGCAAGAAAACTTGCTATGACGCAAGTGGTAAGTGTAGTGACTTTTAACCCTAGCCTGCACAGTAACACATGTTAATTAGGTTAACACCTTTTACCATATAATTCTTGTAAGGTCCGGACTGCGTACTATGCGTAATAAAATCCACGGATTTCATATGTACTTGTCAGCCTGCTGGTTGCATCTGTCTCATTCGTATATGCTACCCTTGTTAACGTTGGTCTGTTAATTAAATAAAATAGTGACATGTTAATAGAAATGAATTTTGGTATGTGTTATAAATACCATGGAATCTGATGCACCCACGAATAATAGGCTTAACCCGTTTGATGGAAAACGGCTACTTTGACATTAATTAATTATATATGCTGGCTTCACATACTCGATTACATATATGCTTAAATTATTTTTTGGGGAAAATATCATGACCTCTTCTCCTGGGATTGGTTTCTTAAGCAGACACTGCACTTGGAGTCAATAACAATTGGACCCAAGTGGTTATCCAAGAGGATTGCTGAAAGACCGCGCTTCTCGTCTTACCCGTTCGAGGAGCCCGTGATGCCCCAGCAACATCATTTATCGTGAGTTCTGTTGTCATAGTGTTCTAAATACGTGTACTGTGTGGTTAATTGTTGGCAGGGTTTCTTTTCCATTTTATTTTTGTTGCATCAGTCTTTGTAGAAACTGTTATTTGGTGTGTTACATGACATAGGATGGACTGCGGTGTATGGGTCTTGCAATGGATGATTAGGGGAGCACTTTGGGCTATACACAGTGTGACGGTACGTTGTTCAAAGACGTCCATGATCAGTTACTTGAATGAAATATGTTAACGAGCCAAAAAATATAACAAGTCTAATTACAGTGTTGATAATCGAAGAACTTATAAACTGCGGTTTCATAGCTTGCAGGCAGTAAACGACCAAACAAAGGATGCGAATAGCCGTTGATCTTGTATTGAGATCACACAATGCAAAGGCAATCGATGTCGTGGAAAAGGCCATGAGTTTCTGGAGAAAGAAGATAGCGTCTTCACGACGAGGACAACAACGATAGCCATATAGGTTGGGAAGAACATATAAGTCTCTTATGAGGGGACTTAGGGTCTTATCTTTTTGTTTGTCTCCTATGCTGATCGCTTCATACGCCTGGTCATGATGGATGTCGACAACTAAGGATTTTTTTACATGGACATTTATTTTTTGTAATTTTTTGTCATCTCGTTAGACTAGCTACTAGTTCCACCCTTTTCCGCGTGGGACGCCATGGCTCTAGATACGCATAGTAACAACAATAGGCGTTTTCAGCGATTAGCATTTCTAGGGGTCTGAAAGCAGTTTCAATGGTTTCTTAACTCCACTCTAATTATTATGCATAGGAATGTGACTATGCATACTCACAATCTGTGCAGGGAATTATTTTTTTGTACCGTCTTGCACCGTGTAAAGCTATTTTTTGTTTGGTTAAAAGTGGTAGCCGTTGTTGGCTGTAAACTTTAACATTGTTGTCATCTATATATGTATATGTAAAGATTGGAAGTATGAAGCATGGTTACTTTAGCACCCTTCAGTGTTGAATAATTTTGGCCCGAATTCCAATAATTTTTATCACAATCTGTAACGAATAATAGCGTGTGGAACAACTTTAAATGCATCCATATTCCACTAAGCAAGTAACAAAATAATACAGAAGCATAATTTTTGCTGTTCTCATCCACCGTTCTTCTAATGTAATAATCTACGTGAGTACAATTACAGATAAATTATTTGGAACAATTCGGCATGACTTGGCACTGAACGACATACGTACTATCACTTGTGCCTAACCTTTCGCACATCACAAACCGACCATCTAACTTAACAATAAACGTGGCCACACTTACAGAGAAATGACTTGGCACAATTCAGCTTGACTTATGAGAACCACAGATTGAACCTTTAGTTAACTTTCGCTTATGAAATGTTGTTAAAAAATCCCGGGACCATAAAATAACCATAAAGCTAGTTGAACGCAAGATTGTTGTCATAATGTATAGGAAACAACTTTACCACAAAATGTTCTGATACCGTGCATAAATTATAGGTAAAAATAATACAAGATTACTAACATAAACTACACAGTATGTCCCAGATGTGCTCTGGAGGGAACACCCTGTAATTTGAAACATAACTCTCTGCAAGGAAAACCGTCGGGTATTGAACAGTTGTCGAAACCTGCGCTTTTGTACGGAAAAGGAGTCATACTCTCCCGCAAACTATTCATGCTCAGCCTATGAAAAGTTCCCTCCGGACCTGTTGGCGGGCAAAGAGTTTCCCATTGCATTCTACAATAACAGTTAACATTCATAATGTCAACCTTAACTGTCGTTCTATTAACATGTGTACTAGTTACCTTGGCAGGACAATGACTAAAAAATTCAAAACATTTTTACCTCTAGAACCCACTGTTGGAAGGCATCAGAACCTGACGTATTAAAGTTCGTAGCAGTCATAGCGGGAGCTGGTTCAGGTGAGGAAATCGCCGCATCTGCTTGATTAGGGCCGCATCCGTGGAGTGTTGAACAGCTGGGAGCCGCAAAGAACTGATGTATCTGCTGCCCCCCAAGGAAGAAGTTGCCGCCGGCAACCCCTAGGTTTAACCGGGGTAGACTAGACTTGGCTGCATTGGGTCCGGGCGGTCTCGGTATGTATGGGTCCGTGGCGCTGGGAATACTAGGTTCAGAGACGCGATGTGCAGCCTGCAACTAGATAAACAAGTTATTCACATGAGACGGTTATGGAAGAATGAAGTGAACCTTGTGAAGCAAAAGGGAACTAAATAAACATAAGCAAAATGATACGGCCTACAGACACCAACGAAGAATGTAAAGCATACACAATGTGACAAGTTTAGAAGACAAACTATATACAACATCATCGTGCAAAGCACTTACCCAGGCCGTTTTATCTCACTTTGCATACATAAATTGCATATAAAAAAATAACCGAAAGCACAAAACATACCTCCGAGCAACTACGCCCCGAACGATTCCCACTAGTCTCTCCGGAGGATGGATTCCCAACCGTGGCAGAGGTCACTTGTCGAGTGCCGACCTGGCTCATATCCCTTTAAGACATGCACGTCCTCTTCGTGTGACCGGGACGCCCACAACAAGTGCAGCAACGCCTCTTCCCCTCAGGTTCTGCAGTTGTCGAGGACCCCGTCTCCCTACCGCGTTTAGGGGCCCCTTTTGTCCGGGTGACAGCCGGATCCCTCACGACGTCCTGTTGCCTCTCGCTGGCCTCGTGGTCTATGGTATTGCCCCTACGCACCTGAAGCCTCCGTGCCAAAGACGTTACTGCATCCCTCACTAAAAAGAAGTCAAATACATCGTCAGAAGCTAGTTTCGCCACGACACTCATTGCACTGCACAGCGTGCCGTACCTCAATAAACAATTGTTGTGACCCGATATATTGCATGTTTCGGATTCTGTCCATTCCTTCGCATCCTTACACCAACGCCTAACAATCAAACCAGGTGGGATTTCGTCCCAACCCTCATACTTCATCACGCAAAATATATGGCAGCAAGGAATGCCTTCACTGTTCCACAGCATGCAATCACATTCAATCTTTGGTTCGCTTGGATCGTAAAGAACCTTGCGAACCCTACGACGGTTCCCCACGCTTGAGAACTTGTAGACGGACGTCGTGCTAATGTTGTCTTTCCCCAGCAACAATAAACTACCAACCCCCTTTATCTGTTTCCTAACCTCCTTGAAGACTGCTCTAGTGTATGTCTTTGCAGCAAACAACTCGATTTTATCAAGACCTGTTGTCAGTACGGGCGTGTAGTACGATGAATAGAATTGAGCTGTAACCTCATTGTTGCGATAGTCTTTTACCACCCTATCCAGGCTCTGAACCAATTCAAGAAGGCTATTTGTAGACTTTAGGAACCCTTTGACGAATGCATTTATGCCCTCATACCTCGAAGTCGTTCTGCAACCCGCACAAAAGGTGCCACGTAGATATGCTGTTGCCCAACTATGTCTTAATTCGTAGGTGCTTTTGACCCAGCTGTTGTTCATTAACCCTAAACTTTCCACCGCCGTGCTCCAGTACTCCTCGAACTCTGTAGCATCGAAGTTTGCATAAACTGCCTTTTTGAAGACCTTTCGAAATTCAGGCTCCTTCACCCTTAAGACACAGTTTTTTTCCAAATGCCACCCGCATAGGCGATGCCTGGATAAAGGTAGCACATCGGCGATCGCTGCCCGCATCGCTTTATCCCCGTCAGTGACCACAACGGAAGGCTTCTTGTTTTCTATGACATCAAGAATGTTCAGTAATACCCATTTATATGTACGGACCTCCTCGTCCTCCAGTAATGCAAAGCCGAAAATTGCTGTCTGCTTGTGATGATTTGATCCGGAGAATACCACCAGAGGCTTCTTGTACTTGTTGGACCTGTATGTTGCATCAAATGCAAGGACGTCACCGAACAACTGGTAATCCGCCATCATCTGCCCATCCGCCCAGAATAGGCTACCAAGTTGATTCTCTGCTGTGTTGGTGTATCTGGCAACAGTCATCATGTCCGTATTGGCCTTGCCTTCCAAATAACTTATTGCTGCTGCAGCGTCACCATTGATAATTTGTGCTATTCTTTGGCTGTGAACGTAATTGTACAAATCCCTCTTCGTAAACCGAAGCATCCGGTAACCCCCTGACTGCCCGGCCATGTACGCCATTATCTTTGATGTCGCAATGCCAAACTTTTTTAGACTATCAACTTGAGCTTTGTCACCGTCACTCAGATTCCGATGACTCGGAAGAAGATGACTAAACATGGTTGTAGCAAGAGGGTGGTTATGGTTGTCGTCTATTCTCCGGACTTTCCAAACCTGATCTTGCAGGTCATAGTAAATTTTCAGCTTCGCTGAACAACCCGTGCGACTCTCCGGCTTCTCCTCCCTCACTCTTTCGGGACGATCGTAGTGTTTCTCATGCCTTGTACCTTGACGATGACAAAAGAAGTCTCGTCTAACCAAAAGGCCGTTCATTCGAGCCACGTCACCCTTCCTTACACCGAACCCCCTGAGTCTGGCAAACTGTTTGTATGCCGCGTAAGCATCTTCCTCGGTACTAAACACTTTGTCCAAGAAATCCTCCGTCGACCTAAAACCGGGAGCATCAGCCTCACATATCTCCTGGCTTGGCCTGACCCCGTTCCCGTGGGTTTCGTCACCCGTTTCAGCCGTCTCGGAGTCACTCTCAAAGGAGTCATCCTCGTCATCCCCAATCGGAGAAGAAATGCGGAAATACTCATCCTCACTAAGACCGCCCGAGTCATCGTCTCCAACAGTGAAATGCACCTGCGAATCCATCTTCAACAACAAAGGAAGTCAATCACCTGGAAGATGGTTATTCGGCAGGAAACTTATCATGACTTACAATGCGACTTATTGAAACACCCGCATCGGAATAGGGAGTTAAAACAGGCTAGGCATAAATAAATATTCAAATATTCAAATAATTAAATACACATGAAGTCTATGCTTATAAATGATGCTACGAGTTTTACCGCACCTTAACTAACCGGTGAACTCGTTAACAATGCCACAACACCAACATACTTACATACATTCGGGTCCAACTTAGGGACATGATGTGGATACCATGAACAAGCTTTATCAATTTCAATCAACCCTAAAGACTTGCTCTCTGTCCAGTTTCTTCAACCTGGATGAATGGATTATTGGAGCAATGCAGCAAATTTATCGAAATGGTCAAGAAGAAAAAGAATAACAACAATAACTGCTTTTATTTGAGATCATAACAACAGCAAAATAAGAAAACAGAAAGGAGGGGAGCCATGCTGCATCACAACACTAGTATAGGAAATGTTATCTTTGACCAAAGTAAATAGTCTTTCTTATGCCGCTGATCTATGGTGTCGGAACCTACATTCAATACAACTAACTCAGCACCTCCTCATACAAAATATATTTTACTTATTATTGACTTATCGAAAATTAAAAAATAAAAAAGAATAGCCTAACGCCATACAAACAAAACAAGCACAATCTAATAGATAACTCACGTAAGTCAACCAAAGGAACATGTAAACGTTATAGCTACTCTCTTAAGGCAACTCTCACACTATAAAATCACATGATTTTGTATTCGTACCTTCAGTGTGGGACAGACACTACATACTAATACACTGAGACCATCCATGTTTTTACTTATCATTACTAAAGACTATATAACTGTTACTTGCACAATCTCCGACCTCCCGCTACACATCCACAAACATGTCAAACTTTCTTTCTATGAACCCTACTTTCTGTAACAATTAACTTCTTTTTCTCCGTCCTTTCATTTTTGTTCTAAACGTGTTGCCAAATCCATAAAAGGGATCCTTAAAGACTAAATTGAAGTAATGCGCAGTGCACATGACTCACTTCATGTGTTGTATGCAATGACAGGCTACACTAAGGGAGGAAGACCTGAATGTCAAGTATAAAAAGACAAAGAGGGATTATAAATTTCGTGTGACAATTACCAATTACAAATCAATCCCAAAAGTCTATATCACCAACAATTCAGTATTCGGCTTGAACGACAGAAGCTGGCATTCTAGTCATAAAAATTGAAAAAGAGGAAAGCACGAATGCAATAACATATACGGCAAAACTGGATAAACACCGTACCTCATGCATCTAGCGGAAGCTCGAAGCCAGGCACAACGCAACAGATTAATGGACTGACTTGAATTCAAAACACCTAATGCTTCAAACCTCTAAAGCAAGATCCCGTTTGCAACAGATTATATTCCAACAGATTATATTCCAACAGATCATATTCCAACAGATCAACAACCAGCATACTTCATACCTAACACGACACGGGAAGTAGGGAAGCACCGCCTGTCTCCCCCGCCGGTAGCGATACCGTCTATCGCACAGCTGCAATCAGCGCTGGATACGAGAAGAACCAGCAAACTTCACCGGAGTTTGTTTCCAGCCTTCGACCTCTGCCGCTGCAGCAACACTGTCTCCCTGTGCCTCGAACCTAGGGCATCAATTTTGGCCACAATATTGTCGTCACTGTTTCGCTTCCCTTTGATGCATCAGGATATGACTCTGTATTTTTTTTTCCTCCCTTCCATTTTCATTACAAAAAAAAAATACCCATCATCTATTGGATACCCAAATATTTTTCTTGGCATAGCCCACCTTATCAAGTCCACTAATAGACTGTGAAACCAAAAAGCTTCGGCTTCTGGCTCAGCCAACCCAGCCATCAACCAGTAGACAAGTTCTGCAAAAGAGAGCAACGTGTCAATCTCATGATCATTTGGACAGAAAATCTGTAAATCTGTACCAATTTAAATCTTTACCATAGAAGGGCCCTAATTTATTAAAATTAAATTCTATAATTTAATTATATTTTTTAAGATAGCCTAATATATGACATATTTTTAATACATTAACAATAAAATTTTCAGTAATCACATTAATCTTGTTTTCCCGCGTTACTTTCCATGATCTAGTTGACCTGACTCGCGTGAAGTCGTGGTAGTTAGTAGTAACTAGTTTCTGAACTGCCACACTCCACGAACAAAATCCTATTCACACGCCAATCTTAATCGCAATCACCAAAAATTACGCCAATCAATATCATGAAACCCTAATTAAAATTTCCATCACCAGAATTGAATTGAATCCCATACCGAGTTACCGACACCCTCTCGACTTCCATGGACCCCAAATTCAGGCGCGTCGGTTTCGAACCCGACCCGAACCAATCCCAATATCCGCTTACTGTGCCCCCGCCACGTCTTCTCTCCGAGAGAACCGCCGCCGTTCCTGTTCCGGAGATAGGGTTCCGGCGTCAGTTCCCGGGAGATCGAATTCCGATTGGGAGTTACAACCCTTCCCTGGCGCTGCTCGGAACCTCGCCATCAGCGGCGTCCACGCCTACTTCCGAGTATCGCGATGGCGACGGAGAATTCTCCGAGGATTCCTCCGGTTGGTTCCTTCGCAGCGAATCGAGTTTTGCCGTCACAGAGTTCGATTTGCCGGCGAAGCCTCTGGAAAATTCATCGGAGAATTGTTTAACCGGCAGTGTGAATTCGAAAAATGTAGCCGGATCCAGAGCCGGAGCTATAGCCGGAACCACCGGTAGTAATAACGATGCTACATTAAACTTTCATTTTCTTTAATTCAAAATAGGCAATGACATGCTAGCAATTACAAATAAATGTGAGCGATTTTGATGATGTTGAATAAGCTGCATTTGCTTCTTCTGATAAATGGCTGATTCTAGATATAGTTATTTGTTATTCTTTAACATGTTAATGACGAAAGCATAATATTCATAGCAGAAAGGATGGAAGGAACTGCCAAAGAAGAACGCAACGATGTGCCCTCAATTTCGAAGCCAGTTAAGGCAAACACTACGAAGGCCGAGAGACGAGCCTTGCAGGAGGCACAAAGAGCTGCAAAAGCTACTTCTAAAGGTGGTTGTAGTCATTGAAAATTTTGTTGACAATTTCGCATTTTTTTTCTGAATATTTCAGAATTGATTTGATTTATGCATACTACTATGAAGTTTAAATTTTAGCTCGTCTTTTATTCTAAATTTTGAAAACTGTCAGTGTTCTTGTTCTGTTAATTGGTTTTTAAATGAGAGGCATGGTTTAAAATAATTGTTGCTTCACAGTTTTCATTAGTTTTGTGCCCTTGCATAGTTTTTGAATTGTAAACCAAGGTAAACACTTGCTTTGAGCAACCCTGGGGGCTTTTTATTCTTGCTACTTTCTTAGAAGCATCAGTTTTTAGCTCTCAATTATTTCTTTCTAAATTTTTTAAAACTGGAAGACTGTTGAAATTTGATTAACTTGTTTTGACTGAAAGAAAAAATTTGGAGTTTCATGTTTAAATAGGCCAAATATATCAGATAGTTAAATTTGTTAGTTGCTTATTCATGTATTCTATGACCTTCATGTGGCTCCTGTAGTCTCTGCTTATGCTTTTGATAGTTGTTCTGTATCCAGCTGATGGCAGAGCAGAACCTGGTAAAGGTGTGAAGCAGTCTTCCGGGAAGAAAGATGGACCTCCTGTAACATCTTCGACAGCTACTGACAAGAAATCAGGTGGTCGTTCTTTGGAGAAAGAGAGGAAAAAAGATGTTCCTCCTCCACGTATGCAATTTGACGACAAAAGTAGAGTTGAAAAGGCCAAAAGGCGTGCATTAGTCAATCAAACTGAAGCTGTAAACAGAGTTGAATTATTTCGTCATTTGCCTCAATACGAATATGGTTCTCAGCTTCCTAAGCTTGAATCAAAGCTTTTCCAAATTGATTCAGTGCATCCTTCTGTGTTCAAGGTACTCTTTTGGAGTTTCATAAGGTTGGTTCAAATTAAGATACTTGGAATCTATTTGTTGATATTACTAGTTAAATATGTGATCTGAGCATAAATATCAACATTACAACTAACTTGTGTTTTCATTCTATAGTGTGTATATTTCGTTGTTAAATGCAATTGCTTTGCTGTGTCTTAAATTAATTATTCTTATTTCAAATCTCCATTCTCCTTGATATTATTGTATTTGTTAGTTGTGTTTAATATTATGTTTGCGATGGTTACAAAATTTTTTCTAAAACTTTGATGAAAATAAATATTTAATTTAAACCGTTCAGTGGTTACAAAAATGTTGTTTTAAAAAACTTTTATGAAATAAATATATTAATTTAAAGTTTGCCCTTTGTTTGAATTTATAACTTTACATGTTCATATGTTCATGAGTGCAAAGAGGCATCCTATACGATCAACTAGATATGGATGTTTTTTGTTTCTGTTTTAACTCTAAATTATATTTGTCTCCCTTGAGATTAGGAGATATGAAACACAACATTTCTTGATTTGTCATGTTTTCACTGACAAAGTCCGTTAGAGGTGTTCAATGCTGCAGATCATGTAGTTTGCCCTTTTCTTATGTATTGTCTTTTGAGCTGGAACCTGGATCGATATTATTCCCTCTTCCCATGCAGGGGGGAAATATGTCAATTCCATTTGAAGCAATTTTTTACATGCATGTATCCATGCTTTGAAATGAACTTTTAAATGGCAAATATAGATATGTTGCTCACTGGCTTATTCAATTTTCAGGTTGGATTGCGTTACTTGGCAGGAGGTACATCTGGTGATAATGCTCGTTGTATTGAAATGCTCAGAGCCTTTCAAGAAGCAATCAGAGACTACTCTACTCCTCCTGAAAAAGCTCTTGTTAGGGACTTAACTGCAAAACTTGGTAGTTATGTTTCATTTTTCACTGAATGCAGGCCTCTTTCTATTAGCATGGGAAATGCAATTAGATTTGTAAAGAGTCGTATTGCCAAGTTGCCTTTAAGTCATTCTGAATCTGAGGCAAAAGCAACTCTTTATTCTGATATTGATCGATTCATAAATGAGAAAATAATTCTTGCTGCTAAGGTGATAGTTGGACATGCTGCTACAAAGGTTAGGGATGGAGATGTTCTTCTAATATATGGATCATCATCTGTTGTGGAGATGATTCTTTTATATGCTCATGAGCTTGGGAAACAGTTCCGTGTTGTGGTGGTAGATTCGCGACCAAAGCTTCAAAGTCAGGCCTTAATCCGTAGGTTGTTGGCAAAGGGACTCGATTGTACATATACTCTAATAAATGGTGTTTCTTACGTCATGCATGAAGTCACACGAGTTTTTCTGGGAGCTTCTGCTGTTCTATCTAATGGAACTGTATATTCAAGAATTGGGACTGCATGTGTTGCTATGGTGGCTCATGCATTTCATGTTCCTGTATTGGTCTGTTGTGAAGCTTATAAGTTTCACGAAAGAGTCCAACTTGATTCAATATGTTCCAATGAACTAGGTAAGTTTAATAGCATCAGTTTGTTGGCTTTGCATTTTCATTTCAGCGTATCTTGATATTTAGAGGAGGGCTTGGGATAGAAATTTGTATCTACTGCTATCCTTGTGTCAACTGTCATGCATTTTATATAAATGATCTTCAACCCACTTCTATTCCTTTCATGTGCTGCCAAGCGAAAAAATTCACTTTTTGTGAAATGAAGCTGTCAATTTGAGAAAACTTCAAATTGCTTGCAGGTGATCCCAATGCTGTTGCCACGGTTCCTGGAAGAATGAATGTAAATTATCTAGACAATTGGACCAGTGAAGACAATTTGCAGATTTTGAATTTGATGTAAGCTTTAGATTTTACGTTTGTGTGAACAGCCCATGAAAAATTAGATACTGATTTTATTTTGATTGATAGGTTTGATGTCACTCCTTCAGATTATATCTCAGCAATTGTTACAGACCATGGAATGGTAAGTTTATCAGTGTGAGTTGTGCAGGTTTTAAGGTTGTTTTGAATGCCACCACATTGTCTTAGATGTAAATTAGGTGACATATATCCAGCTCTTTTATGATGTAAAGTTCGATTCCTAATTCTCCTCCCACATTATTTTGCATTTGTCTCTTTTCATTATAGAATGAACCCTCATATTCGTCCTTGTAAAATTTATTGGGGAGGGGCTTGTTTGCTTTTCTATTTTCAACTTTTTATAATTTGTAAAGATGAAAGCAGAAACAATATAAATCCAGTTTTCTGTCTTAATTTTCTATTTTCACTATTTTTTCCTAAAATCTTGAAAAAAAGTTGAAAATGAAAACTACACAAGCCCAATTTCTGAGGGAAAAAAAAAAGCTCTCAGGATTTCCCAATTGTGGTAATTGGAATATTAATGTTGGCCATGTTAGTCCTTAACATTTGGACATGTGAGTTCTAGAAAGGACTAGAGAATGAATATGTCTAAGATTTCTTTTGCCCCTTAGGAAGGGAACTAAATTAGGGTTTTCTCTTTTTCATTTATATACATAGAGATTGATTCTCAAATCATATCCAGTTGTCCTAGACGTACATTACCGGTTTTTTGGCTCTTTCCTCTATTTATGTTCTTGTTGAGGGGGAGGGGAGCATTTTGAATGTTTTTGCTTTCTTTTTCTTTATGTTCTTTCCCTCCCTGATACATTCAAAAGAAAGTTAAGGTGACAATCATCACTCATTATGAAAAATATGGTAGAAATCTACGGTGGTTTGGTCTTATTCGCAGAAGACTTGTTTAAAAAGCCTTTGGAAGAGTAGGTAAAAGGAAGATAGTCCAGGTCAGTTAGAGAAAGACTTGAATTTTAATATCTTGGCTATGGCCTATAGATATGGTTTATGTTGTGATAGTATGGAGTCAATTGGTGAATGTAGCTGACTGCACCTGATAAAGAAGAAGGTTTAATTGTTGCTAGCTTAATACTTTCTAGTTGTTTTCGTCTTTTTGTTGCAGGTCCCTCCGACAAGTGTGCCCGTAATTGTACGCGAATACGGTCGAGAGCACTTGATTTAGACTCTCAAGTTTTGGCCCACAATAATTCTAAGTTTTCTATGTGCTTTGAAATTCTTTTCTGATTAAAAAAAAATCAATCATGCTACATGTACACACAAAAATCAGCTGCCAAATTAGCTACTCATATAAAATATATGCTAGATAATAAATACATATTGAAAATGATTTAAACAATATGTATATTTATGTACAAACACATAATGACTGATTTGGTGGTTGATTTTTGGTGTGCATAACTGCATATAATATTTTTGTAATACAGTTTATATCATGTAATCTTTTCATCTTCCAAAGATCAAGGAGATCTGCGTATTCTTTCAATAGTTACACATTCTTTTTAAATACTTTTAGGTCAACTGAAATTTGTTACCCTTAAATTGTAAGTTTAGACACTACACAGAAGTTGGAAGCAGCTACTTTTTTCAAGTGGTTGTAGAAAGTATTCATTGATGAAAACGAAAGACAGTCTGTAGTACAGTAGATAGTTGAACTCTTACCGAAGCAATCGAAATTCGTAATCGTGGAAGGGATTTTATTATATTATATTAACACGAACGATTTCACAAACTTTGCTGCAGGAAGAATATAAAAATATCTTATCATTGGATTCAGTAGAGAAAGAATGAACAAATTAGAAAAATCAATGGCTTGTGTCAATGGGCAATGTCATAGCATCCTCGGCATTATCTAGTAGTGGCAAGATTCCGAAGATAAAGTGCAATGCCACTACTCCAGTAAGGTAATGTTCCCACAACAACCTTTGTACAATCAGAAAACTCTAAGCCATAAACAACAAAACTATACTGCGTCAATTGCTTCATCTGTGTGTGTTGGGTGGGGCTGCTGGTGTAAGTGGAAATTAAATAAAAATGTAAAAGGAAAATGCGATTCTAAATTTTTAATCAAGAGCTTAAACTTTTTTATCCTTCAGCTTCTCCTCGCCCTCCTTAGCCTCCAAATAATTGCATATGGGTCGGGGCATATCCTGTATGGTGTTTTTGGTGGAGGCATTTGAGGTACTCTGCAAGAACAACAATTCTAAAACTGAGTTATTAGAAGCTCTATTAAGTAACCTTAATATTGTATTTGTGCCTATATATACAAGAAAAAAGATGCAAGGATATAAAAGCATGAACGCATCTAATAATATATAAGCTCCAAATTGCTAAAACCATGTGAAGGAATCTAGCATGTTGAGGAATTATTAATGGTGAGATAGATAGTGAGGGAACATACTTTAATCTAGAAATATCGATCTGAGAAAAGTCCATGTTGGTTGCACTGTCTAGAACTGATACACTGGGTCTCAATGGTGGTGTAGGGGGCTGCTTGATTGCTAGTACTCTGCAGTTGAAATGTCTGGCCATGCTATTTGGGGAATGGGCCATAGCCAATCTATTTACCAAATGAATAAAAACAAGATTTTGAGTTTGCAATGAAATGAATGATCATAATTTATTGTGTTATTTTAGAGGACTCGATGGTGAAAATCAACACGTCATTTCAAAATTATTCATTCCCCTTAAATACAGCTAATTATTATTCATCATTATTTATTTAGTGGAGCCATCGCATGTGTTGGTTGAGCCAAATGCACCATGTACTTCTGTTGGGCCAACACTACCCTTCTTAGAAGTTAGAACTCATCTCTGCCATATATAATAATAGGCATAGCTAACATAAGATAGCTTCCTTCTACATTAGAAGCACACCTTTGAGGGCCTTTAGGCTTTAACCTCTAAAGGGATTCATATGTAGAGTACATGGGCACAGCATTACTTACATTCCGAAAACATTTCTTTTTTTTTTTCTTTTCTTTCCCTTTAATAGTTAAATCAATGCTAAAGAATAGAGCAATAATTACAATAAATATTCCTAAAAAGTAATTTCAACATGATAAGACTACTACTAACGGAATCTAGCAGGTGCTCCTTTGTCCTTTTACTAAAAAAACAAAAGAAAAGAAAAAGAAAGACTCAGAACTCAGAAGTGGAGCCAAAAAGCATTGGCAGTTTTGTTATCATTACAGATGGCACGTGCAATAGTCATGGCCTTACGTGATCAAGTTCCAGAGATCACTAACACTGGATAAACTCTCTCAATTTTTTTAAGTGGTATTATAAAATATAATTCTTTATTATACATTTTTTAATTAAAATAAAAAATATGTAAAACACGACATTATATCCTTTTTTACCTCCCATAATGATACTTAAATTCAAAAGTGATTTTGATACCAATATTTTAGTTAGGAACTAATCATTTCATTTTTATAATGTCATTTTCTATTTGATAAAATTTTATTATAAACAAATTTTATATAAAAAGTAAAATCTCTTAAATAATAATATTGTCATACTCTTTTGTAATTATTCATTTTGTACTGTAAGCTTCACAGCGTTGATATTTAATTAGGAATTAGCTGATGATAATAAAAGTAGAAAATTTGCATTCTTTCAATGTATTATCAACATATTGAATGCATAAAATTTTTTTAAAATTTATATTTTTCAAAAAAATATTCTATTTACATAAGATGATTAGTTAAAATAGAAAACAGATCTTTCAAATTAGTGTTATAAAGTGTAATCTTTTACAGTACACTACTATTTTTAAATGAAATAAAAATTTATTATATACTAAAAAACTACATTTAACATCACTTTAAAAAAAATAAAAAATTCATCAAATAATCATATCAAAATCTTCTAAAATAAAAAATTTATAAAATAATAAAATAATATTTTAATTATTTTTAAATTAAGATAATAGAATTCATAGATAATAAATATTATAAATTTATAGATGATTAAAATATTATTTTATTATTTTGCTACAATCTTTACTTTAAAAGATTTTTTTTTCTAACTTCACTTTAGAAGGTTTTTTTTTTTCAAGTAAACTGTTATTAAGAACACACAAGAGAAAGGATTTTATAGATAAAGCGAATTCCACTTTTATATTCTTAATAAATACCTTTTCAAAGACACCCAAAAAAAAAAGAAAACGCTTTTTATTTTTGACATGGAGAAGAGAATGTAGTAATACAACACTATGGAGAAGAGAGATGTTTTTCATACATAAGGTGTCAGCAGAAAATAGACCCTCCGTTTTGAGTTTTGGAAAAAAATAAAAAAAAGTTAAAAATCTTAATCGGACGGTTCGATTTGTAATTTCGAAAATAAAAAAAAAATTTAATGTTGAAATCGGACCGTCCGATTTTTATTTTAACAAATTAAAAAAATAAAAAATACAAACCGGATCCTCCAATTTGGTGTTTATTTTCTTTTTCAAGCAAATCGAACCCTCTGATTTGTAGTTTATTTTTTTCTTCAAACAAATCGGACCGTCCGATTTAAATAAAACACCATATAAAAAAAACACCTAATCTTCCAATATCAATGTATTACACATGTATTTAACTAATATAAAAAAATTAGCCAAAAAAAAAAAACATTGAGACTACTACTAATTCGCAAAACCTTAAATATTAAAATTAAATTAAAAAACCTTAGGTTCAAAACTTCAAATATCACTATTGTTGTTTATTCATAGTAGCATCAGAAAGAGCACAAAACAAATTGGAACATTTAAGACACACAGGTCCCATCAACTAGGGAAGAAAGCCAAGATCACCAGAAAAAAGAAGAGTGATATGGAAATATTGATTATTACAGATCCCAGAATAATTATTATGTAATTAAAAGTTGAAATCCCAATTCCCAAGTACCACTAATCAGAATCTGTCTTATTTCTTTTCCGAAAAAACATAAATATACAGAACATTGAATTTCATGCTTTTCATTCATCGGTGATCACCCACCTTAATTACAATGACAATTACCAAAGAGAAACCCAACTTTATTCTTCCCCCAACAAAAGCAATAAATTCTAGGGAGAGTAAATAAATACTATTTTAATATCAATATTTTTTTAACAATTAATATATAATTAATTAATAAGAATGGTATTTTTATTGTGAAAATCATTTATCAAATTGAAATTGACCTGAAAAGTATTTGAATATATTTTGACATTGAAGTTATAATTAAATTACCTGTAAAGAAAGCTATGATCATGGAGTCCAACCACAAGAACAGAAGCTCCAAGCTCTCGAACCGTAGCAGCAATCTTAGTCCCTTCTTGATCCCCTTCCGTGACAATAATCTCAACCTTTGTCTGTAACACAATCCTCCTAAGATTAATTTGTACATAGCAACAAAATCAGTATAACAATAAATTAAATTAAATCAAATCAAACCAAGTTAAGATCAAAATTTATTAGTTACAAACATTGGGGTGGCTATTGCAGATGTGTTGAAAGGAGAGTGCTAATTGGTAACCATTGAGGCGAAGAAGGCGAGATTTTGATCTGGTTCTTGTTCTTGAAGATGATGAAGATGAAGAATGGTAAACATGAAGCAATGTGATTATGTCACCGTAGCGAATGATATTGTGAAGTGCCCATTTTAGAGCTGTTCTTGCAACTTCTTCATCTTCCACCATCACCACTATTTTCCTCACATCCATTATTTTTCTTTTTGTTCTCTTCTTGCTTTTCTTCCCCACACTACTCTCTAGTTTCCTCTTCTCTTATTCACATGATTATTTCTTTTTTTATTATTTATAGTTATTCTTAAAAAATTAATTATCAACTCAATAGAATATATGTTCACATACAGAATATATATTAAAAATATATTAAATAATATATATTTATATACAAATATATAATAAATTATTGAGTATATATTTAAATAGGTCTTTAAAAAATTTTACATCGAACATTTTTGTTCTAAAAAAATTTTATTAAAAAATAAAACGTATAAATTTTTTTCACACTTTTAAAGAATTATTTATCTAAATAAAAATAATGAATCTGATTAAAATAAAAATTTATATATCTTATTTTTATAAAATTAAAAGACTTTATTGTAATAAAATTTTTTAGAAATAAAAATGTTCGACACAATTTTTTAGGAATCTATTTAAATATATATTCTAAATTATTTGATGATTAATTTTTTGTGGATATATAATATTTTTGTTATTGATGATTAATAACCCATTCATATATGGCCAAGGTTGTCTCTTTCTCTAATGGTTTGTGTCTATTCTTTATTTCAATGATGATTGACATTAATTTAATAGTTTATGGCATATTCTTCTAAAAGCTTTAAGTTATTAAGTAGAAACGCTTAAATGTTTTAGGTTTAGTATGTTTTTGCATGATTGAAACGTGAATTATGCACATATTTGTTTTTTATTTAAAATTTTATCTTTTGTTTTAAAAGAAAAAGATTGCAAAAATTTGAATTATAATTTTTTTTATGAATAATGTTACACATCAAAATTTTTTTATAAACCAAGTCCAATCAAATTAAATAATAAGATAATACTAATCAAGTAATCATAACTAATTTTTGTTATGTTAAACTAATTTAATTAAATTTAATTAACAAAAATTCAAAAAAACTAATTTAATTATATAATATTATTTTTTATTATAAAAGTTTTGATTATTTAAATAATCATGTTTCATCTTAATAAATTTTAATCTTGACTATTATATGTGTATATATTTTCAATCATTCATTAATTTTATATTACTATGTTATGAATTGATTTGTATCCTTAATTAAAAATGTAAGATCAAATATGAGATCCCAACCAAAAAAAAATATGAGATCACAAAAAAATTCAACTAGAGAATTAATTTATTTTAAGTTAACATCAGTAAATTTTTTAATCGTAAACTTTAAAATTTAAATTTTAATCATAAACTCTAAATCATTCAAAATATAAAGGTTAAAAGTAGTTATATAATAAAAAAATCAACCAAAATTAATTATTGAAAAATTACTTTCCTATTTTTTTTATTTATTATTTTGGAAGATTGCTAATTGCTACGTATTGAATGAAGTTGGAAAAGACGAAAAAGTACAAATGAAAAAAAAAAGAAGTGGTTGAATAATAATTATTTGGTTATCAATCTCACAAGTTGAAAAATTGTGTCCATATACGGGACAACTTTGATTGGTGTTTCGTGGTATATATATGTTCTAGGTTATTCATTATTCATTTTAATTCTATTGTCAGTCACCCGATTAAAAAGAAAAGCTAGCAGTTGACCATTATGATTATGATTCTTTCTTTTCCTTTTGCAATTTATTTCATCTAACATATTTTATTCATTATGCAATAATATATATTACTCATTATTGCCTTTCTTATAAAAATACAATAACATTAGGACGTGGAATTACGTGCGTTTTATTTTAATAGTGCAACTAGATATTCTTTTAAAAATTGTTTATTATTCAATTTTTAAAGAAGAAAAAAAATTAAAAGATAACTAATTTTTCATAAAAAATAAGTAACTTTTTATAAAAATAAATATTTAAATTAATTATATAATATTATTTAAATAAAAAAATTGATTAAAGACTAAAAATTTAAAAGATAAATAATATTTTTTTATTTTAAATATTAATTTGAAGTACCTTATTATATCCAGATATAACAACGGAGTCGGACAGAATAGAGACAGAGACAAGAATGTCTCTATTTTTTATCCTCGCTCCTAGATTTATTTCCTATTTTTCTTTTTGATTCCCGCGGTGAAAAAATATTATTTCCCATTCTTATTATTTGCAGGGTTCATTTTTTATTTCTCTTATAATTCTCATTGATCACTAATTTTTATAAGAGTATAATTATAAGTATTCATCCTATACAAAAACATCAAGATTTTATACATAAATGTTAAACGGCAGACGCCGATTTTTTTTGAACTGACGTGGTGGCTGGACGCGACGATGAGACAGAATATAGAGCAGCGAACGAAGTGAGAGACATGACAACGCAGAGAACAATGGACACGATGGCAGAATTCCGTGTAAGACCCAGAATTTTTAGAAATTAATTAATAAGTTATTTATGATTTATTATATTTATTTAAGATTATATTTTTAGAGATTTTATATATAAACCGAAAAATTTCTTATTTATAATTTAGAGCTTTAATAATTGAAAAAAAATAATGAGAATTTTATGCGTTTTAATTTAAATATTTATATTTTTAACATTATTTATAATTTTAAAGAAAATTAATTTGATTATCTATAATTCCTTAATTGGAGTATTTATATGAGAATAAATTGTAAATTTATGGATAACTAGTATTTTTATATATAATTATTATTTGATTAAATTAGTTTTCAATTACTACATTATCCTTATTTTTATTAGAAATTACCAACCTAACCCTAGCCTTTTTTTTCCTAATCAAAATCCTAACCCTAACTATACACACACTCCTTCCTTTCATCTTCAACAGTGCCGTCAACCCCCTCCCACTTTTTCCAAAAAAACCTACACACGAACACACCAATGGCACACACACACAAATGGAGAGGGAAAAAGAAGAAAGAAGAGAGGGAATAGACAGCGCTGGTGGAGTTGGGTGTCTCCAATAGTACAGGGAATTAGAAAGTTTCCAGGATCCTGCAGTTTTTTTGAAAGATTTTTCTGGATGATTGCATTGCATTTCTTAGTCAACGCCACTATCTCAATCTCTTTCCAATCCCTCTTGTTACTCAACAACTCCTTCATGAACTTGGCATAAAGAGGCATTTGTTCAAAGGTCTCTGCGAAGAAGATATTGATCTCAAGCTTCCTAAAGACTTCCAGAAATTTGGAAAATTGCTTGTCCTTAAATGCCTTCTGAAGTCTCTCAGGATATGTCATTTTTGCCTTATATTCTAGAGCCTTGGGTAGTGCAGGATGTGTATTAAGAGTAACTGGAAAAGGGTTATCTGGATGTCTTGAAGGGGCGCTCTTTAAATCTTCATGGGCGTTTAACGCCCTCCCTGACTCCCCTGTTGGGTGTTCAGCGCCCTCCCTAGTACTCTCTGTCTCTGCAATTTTTTCTCTGGTGTCTCTTTTTCAACCTGCTTCTCACCAATTAGGGGTGTCAAAAATCCCCAGCAGGCGGGGATCCCCGCGGGGACTGCCCCAAATGGGGCTCCGATGGTGGGGAATTTTTCCCGTGGGGATGGGGATGGGGAGCAAAATTCCCCCGAGACAGGCGCGGGGACCCGAGCGGGGATCCCCACCCCATCCCCGATAATTCCCCGAATTGTTAAATTTATTTAAATACTCTTACTTTATTTCTAACATAGGGAGTATTTTAGTAATTTCACCCATTAAAAAATTTTAACCCTATATTCCCTTCTCACCTTTGTTGTTGCGCCCTCTCTAACTCTCTATTCCCATCCAAACCCCAACTCTCCAGACTCCAGTCACTCACTCACTCTTCACTTTGTTCAAACTTCAAAACCCTCACAGCTAGCCACCGGCCACTCTTGCGCCATCACCCTAGCAGCTTCACCGCGTCGTTCTCTCTCCTCAGGCACGGCGTCCTTCTCCTCTCCACTTCTCCGTCTGCGTGTTTGCTTCCATTCTCGTCACTATATGTTAACATATTTGTCTCTATTATTTTAACAGAGAACATGGAGATGTTTGTTAGAAGTTTTATGCCGACAATGAAAGAATATTTGATGTTAAAGACTTTGTTTTATTGCTTTCTTTATAATGGAAGTTGCATTTTAAGATTTTATTTTATGGACTATGATTTTCTATGTTGTATTTCTGGACTTATAATCTTAGATAAGATATGTTTGTGTATTTGTAATAATATTTTTTAGTTTGTTTTTTATTTTTTTGATATTTTTTACTATAATTTTCATATGAATGTTAAATATAGGGAGATGGGGAATGGGGCCCCGCGGGGAACGCGGGGAATGCGGGGAACGGGGATGGGGACAATTATCCCCCCATGACGGGGAATGGGGCGGGGACGGGGATTAATTCTGGGGGCGGGGACGGGGAGTAGGGAAGCATCCCCCGCCCCCGCCCCGCCCCATTGACATCCCTATCACCAATCTTAGTTCCTGACCCCGCGATCTTACCACTTCTCAATTGAACATCCCGGCACTGTTTTCTGGAGTTAGAAACCATGTCACTAGATCTCTCGGGTATTTGCTTGCACAACTGATCCAACTGCATCTCTAAATCTCAGAGTGAAGCTCTAATTTTCTGCATAAAGCTATGTTGGCTCTTAGATAGTTCTCATGGATGCCAAGTCAGGACCGTTCTGGGACTGAGAATGTTGAAAAGGAAGATTATTAAAATAATTCTGGTTGAACCCGTCCTGAAGATTGTTGGCATAGTTCAGTTGTTGCCTTTGAGATTGCTGTCCCCATCTAAAGTTTGGGTGATTCTTCCATCTTTGATTAAAAGTCTGAGGATAAAGAGCACCATTGAAATTTTTGGAGGAATTTCCCATGTAATTGATTTGCTTAGGCGTATACTGGCCATAATTGCACGTCTCACCTAGAGGAAAGTTGCCACTCATGTCATAAGGAGTATATAGAAAAACACTATGAACATTAGCAACTGGACGCTGCATGCCACTCAATTGCTGCGTGATGAGACTCATTTAGTTGGGATAAGAACTTGATCGCATCTACAACGTCTACCTCCATGACTCCTTTCTTCACTAAAATTCTCTCAGAAGAGTATAAGTACTGATTATTGACAACCATCTCAATCAGATCATTGGCCTCTTCAGGCGCTTTCTTCATGTGCAAAGAATCATTTGCAGAATTGTCTAGAGATATTTTGGCCATGTCAGAAAGTACTTCATAGAAAATATGCACCCTGATCTAGTCTGAGAACATATCAGGAGGATACTTCTTGAGCATCAACTTGTACCTCTCCTAGGATTCATACAGGGATTCATTATCTCCCTGCATAAAGGTCTGAACATCTGTCCTCAGCTTAGTCAGCCTATGACGAGGGAAGAACTTGTTCAGAAACCTGCTAGCCACCTTATCCCAAGTATCTAGACTCTCTTTGGACAGAGCATCAAACCACTGCTTTGCTCTATCCCTAACAGCAAATGGGAAGAGTATTGGCTAATAAACTTTAGGATTCACTCCATTAGTTTTCACAGTATCACAGATCTGTAGGAAGTTGGAGATGAATAAATTTGGATAATCTTGTAGAAATCCAAGAAACTGACAATTTTGCTACATCAGAGTAATCAATTGTGGCTTTAGCTCAAAATTTTTTTCTCCAATGGGAGTACAGCAATACTGTTCCCATAGAAATCAGGAGTAGGGGCAATGTATGAGCCCAGAGTCCTTCTAGGTTACTCATTTCCATTTAAATTCATGGTGAGCTTCGTCTTGTTTCTGAAAAACACAAACAGAAAACAAAGAAAAGTAAAAATCTCTGCGTTAAAGTACAGAGAATTTCCAGTGAGGTATCCTATGTAAATAAAATAAAATAAAATAAAATAAGAAATAGACCTAAAAGTTTCAAAAATAAGTCAGAAAAAATCAGACTACTAATTCGAAAACTAAACAATAAAGAACACTAATATTTTCAAAAATTAAAAAAAAAATATTACGGGACGCCAAACTTAATTTCAAAAAGTAATGGAAAATAAACAAAACCTAATTCAATAATTTAAAGAGAAATAAACAAGCAAATAAAACTAAAGAAAATAATACCTAATCTAAGCAATCAGACAACTGGTAGTTGTCAATCACCGTCAATCCTTGGCAATGGCGTCAAAAACTTGGTGCGAATTTTTAGAATATCCACAACTGAATCGGCAACTGCACCGGGTCGTTCAAGTAATACCTTAGGTAAGTGATGGTCAATCTCACGAGGACTGATGGACTGAGCAATAACGGCCGACTGATTGGCTTAGTTAGGCAGACAGAAAAGTTGGTGTGGTGATTTGAAATAGCATTAAATAGTAGTTCAAAAGTAAAGGAAGCAAACAAGAGAATTGGTGAAAAATCAATAAGAGAAAGCAGTTAAGGTATCGGAGATGTTTATTTTTCTAGATTAAGTTTTCTTACTAACTATTTTAATCATGCAATATTCATTTCATGACAAACTGTAACTGAATAAACCATAATCTCTTAGTGATTTAATCTCCTCTAACCTTCATCAACCGCCAATCCCTTGGTCACTTGATTCTGGTTAGAAGGTTATGTTCAAATCTTGTTTATGGCCACAAAAACCCTAATTATCCAAAGCTAAACGAATTATATGTCACGTATCTAGATTAGTTCAAATAATTAGCAATTTAGGAGGAATTTACTTTCAAGCTGTATTCAGGTGAGGAACCTCTTTCAAGGGTCACAAGAACGCATCTAGAATAAGAGTCATACTCCCGTTCCACCCAGATTTATAAGATTAAGAACAAAATTAATTCTTGAAACTGAATCAGTACATTAATTAAAATAGAAAAGTAATAATCTCAATCCATAGAAATAAACAGAGCTCCTAACCTTAACCAAAGAGGTTTAGTGGCTCATGACATACAGAAAAACAAGGATTCTGAAAATTACGGAAGAGAGAAGATCCCCCTCAAGGGTGAATCTTTTTCCTTTTATATCTAACCTAATTGGATTTGAAAATAAAATTAAAATAATAAATCCGAAAACTAAAAGATATTGTTTGTAAATAAAAATTACAAAAATAAAAGATATAATCACTAATAAGAGCTAAATCCACTTGAAGATGCTTCCTTGAATTGATGGGCTTTAACTCGGATTGCCTGGTGCTAAACACCAGTTTGGGCTTTTAGCTCCCAAGAAGGCAGAGATGCTTCTGATTTGCAAGGCCTGCTGGAGCTAAATGCCAGCTTGGCATTTAGCGCCCAAAAGGGTAGCACCAAATCTTCTCCTTTTTGCATAAGACTCTGCCAAATTGCTCCGAATTTCACCTGAAATCAGTAAAAATACTAAAACACTCAAAGTAGCATCCAAAGAGGATTTTTGCACTAAAATATAATAAAACTTAATAAATTCTAACTAAAAACGACTAGAAAATACGCAGAAAATAGGTACAAAATGCTCACGCATCATGGAGTCGCAAGGTACTGACGTCGCCGAAAAACATCATCATCAGAGCTTCTACCAGCTTGCCTTGGCTCCGGCTAGCTTCTGTCGGTTCTGTCCTTGCCAATGAGGGTCACTGGAGCTGTCGTTGCTCCATTTCCTTGTTTTCCTTAATCTCAATAAGTTGTGTTTGCTCCGAAACCCTTATAATCGTTGTTCTGTTATATATTACTGAGGATTTTGCGACATTAATGTCTTAGGGTTGACCTTCGGTATTTGCATGCTACTTTTCTGGCTGTTGCTGCTGTGAAAAAACGGTCGGATTTGACGCCGCTGCTACGACATAAGATAAATGGAGTTTATCGCGTAGTCAACTCGTGATCGAGGTAGGGGCTTTTTCTTAAAACTCGTTTTAATTACAAGAATTGTTACAAGTCGATATCAATAAAAATATTTATAATTATGATGACATGAGTCTTATTGATTGCATTGAGTTATTTTTTATTGATATAATTGTTTGTTGAATTGATTTACCAATTGATTTAGAATGTTTAATTGATTGCTGTTGAAGTGTCGCTGTATTTGTTGTGGAACCGAGATATAATGAGTAGTTAATTGGTTGGAGTCCTTGAGAATTTTGATTGATTGATTGATAAGGTTGGATGTTTTAGTTGTTGATTAATTTTATTGAATTAGTGGTGGGTGGATTGGTTTTCTTGAAATGTTGAAAAATGATTCGATATTGAAATTGGTTTGATTTCGAAATGGTTTGATATCGAAAATAGTTTAATATTTGGAAATCTAAATTGTGTTTTTATTGGAAAATTATTTGGATTTAAAGCTGTTGGAAAGGATTGAGGAATGGCTTGGATGGAATCCGAGAAGGGTGACAAAATTTAAATTTTAGAAGAGAATTTATTTATTTTTGTTTGGTTAATTAAGAAAATGGGTTTCTAGGAGTAAATGAAATTCGTGATTGTTTTGGAAACTTGGTTGAATGAAAAAGAGTTTTACCCGATTTTTACGAACCATGGAAAAGACTTCATTTATGAAGCGCTCTTGTGACTTTGAAGAATTGTTTAAAATAAAGATAATTATATGGTTTCAATTAAGATTTTGGTTTGTAAACAAGATGATTTTTGGGTCTTTAAAGGAGTTGTTTTTCAAGTTGAGATTAGAAGACTTGGTTTGAATTATTATTTGAAAAATTTGGATTGAAAAATCATTTTATTTGAATTTGCTTTTGACGTAATGAAATGATTTCTGATTCTCCAAAAAATGTTTTAAACTTAGAAAAGAAATTGAAATCGGCTTTGGCAACTTGTTTTAAATAAAGGTGGTCTTGGGTATTTAGTCAAAATCGAAAGTGAGTTCTATTCAATTAAATCTGATTTAATTATCGTTTTGAGAATTTCAAATTTTCATTATAAAGAAAATAAGATTGGTTGTCACTCCCCTAAAGTTTAGAGACTTTGCCGTAGAATTTAATTTAATAAATCTTGATTTAAGATAATTTAATCTAATTTAATAACTTATTTTGGCTTGGGTTGATTTTAAGAAAAGAATTATATTTTGTGACCTTGGAGAAAGGTTTTGAAAGTTTTTAGTGATTTTCAAAAGCAATTCAATTCAAATGTTTAAACTAGAGATGAGTTATTGAAGTTAATTTGAGACTTTCGATTGAGTGAAAATAAATTTTTGAAAGAGATATACAAGGTACTCAACCTTGTGAGGATCTCTCTGATGGCAAGTTGACATGGCACTCTCTCTCTGAAACTAGCTTGTGATAAACTTGAAATGTTCCTCTTAGAGATGTGATAGGTTGTTCCGCCCACGTTCTCTCTGATTGTAAGGTGAAAAGGTACTCTCTTTCTGAGACAGATGACATGACACTCTCCCTCTTAGACAGAATGATACTCACAATGAGAAGGTGATAGGGCACTCTCTCTCTGAGACAGAAATATTCTTCTTGTTGGAAATGCGTAACAGAGAGACCATATCCAGGTTCGCTATCGGATGAGTCGGATTCTGACAATTTAACCTACACGTAACCTCATGGCCAGTAGGACAGGCATGCATCATATTGCATTTATTTGCTATTGTTTGGGTATGCTTAAGTGTTTTGGTCTGCCTATGTGATGAATTATGTTTAACTGTTAATTGTAGTACTTGATGTGACTGTTCTCTAATTGTGTTTGCTTGTATTGTTTGTGCCAATGACTGATTCCGTTTTAAGACTGAGTGGAGATTTGTTTATATGTTAGGTTGGAGACTAATAGTTGTTTATATGTTGGGTCGAAGGCGGTGACTTGATTTTGTATTAGACCGGAGGCCATACTTGATTATGTTATGGGATATTATTTTGAGCTTTGAAATTCTTTTATTGAAGAAGAGAAATTTGAATTTCGGATAAGTAAATGTCGTGGTTTTAAAAAGGTTCATAAGACAAACGATGATCTTTACTTTTTGAAATTCATTCTTCGTTTTATATATATTCTCTTAAGACAATTCTTAAACTCGTATTGAGAACATGCGAGGGTATAGCCAGAAGCGTAATATTATGATAGTAAGAATGTTATATTGTGGAGAGAAAAACAGATACACCCTCAAAAAGGAGAAAAAACACCGTGAACAGAGAGAACAAGGCGGTGAAAAGTGACAACACAGTGAGAGGTGATGGTGCGGTGAGAAAGAAGAGTGGTGAGGGGGTGGCTGCAAAGAGGTTAAATAGAGTATGGATGACGTTAGGGATCTCTAAATTGAAAAAGGATTATGGAAATGAAGATTAAGAATTTAGAGTTTTTATATATATATATATATGGCATGTGAAATAAATAAAAAATATATAAAAAAAATAAATTATTAAGAACAATTAAATAAATTTAAAAATTTTTAGAAAGAACATAGACGAAGCGAAAATTTTCGCACCGAAAAGAATTTTGTCCCTATCTCTACAAAAAAAAATTTCACAATCAAATCTCTATTCGGAGTGGTCTCCACAAAAATTTTCGTCTTTCAAAAAATTTTGCCATCTTTAATTATACCTTAATTATTATTTAATAATATCGAGTATGCGGTCATCATAAAAATTCAACATTATAAGGATTATTTATGTGACGTATACTTGGCACGTCTCTGAAAACAAAAATATTTAATAATTAAACTAAATTTATAAAAAATAGTTAAAATTTATTTTATTTAACTAACATTATCGCTCTAAATAAAATAATGATTGTCTCGTTGTTTATTTCGTTCTTTTCAAATTAAACAATGTATCCACAATCACAAAAATTAATTAGTATTATCGTCAACGAGATTGTTAATTAAAACAAAAACGATCTCGGTTTTTTTATTTAAAAATAATGGAAATTTGCTATAAGTATCCTATTGAATCTGCACTCCCAAAAACAAAATAAAATAATAACCATATATATGCTTGGGTTGATATTACAACTATCGACATATATAAAATTCAGCCATAAAAAAAATAGAGTTAAATTTTAAAATAGTTCCTAAATTTACATTCGAACCTTAAAGTAATTTCTGATATTAATAATTATTTAAATTCGTCCCCAAATTTATACTGAGACTTATAGTAGTTCCTAAAATAATTTTCGACCATTCTTACTATTGGAAGGACGAAAACGATGTCGTTTTGTATTTATACAAAAAAAAATCCTAATCTCCAACACGATATCATTTTGTATTTATAAAAAAAAAAGCATAATCTCCAATTACCTTCACCAATTTTCTTTTTTACCCTGTTCTTTTTCTTCTTCAAATTCACGGTAACAACAACAACATCATCATCATTGCAAACAATAATTAAACTATTAAATTCATATTAATTTATGTAGACATTCGATAATCATTCTCAAGCCAATAATTTGATTTAAATAACAAAAACTTTTATAAATCATAGCAGTGGCAACAATAAATATGCAACAACATCACATCAATCAATAACAAAAATTAAAACATAAGCAACTAAAAAAAGAATAAATAGGGGAAGAAGAAGCAGAGCAAACCGGCGGAGCAGAAGAAAGAAGCAGGCCGTCGGAGCAGAAAAAAGCAAAAGTGAATGATTACCATGTTGTTCATAACACGCGGCGGAAGAAAAGAAAGTAATCCTAAAGATCTATTTTGTGCTTAAACTTTATTTCAATAATAAATATATAGTAGATCAGATCTAAATACCTGAGTACGCTAGCAAAAATTCTTTTCTCCTTCGATTGTACGAAGGCGCTATGCGTATCCACACCGAGGCTAACCTTTGGTATCAACTCTTTGACCAATGGATATCTGATCTAAATTGAGAAACCTCTTACAACTCTTTGCACGCCATAAAATTCTTCTCCAAGAATCAGGCTCACATACGTTTATGTGTGTAGAAGTAAAGGAATAAAATCCTTGTGTTTGTTTTCTCACCTTTTTCCTGTACTCTTGACGTACATATATAGTATGAGATTTGTTATTGATTTTAAATTTGAATCTCAATTCAAATTTAAATTATATCTTAAAATTCCAAATCTGAATCTTTCAAATTTTAGGAATCATATCATAACAATTTGAAACATAATTGATTTGGATCTCTTCCAAATTTATAATTCAAATTCAAAAATAGAATAACTAATTATTCTCAAATCTCATTTAATATTCTCAATTATTATATTATTATTATATTCTTAGTGCTAGCAAAGAATACAATAATATTTTATTTGAATTAATATGATTATTTATTTGATCAAATCAAAATAATAATTAAATAATTCTATAACAAATATTAGAACACTCGTTAGTGTGTGACCCCATAGGTTCAATACTAAGCGGGTAGTAAATTAGTCATACTAAATTTACTAATCAAGGTTGGCGTCTAGTAACACTTCTCAACGACCCGATAATATGAAGTAATATATTTTTACTAAGAACCTCAAAAGAACAAAGTATAATTCCTTTCATCTTTCCATCTCTTGGTTAACCCTTAGAGTATGGTTTAATTGTAAAATTCTAACATGTTATCATTATTATAATGAACTGTGAATGACCTAAGAAACTCATTTCTTCATTCATTCAATCCCCTTGGCCAAGGTTTTATTTATATCAGTCATTATAATCATAGAGCTCAAACTCTTTACCGAGAGTTGATGGATTCTTTATTGACTAATCATTAATTCTACAAGTATTTAAACCGTACCCAATATCCATTCAACTAGCACCGTAGGGTATTAGGTGTCCGGAATCAAAGTATAATAAATACATTGTTAATTACTATGATAGTCGCAGGTCAAAGGAAACTCTATTACTATATTCATCTTGAGAATATCCTATTGACAAATATGCGGTAATTATAGCCATTAAGAATTCTCAGAGTAAGTCAGTTCAATGGTCATATCTCTATATGCACCATCTATATATATAATTTAATAAATGAGATCTATTAATTTTCATTCAATGAAGACCATTATATATATATATATCTTTGTGGTCATACTCCTTATTCTCAAAAAGAAGCACATGCACGAGAGGAGGTTCCACGGTGGTCCAAAAGTAAATCAACGAAAGGAGACAACGGCGGCAAGAGAGGCAACGCTTGCAGGAAGTTTGCCTTCTGTATTTCTTTCCATCTTCTATTATCTCTCTATGAATTAACAAATTATTATTTTCTTTCTTCTAAGAGAAAAAAGAAAAGAAGAACTAGGGATGAATTGGGAAAGGAGAAGAGGAGTGTGGAATAAAAAAGAAGAAAAAAATTGGGGAAGGAAAAGAAAGAAAAAAAAATTGGAAAAGAAAAAGGGAAACTGGAAATGGGGAAGAGAAAGGGGAGCGTGGAAGAGGTAGGGGAAGGAGAACTGAGAAAGGGTTAGGGAAGGGGAAAGGGAGTGTAAAAGGGAACTGGGAATGGGGAAGAGGAAGGGGAAGGGGAGCGTAGAAGGAGAAGGGAAAGGAGAAGTGAGAAAGGGTTAGGGAAGAGGAAAGGAAAACGGGAAATGGGGAAAGGAGGGGAGGGAGGGGTGTATTTTTTGAAAAAGGGGGGAGGGGTGTATTTTTTTAATATAAAACAACGTCGTTTTAGTCATTTCTTAGTAAGGATGGACGAAAATTATTTTAGGGTTTACTATGAGTCCCGAAGAACAATTTCGAGGACGAAAAAATTATTTTAGGGACTACTATGAGTTCCGGATAACATTTTTAAGGACAAATTTGAGTAATTATTAATTTCAGGAATCACTTTGAGGTTCGAATGCAAGTTCAGAGACCACTTTGAGACTTAACTCAAAAAAAACCTGCATTAAATCAATAAAAAGTTCTCTAAATACAAATTCAGTCATATTTAATTTATAGACTCAATTATCATATATTTATGTAAATTTATATATATATTGTTTTATAACTTTTCAGTAAATAATCAATCATAAAAATAATCAAATATTTTATAATAAAATAATTAAATATCTGGCAATGATAGCTATAAATCAAATATAACTGAATTTGTATTTAGAGAACTTTTTATTGATCTAATGCAGGTTTTTTTTCTTTGAATATGTTCACAAGTTTATAAGGCTTTTTCCTCATTTTTTTCCATCATAAATTAAATTTGCGGAGACATCTAAATTTTTTTATTTAACTTGACTCATTACTTAAAATCATTATTTAAAAGTAATAAAATTATAAGGTTTTTATCAAATATCTTACTCTAGTAGTTTTAGTTGAGACCTATTAAGATTGTTTAAAAGGTGTGAAGTGAAAATTTGAAGAAATAATAAGAGATAGAAAAAACTTTTTGAATAAAATGACTAAAATTTTTTTTAAAAAAAAAGATAAATTAGTTCTTGAGTTTTTATTTTGTGGATAAATTTATCCCTCAAAATTTAAAAATACAAAAATGCACCTCACTATTCAAAACGCATGACGGATGGTCCCTTTATGTAAAATGCTCCCTCAGACGTAACGGAGACGGCTTATGTGGCGCTTATTTAACATTGACGGGGGATCACTACCGTAACGATGTACATGTGTAAATATCGATTGATGTTAGGGACAAATTCGTCCCTAGATGAAAAAACGACGTCGTGTTGTTTATGTACCCTATGTCTTCAAATTGAACCCAGTCGCCATAACTGTTGTAGTTTCTGTGAGAGCTTGAGAGTGGTGGTATATCCCAGTGCTCACTGGTTAGTAAGAAAACTTCATCCAACACACGACGGGTTCTACTGCCGTCAACCATTAAATGCGTAGAAGCTGGAGAGGAGAAAGACGAGATTGCTCCAACATGTAAATGCAGAGTGTATGCTATATTGTACAAATCGTGGACAGTGACGAACCCTAATAGATTGTTCTTTGGATGTCCATTCTTTAAGGTAAGTTGGTGATTTTGTTTTATTGAGTTTGATTAAACGGATTTTCTTTATATGATTTTTGTTTTGATGATGAACATGCAATTGAAAAATTCCAGTCATTGCAAGTTCTACTTATGGCTGGATGATCATGTTGCAATAATAGGAGCTAAAGACAAATTTATGATTGAGAATGAGGTTGATAATCTAAAAGTGTATCTTGAAAAAAAATAGTGGAATAGAGACTAACTAATTTAGAGAAGAAGCTGTTACATCTAGAGAGAAAGAAAAATGTTAATGTGTATTGGGTTGTTATTGTACTGGTTAGTATAATTTTTGCTTCCATTATTGCTAAAATTGGTTGAAAAGTGGAAAATTAGGTTAGAAAAAATGCTGTAATGAGGTATGGAATTAATTACCATGAGTTGTATCTTTTTAAGACAAAAATAATGTATTAAATAATGTTATATCCAGCCAACTGATGAAAAATGTGCATGAAGCTATTGCCTTGGCATAATCTGCAAAGATATGATTAGATAAGTAAAGCATATATTAATCTCATGAAAGAGATGTTAATGTCATAAAAGATGTCTAAACATGTAGTCTGCCAAAATAAAGCATAACTTAAGTCTGCAAATTATACAATCATATTGTTTTCAAAAAGAGTTGCTTGGTAAATCACACTATTTCCAAAAAGATGTTGATGTCATAACTGATGTTTAAACATGTAGTGTTAACTACTAGGCTTGTTATGTCCTGAAATGGGGATGAATTTAAACAGTCGTTGAGTTGTTTTGCCTGTTGATGTCAAAGTCTGTAGAGAGACTCCTAATGTAGTTGGTTGTTGTGGAGAGAATGGATGCTGTTCAGGTTGGGTATGTGGTCCAGATGGAGAGGGTTTATTTCCCATAGGCTTTCTCCTTATGGATTGCTTAGGTCTAAATGGTTTAAGAGTTGGCCGTGATGAAGACTGGGCTGGAGGCCTAAATTGTGCTTGTGGAGGCCTTGATGGTGTCGCAGACACTACTACTGATGGTCCAGATGCTTGCTCAGACATCGGGACAGAGGTTGTATTCGGATTACTCTGCAGCAAATTTGAATAATTGTGAATGTCTCAAAAATAAAAAATAAAAGCCAACAAAGTCTATCAGAAAATATCTCATCAGCAAACAAATGGTCAGTAGAATGTTGTTCAACATGAAGAGGGTTGGTTGCATCAGGGTTACTCTGAGCAGTTATGTTTGATCAGATCCACATTGACTTTGGATCACGTGTACGTCACTTCAAAACATTTGTGCTCGTTATCACCAATCCACTCCGCTTTCCATTTGTTACTTGGTTTGATGAGCCTCTTCAACCTCTTGCGCTGGCGCAAGTTTTCCTTCATGAGTCCCTAGCAGTTTCTTGTGTTGAACCATTCGCCGCATGATATAGCACTGTAATTCCTCACACATTGTGAGTATCGATTTGCATCTATACTTCAACACCTTTTCACTGAAAGACTCGCATATATTGTTCGTTAGGTTGTCGACTTTCGGACCATGGATGAAGTAGGCTCTAACCCAGGTAGCAGGATCAAATTTCATGAGTTAGGCCTAAACATCCTTGTTCACTTCTTTCAGTCTTTCCGTGGTTGACTTGAATTCGGAGATGGTGGTGCATCTTGCACAGTCCCACACTATTTCTCTAATATACAAGTCCTTGAATCGGTTGATAAAATTTTTTCATATACACATGACACAGTTTCTGACATGTGCATTTGGCATTACCTCTTTCAGTGCAAGTAGCATGTCCTAATAAAAAGGAATTAATCCTCAATTTTCCAAGTTTACAAACAAATACAATCCACACAAACTCACAGAACACATAAGAATTGACACAAAAGTAACTAATCTTTTGTTGGTCTGACATAAAATTCTAACCATGGTTGCTCACATCACCAAGATCCTCTTGTAAAAGTGTTAGGAACTACTTCCATGATTCTTTGGATTTAGATATTGCAACTGCATATGTAACCACATAGAACTGGTTGTTAGTATCCTGTGCAACGGCCGAAGATAGTCCCCCCCTTGGTAGGTTTTAAGAAATGTTCCATTCAGGTGAAGTAATGGTCAGCATCTACTCTTAAATCCCAGTTTGCAGGCTTCGAAATAAACATACAACTTGTCAAATGTTGGGGGTGTTTGTGGTTGAGGAATTACGCCTAGCAATGCAGAAGACCCAGGATGGAGGTGCATACAGCTCATCCTCTGCACTCTCATAATTATCATATTCAGTCGACGACTGATTCAATTCCTACACTTCAATTCGAACGACATCTACTTCTACCTCAACATTTTTCTTACCAGCACCCTTTGCAAGCTCAGGATTATCAATAGGATGATCGAAAAATATATAAAACTCATCAGTGTCTTTATTTTTCATCTTAGTTTGTTGCATCTGGTTGATTCCTGCATCTCCCCTCAGTACATGCAGCCCTGACTCTATATCCTTACTCTTTGGATCATACCAGCATGCTTCCTTGTATGCTTGATATCCCAGTCCTTTAAACAATGTTATCAAATTACCGAAATTTACAAAATCCAAGTTTATTGGTGAGAACCTCTCAATTTTACCATGTAGTTAAACTAACTCACCAGTAAAAACCCTTGAAAAGTAGCCCCATGATGAAAAACAGGAACCACAAAAATATCGTCCATGTGCAATATTGTTCATCACAAAATACTCAGATAATGTACTCCAAACCAAACTTATCTACCAGGGTTAGTCCTAAACATCATTAAATCAGTTAATCAGCACCTACCTAAACCCTAAACCCCACATAGCCCATCTTCCATGTCCCTCACTAACTACATTACCCAGAAATTCTAACCCACCACATGCATAGCAAATAACGTTAAAAAGCACAAATAAAATGAGTTTCTCAATAAAGGTACTTATCAGTATACACGACACTCTAAACTACACCAACGAAGTTTCACTGGTGCAACCTTACACGAAATGAATAAACGAAGAAGATCAATCGTTGTATTTTTTGGAGGAAAAAGATTATACATATGTCTGCTAGGGTATCAAATAATAATTGTGTGGAATTCATATGGGCTTCTTTGGAATTACGTTTAAACGCCAGGACTACAACCAATGTTCTAAAACGGGGCCGTTTTAAGTGATAAGGACCTATTTATCCCAGACTTTTTTCACAACGGACACACAAAGTTTTCTCAACGATACTATTTCGTCACATAAGCACATCACATGCCAAATAAGCGCCACATAAGCTATCTTTGTTACGTTTGAGGGAGCATTTTGTACAGAAGGACCCATCTGTCATGCGTTTTGAATAGTGAGGAGCGTTTTTATATTTTTTAAAATTTTAAGGGACGAATTTGTCCACGAAATAAAAGTTCAGAGACTAATTTATCTTTTTTTTTTTAATTTTTGGTTGTCCACAGTATCTTTTAACCCGACAGGTCAAGAACTAATTTGTCGTAAATTTGAGCTTTTTAAATCTGTAATATTTATTTAAGCGAACGAGTGAGTTAACCACTCGATCAACTTTGGTTAATAAATAATGACACACAAATTTACTCTTTAAAGTTCAGACCCGACCATCTTAATTTACGAACCCACCTCCTTAACGGAAATGGATCCTCTCAATTTTTTTGTCACTGGAGAGAATAAAATGTAATCTTCCACTTTTAATTATACAAGTGGGACCAAAAATAAATGAGAGAGAAAATGCAATGAAGGGTGAGATCTTCTATTGAATATCATCCAGTTTTTTTTGTTCACTGGAGAGAATTTACTCCCCCTCCTTAACTAGTCTCGTCCAAAATAAAATAAAATAAAATAAAATTTTATTTATTTGGCCTGCAAGGTCTTTTTTTTTTTTGAAATTTGGATAATGGACCCAACTCTAGTGCACCTTGCTTGCTGGCTTCACATTCTTTCATTTTAATTTAAATAATGTATGCCATTCTGTCTTGTATAACATTGTATTGTAAATATTAATATCTGAAATTCAGAAGAGTATCAACATCATATAAATGATGACAAACCACTTAATTAAATATATTTGATTTTCATATATCTCTTATGGATAAAAATAAAAGTAAAGACAAATTGTACATAATTTCTTTTTTTTTTAATAAATTTTAGCCGTAGTTTTTAAATCTAGCTTTCTATTTGAGTTATTTATAAACTTAATTCAAATATATTGGCATTAGAATCACCTTATAAATTTCTGTTTAAAGTCAAAAGAATTATTTTATAATTATGTTATATATACACTAAAGATCAGTCATTTGTATAAAATAATATTAAAAAATAAATTAAATAATATTTATTTATATATAAATATATATTAATTGATTTTTGTGCAAATAATATTTTTGTTTTCGGATATAGTGATACCTCAAATTAGTTCCTAAATTCTAATAACTTTTATATTGGACGGAGTAATGTTTAGGGGAAAAAAAGACAAATTTTTCTCTTCTGCCTGCTATGAAGAAGTTATTTTGTTTCATTAAAAATTTATTTATCTATTATTCTAAAAAACCAAGACCAATTTATCAAAAATAAAAATATTAAAAGTAATATTCAATACAAAAAAGTAAAGTATTATTTTTGTCCCCAATATTTAGGGTAAGTTTTAATATTATTTCTAACATTTAAATCGTCCTATTTAATTTCTTAACGTTTTAAAATTAGCTCACTGTTATACTGCCGTTAGGAATTTGTTAACAAAATTGACGGCAGGATAAAAATGAGACGATCTTAAAACGTTAGGGATTTAAATAGGATGAAAATGTTAGGGACAAAAACAATACATAAAAATAAATTTTAATTTTATCTTTCAATAATATCAATTTTTTACGAAATATAATTATTCAATTATTTTTTAACCACATGTAAGTAAATTAAACTTAATCACATTACTTTTATTCTAAAGAAATTTATTTTTTTATAATTTTACTCTTAAAAAATTTTTACTCATCATGAAATGTTTGTAAAATGACTAGTACATAAACTTGCGAAAAAGAAAAAAGTGATACATATACAAATACAATAAAGTATAAATTGTATCTTTTGTCTCTAATGTATTAAAATTTTTTAATGTTTAAGAGTAAAAATCTTTAAAAGTAAAATTATAAAAAATAAATTTATTTAAAATAAAAATAATGTTATTAAGTATAATTTACTTAAATGTGATTAAAAATAATTGAATAATTATGTACAATAAAAATTTAATATTATTGAAGGATAAAATTAAAATTTATTTTTATATATCATTTTTTTCAACATTTTTGTACTATTTACGCTCTTAATGTTTTAAATTTGTCTCAATTTTATACCGACGTTAATTTTATTAACAGATCTCTAATGGCAGGACAATATTAAAAAATTTTAAAATACAAAAAATTTAAATAAAACGATTTAATATTACGAACAACTTTAGAATTTACTCCAAACGTTACGAACAAAAACAATACTTTACCTATACAAAAAATTATTACAAATCAATTTGGTCAATTTGGTATCATTCTTTTTTATATGTGGTCAACAAGCGTAGTGTCTTTAGGACAGGAATCGGAGCACGTTACTGATTCTTTGTTCTTTGTTACTTTCGTTTTGTCGTTAATGATATTTGTGTTTTGTGACGTTTAAGTTTAATGCACCATTCTTATATTTTAAAATAATTATTAGTGTCGGCATAATGTGAAGATTGTTACAAAGGATAATAAAGCAACATTTATGTTACATCCCTCACCTAAGTGATTATTTACAATTTTGATACTCAGATATTGGTCGAAAATCTTTTTATTTTTAACCCTTTTTTTTATACAAAATTATTTTTAAAATTTAACTTAATTTTAAATTATTTTTATTTTAGGCACTAAAATCATATGATAATGACAATAGAAAAAGAAGTGGAAATAAATTGTGGACAACTTTTTCTTTTTCTCTTCTCTTTTTTTCTTTTTTTCTTCTCCTTTTGCAGGAACAGAAACACTCTGTTACTTTTATTTTCTTTTTTTTTTATAATTTTTTGTTATGAGTAATTTAGTCCAAAGTTTTAATATTTAAGTAAAAATGACAATTTTAAAATTTTGTTTTAAACTTTAGGAATTTTGTATGCAAAAAAAAATTAAAAACAAAAAAAATTTCAACTTCTACCTTAAAAACTAAAATCGTACTTAACCTATCAGAAAATAAAACAACATCTCTGAAAAGTGTAGTTCGTATTTGGATGCCAAGTTCTTAAATCCAATTAGAGTACCATACAGTTTTTTTTCCCCAGATTATTAATAGTTGAAGTTTCTTAAATATATTTATGAATAGCTCTTGGATGTTTCAACTCCAAAGTACTAAAAAATGACTAAATTGAGTTGAAAAGAAAAATGATATATAAAAATATCTTAGGAAATATGACAAAATGCCGGATGACACAACATAGGTAGGTTTGAATTGAGAATGGCATGGTGTTTAATTGCTTAATATATGAACATTGTAATATTTCATGTGAACCATGTCAACTTAATGAGTTACCAAATCATGAAGATTCTAACAAAATTAGACTGATTTTTCTACTATGTCGACTCATTTTGCTTTATTATTAGATGAAATGTGAGATTTTAGTTTTCATACTCTATCTAAAAATGAATTAAGTTAACTTAATATACAAAAAAAATAAGTATAAAAAATATCAGTAATGTAAAAGAGATAATAACCCAAAATTATTTAATTTAATTTAATTTAATATCTATAATTTCATATATGTAATATTTATACTTATGCATTTATCACATTTAATATTATCTAATTATTTCACTGGTAATTGAACAATATAAAATAAATACAAAATAAAATAACTTTAGACTTATTTTTTATGATTTCTATTGTTTCTCAAATATTTGGGAAAAAAACATTTCTCATGCAATTAAGATGGGATAGATAGTTAAAATAAATTAGTTAAAAATCACTTATTGCATATTTAAAACCGAAATATTTAAAACATGTGACCAACTACAAAAGAAAAGAAATTGCAACAAGGTAGTCAACTAGTTGCAAACAATGGAAATCATTTCAAAGTTTTGGTGTGTATTATTGTTAACAATAAGATTTTCTCTATCCACATCATCCTCTACTTCTACTCCACAACTCTCTCCAATTCCCAAAATTAGCATCCCACTATACCATAGTAAAATGCTCAAGCCTCAAATGGGTGCTATAGTAGATACATACCCTATTGATGATTCCTATGCACTATTCTTGTGGATTGGAACTCCAGTTCAAATTGCGTTTGTTCAAATGGACCTAGGGAGCCCAATCACTTGGACCCAATGTGACCCTTGTAGCAATTGTTACCCAATGCAACGCTCTCCCTTCAATACCAAAGAATCAAGTACTTTCAGAGAACTTGGTTGTTACTCTGAGACATGCTTGGACCCAAGGATGAAGGAGCTTTTGGGAAATTGCACCTCATGGACATGTAGGTATAATGTGAATTATGGTAAGGAATCTAGCTCCTTTGGAACTATGGTAATTGACACATTAAATTTTGAGCGTTCTAATAATGAATTGAAGGGATTCATAATGGGGTGTGGTGATTCTTATGAGGGCCCATATAGGGCCCAATTCTCAGGTGTTTTGGGCCTTGGAAGGGGCCCACTTTCTTTGCAAAGCCAACTCAATGCAAAGGCGTTCTCTTTTTGCCTTGTGAATTTTGGATCACAAACAGCCTCAACACTTGAGTTTTATGATAGGGCACCACAAATAGATAAACATGACAATTCCATCATCATGGTCCCTTTGAGAGAAAATAGTGGGTACCCTAATTATTACTTTTTGCAATTTGTTGGTATAAGCATTAATGGGTTTATGCTAGATGTGAAATCTAGTGTTTGGGGCTATGGTCTTAATTATGATGGTGGGGTTATCTTGGATATAGGATCAATCGCAACATATTTACCTAGTGAAGCATATAATGTGTTCAAGTTAGAGATACGAAAAGTTGATCACAACCTTACAAGGGAGCAAGCACATGAAGACCTAGAACTTTGTTATAAGGATGATTCATTTAATGTGTATCCTTCAATTGCATTGCACTTTGAAAATGGCAATGTTGCAGGTGAAAATTTTGTGTCCTTCAACATGAACAATGACCAAATGTTGTTAAGGGTAGACGAAGGTACGGTTTGCCTATCATTTGTAGAAGGAAAAGATTCTAATCTTACAGTTATTGGCAGTAACCAACTTCAAGGAACACAACTAATGATTGATCTAGTTAAAGAGATCCTTGTCTTCATACATAACAAGTGCTAAGCTAAAGCTATTGATGTTTTGTAGAGAATTATTTTGTACCCTCTATACTTCGTATAATGTTAATTAACGAAAAAAGTAACATTGTTACCGATTTAATTTCTCAGTCTTGAGAATACTTTTAACTCGATGGATGTTAAGGGTGTACCATGTAATTTGGTATTATTAATGATCGTTTAATTTTGAATTAGTAAATTGGCAAGTGACAAGACAAAACAAACCAAAAACATCTAAAATTAAACTCTAGTAATACTGCCTTAGAAAAAGTTTATTAATAATGCACAAGAAGACATCATAAAATAAATAAATAAAAAATACTTCTTACCACAAGAACATCTGCAGTCAAATGATGACCGAAGAAACAATAATAGAATATGAGAAATGAAACCGCCAGTGATAACTTTTGAGAGTTGACATTAATTTCATTCTTAGGATGAACTGTTAGTGAAATGGTAGATACAAATACAAATTTATATATAAGGGGCCAACAAGGATCATGATAGCTCAAGTTCAATATAGCTATTCCTTCTCATGAGCTGCTACTGAAAGTTGTTGATAGGATTAAAAAATGAAAAGATCAAAATAACCATTAAAACATTTTTGTAACAAAACTTTTTGAGGGTTGCCTCCTTGGTGATTCTTCAAAAATTGTTGCAGCTTATTTTGTCTTTCCGTTGCTTAATCTTCCTTCCACTTTGCGTATTTTCCTCCTATGCTTTGAAGCACTGCTGTCTAAGTTCAGATTCACCTTCGGCGGGTTTGAAAAACAGAACGAAGCAGCAACAGCCTACGCAAAAGCCATACAGTAACTTGTTACCACCATATATTCATGAATATGCACAATGTTCCGAAAATCATGATAATGACATCATGTAAATGAAGAACTACCTGCAGATCAAGGCGGTGAACATTGAATATATCCTTCATGGTGTGGGCATTATATGCTAATATAAATGACCTATACGCGTCTTTAGCCATAACATTCAAATGATAGATCCCCGCAACCAACTTTTCCTGCACAATCCAGATGATGTGTGAGATAACCAGCAATTGGTTACCTCATTACACAAATTTTAAATAGATTTTGAGGGTGCAAGAATATACCAGTTGAGACTGTATATTCGCAAGCTTCTTGTGTTCAAATACATACTCTTTCATAGGGATCTTTGCTGCCTGAAATTGGTATAAGTATAATATTTAACGATTCAGGACAATCTAAGAATAACTCGTCAGATACCTACGTTAAAACTTCCTTGCATAATGCAAGTGCAAGAAGATAATGTTTGAGTTCAACAATCTGATTGATCACTCCACAATCCACATGGTTTTGTTGTGTTTCTTGATCTCACCACTTACTGAAAAAAGACTCACTACGCTATCTATATTATCCCCTATATAAATAAACTGACCTTAAGATAGCGAAGAAATTGCAATTCTTCCTCAATCAGAAAAAGCAAAGCATTTCCTTTGGCACCTTCCCCACGAGCTGTTCTACCAACCCTATGGATATATTCCTGGATTCAATGTGGGAAAACATGTTACAATTGTTCATCAATGTATACAAAAGATACAAATAGTATCAGATATTCAAAATCAATGAACTCGAGGAAACACCTTTGGCTCATCAGGTGGATCATACTGCACAATCCAGTCCTACAAAGCAGGAAAGGAGGGGGAAATCATTTCCAATTACCAATAAATATGATAACTAAGCATTGTGCCGTTGTGTCACAAAATGAAGTTTGTTGTAAAACAATAAAAATCTAAATATTTCTCAAGGGTTTTGCTCATAGTTTTTATAGGTTGCCCTGTATCCCTAGTTATTAGGCTATACTTTATTTGATCTACTCCCAATTCTTGGGGATTCTATGCCTCTATGCATCTCTTGCACATGACTAAACAACCTAAAGGTAAAATTCTACCAACTTTCTGCTTATGCATATTTTTAGTCATCCAACCCAGCATTCTTAACTCTATAATATTAGGCTTATCCTAAAGTATCACAAGGCACAGGTTTCCCCTTTTCTAATCCTCCCCCAAAATCCCCCTTTTAATCTTTTAAGAGAAAAAGGAAGCTTAAAATCTGTAGTTTTCTTCCTATATTTCTTTATAGGCCATTGGGGCCAACAAAATCAACTGAAGATATTTTGGGAAGTACCTCAACAGCCTAAACAAATAGTCAAATAGGAATTAATTAGTAGAAGTATCCTTAATCTAGTAAGACAAAATAATGTACCACATCAGGTATGTCAAGTCCACGAGCAGCAACATCAGTACAAAGCAATATCCCCTTTTCTGCTTTGCAGAAATTAAAGAATGTAGTTGTTCGGGCATGCTGCTTTTGTTTTCCATGAATACTTAAGCAATCCAATCCAGCACACTTGAGAAGATCTGCATGGAATTTCACAGAGTTGCATGAAGAGAAAAAGACCATCACTTTTTTCGATTGATGCCTCCTCAAGAATGAATATAGAACAACAAAACGCTTAGCACATGGAACAACAACATAGCCTTGCTGCAATCCTTCATTTGTGACCTAATTAGATGAAGATCTTGTCAATATTGTGTTAGCGTAAAAAAAAAGCTTCACAAAGGGTATCACCAAAGTGTCCACCAAAAAGTTCATGGAAAAAGTGAAAATACAACACCTTTTTTCTCCCATCATCTACATCAATATTGGAAGGACTTGTCTGAAATGACATACGGGCAAGATCCTTAACCTGTAATATTAACAGGGAGAGAATCAGAATCATGGATATTCAAGTAACCTTTTCCAGAGTTCTAGCTTTCAAATATGCCTTGTGTGTTAATTATTAACTTACCAAGGGGGGGAATTAGTATTATAAAAAAAAAAAAAACTGAGAAAAGGAACAAGTTTGAAAGAAGGAATTGTTACGGAGGAAGAAGCATGATGAGTAATGGAGAACCAACCTTCTTTGTTTGCGTAGCTGAAAACAAAGCTGTTTGCCTAGTCTGTCAAACAAGAAGATTAATCAACCAGAGTCATAGACAATAGGTAAAAACCATAAACTACATGTAAACTTATAGCTAGAATAATAAACATCAGGAAAAAAGGGGGGAATCAGCTGAAGATATGGCAATCACATATTACTTCTCAGCCAATAAAACTTGGTCCCAAACCTAAAACATCTTAGCTACAAGACCACTCATGTTACGGTCAAATTATTAACCTACCAGAAGAAAGAAATGAAAGCTTTTGGGCCTAAAAAATCTTGCAAGTATGTAAATTAAGCAGTTAGCAGTATGGAGGATCAATGGATGAAGATGCTCTCCATCCCTATCTCTCTTTACCAATCCCTCACCCTGTCTCCCTTGCCATGTTAGATAGCTTCTTATGGACTTCCTACTTAAATTGAACTCACTAGGCAGTATAAAATGAAAGAAACTGTAAATTGTGCAATTTCATGAATATACTTTCATAACCCTGTTAAATTGGATGGGGAATGAATACCTTTGGAAGTATATTAATGATCTGCTTCATTTCCTCCTCAAAGTTTGCTTCTAATATCCTGTCAGCTTCATCAATAATGAGGCACTGCCAAATCATGCAAGTGCTCAGAATAAGCAGATTAACATAATATAGAATTCCCAAAAAAAAATATAAAGTAAAATTTCAGATACGAGCCAGTTAAAAGCAGTGAAATCAAGAATATCCAAAATGGAAAATGGAGAGCTTTGCTCTTTTGATGTATTTTTTGTTTATCCCATTGTTTTTTTGAGGATATACTGTCGTATAATCTCTATGTATACATTACTTGTTAATATTATGTTTTGTTTTATCACAAAAAAGGAAGGAAAGAAAGAAAGCCTTGAAGTTGATTAATGATTGCAAGGCCAGCAGGCTTGCTTATGATCTGCTGAAAGAGTACATCAGGAATCCCTCACATTCATGAAGCAGATTGTCAAAAAGGGCTAGTAAAGAAATTAGTGCTGCCTTAAAGGAAAAAAAGTGTGCTTCCCTTCCTATTTCCTATTTGCATTCTTGATCTGTTTCCTCATCACCAACAAATAAACCTAGAATGCATAACGGGCAGGCAGCAACACTAGGGGCACGATAATAATATCAGACATCGACATGCAGAACAATGACAAAGCTTTGTGCTGTATTGAAAACCATTTAAAAAAAAATTCATTTATGCACAGGGATTCAAGGAACTTCATAACTGTTTCCTCTAAAATCTTCTTCAGCATTCATCTCCCACTTTTAATTCCACCATCTTCCATTTCATCCCACATTTCTCACTTAATCCTACATCAGTCTACTTTTGAAGTTTTCATAGATACAAAAGACCCAAGGCAGGATTTCTCATAAAAACTTGCACAGCAAGGACATCAACTAAATGAATGTTCCATAATAGCATGATTAACATCACTTGTTTATTGGTATAAAAAACCAAATGCTGCATATCATAACAAATAAAAATAGAGAAACAGCTCTACGGAAGATCAACAACTTACCTTCAAATTTTTGTATATGAATCCCTTTGTATTTTGAAGGTGATCAAGTAGGCGACCAGGTGTAGCCACCAACAGATTTACCCCAGAAACAATGCGATCAGCTTCTCGTTTTCTACCTGATCCCCCAATAACTAATCCAAGAGTTTGTGAATGATACTTGAGCAATTCCTCTGCCACCGCATGTGTCTCCAAAAATAAAAAGCAACTTGTTTTAGGAAAATAACCCTTTAATTCCAAAACGAGATAATCAGTGCTAGCAGCAACACTTTTATACCTGAATTGCAAGCTCTCTAGTTGGGCATATGACAATAACGGCAGTTCCATTACGAGGTTTAAACTCGGCATTGTACAACAATTCCACAGCCGGGATTAAAAATGCAAGGGTTTTCCCAGAACCAGTCCTCGCAGCACCAAGAACATCTTTCCCTTTCAAAAGCTCAGGAATAGCTCTCGCTTGAATCTGCATTTTACACATTGCAATCCATTCAATGATTCAAGTCACGCACCAATATTAACAAAACTAAGCCTTGCAATCCATTCATTGTGTATATATGTAACTGAGACATTCAATTTATAGCATGATATTCAAGGCAATCAAACTCAAGAGTTCACCTAAACTTTAATAGCAAAAGCTCAGCTCAGAACCTAACATTATAAGATCATAAACTCAGTAGAACTGTACGATAACTTTGATTTCTTATCTTATCTTATATATTCATCATCATCATCATTATTGTTATTATATGTACCTGAGTCATTCGATTGAAACCCATGTCCATAATAGCCTTGGAAGTGGGATCAGAGAGTTCAAGAGAATCGAATGAAACGGAACTCATGATTCCAGATTCAACGCCAGGCATCACATTTTTCTCTTCTCTTTTTTCTTCTTCTTCTACTTCATCGGTGTTGTTAGCGTCGTTGTGCTGCTCTTGCTCTTGGTCTTCATCATCAGCGGAATTGCGAGCTTCTTGTTGGGCTTTGCGAGGCCTTTTCCTTTTGCGGAGCTTCTTGTTCTTGTTTGATTGGTCCTCCGCATGGTTGAGCTCCGGTTCCGTCATAGGTGGTGGTGGTGGTGGTGGTGGTGGTGGTAGTGGCGGCGGCGGTGGCTGTTGCTGTGGAGGAAGGGTGCTTTGGGTTTTGCTTTTGGGTTGCAGTGGTGTTAGAAGAAGGTGGTGGCTTTCTCAACGTTGGGGTTTTTAATTTATTTTTTAGCTCGAGTTTTTTATTTTTAGGGTGCATAAAAATTGGATTAAAAATTTATATAAATATCAGCCTTCAAAAAATCTATTAAAAAATTTGAAAATAACGCGTTTAAAAATTAAAATAATCCAATTTGAATAAATAATTTAATTAAATTTTTTTAAAAAAATCTGAAAATTTTATATTAAAAATAGTTTATAAAAGAGGGCTGATCGATAGAGACCACTTTTGGCGACGACGGCACGCTTTCTATCACAATCCCGGCGGCGACGACACCCTCTGGCCAAGTAGAGGAGATCAGTGATGGAGACGGTGGCGGCTAGGGCTTCTGGTGGTGATTGCTCTGATAGGGTTTAGGGTTGCCTTTGATCTGCTCGGTGGCCTTTTTGTTTACATAAAACGGCGCCGTTTTGAATAGTAGAAGAGCGAGCCAAACCTTTCAAAAAACGGTCGGGTTCAACCGTTTTGCCGGTTAATCTTGTATTTTGTAGATTGATTTTGAAGAACAACTGAACCGTTTTTGATAATGATATTTGCCGAGTAAATTCTCAAAATGGTCCCTCAGATTGGGTCCGTGCACCAATGTTACCCCTCACTTTCGAAATGCTCTAATTGCACCCTCCAAATTGAGCTCCGTGCGAAATCCTGGTCCTCCCACCCACTTCCGACATGACTCAGCAACCGGAGCGCTGAGCTGGCGGTTTATGATCCACGTAGGCCACCTGAACGACGTCGTTTTGCTCAGAGGGGGTTGATGAATCAGAACAATGTCGTTTTGTGATGAAGGGGAATTGAAAGGTTGCTTGGGGAGAGGGTTGATCATTCGTTAGTCTTTCTCCTTCTTCTCTTCAGACGTTTCTTCTCTCTGTTATCCAGAGACTGCTGTAACATTAGGGCATGTTCTGGTTAGTGGTTGAGTGAGTTCATTGCCAGGAAAAGGAAGGACGCCACAGGTACGAAGTTGTTGAAGCAGAGGGTATCATCATCGTCAGCTACAACAAAGTTAGAAATACAGTGTCTAGTTGAAGTTTAAATTTTTTTTGGATTTTCATTGATGGCTCTTCATGTGATGTGTTGATTGAAGGAGATTTCATCTTCGTTTGGTGTTTTGTTGAGATTTCTATGTTGTTAGATTTTTTGTGGTTACGATGTTAGCATGGGATTTGAGTTGCTCTATTTTTTTTATGTATCCAACAAGGGCTCTTTCCTCTAATGATACGGTTGTCTAGTTATGGTCAAAAGTTATTGTTGCATGTGTTTAATTTATTTGTTTACTCCTCTTGTAGATGGATGAAGTACTAGACATTATGTTTCATCATGGAGGAACTTTTGAAAAGGGTGTGAATGGAAAGATTGGTTACTATCCAGACAATAGAAACTGCCTTGGTGATGTTGAGGTGGATAGGCTGGATGTATTTTACCTGAGAAACTATTATAAGGAGCTAGGTTATGACAGAATGAAGGAAGTTTGGTGGCTTGTACCTGGAAAGAACGTAGGGGAGGGATTGAGGAAGTTGAATAGTGATGCAGACCTAAGAGAGATATGTGAGATGGGTGCAAAGAATGAGGGTCTTGTTGATATCTACATTGAACATGAGGTTTCGTCACCTGAACTTATACAAGGGAAGGAGGTTATGGTATACGTTAATGATCAAGTAAGAGACCTTGGGACGCAAGCAAAAGAAAATGTTGCAGCTGCCCCACACGATGGTGCTAGGCCAAATGATGAAAAGAATCATACTGCTAATGTGAGTCGACCTAGGGAGGAAGGGGTTAAAGCATCTGTTAAGGTGCCGATTGAACAAAAACTTAAAAAGAAGGCCAAGAACACCCCGAAACCAAGTCAAACAAAAGTTGATAGGAGGTATTGCCTGAGGTCTGCCACTGGGATAGGAGGCACAAAGGCTCAGAAAAGGGGGCAGGGTAGCAAGATCCCAGTGATGTTGATGTCATCTGATGAGGAGTCCTCTAAAACTGATGATAGTTCAGAAGATGAGCCCTATAAACCAGTAAGGGAAGACAACTCATCTGATTCATGTGCTGCGGACCCTGTTCCTTCACCTAAGGTAAAGGGTAAGAAGAAAACAAGTAAAGGGAGTGCTTCACAGGATAATGGTAAGGGAAAGAATAAGATGAAGGAGAAGATTTATGTTGATGACGATGCTTATGTGGAGATTAATTCTGATGTTGAAGTGGATTTTGGAAAAGTAGGAATTGATAAGAATGATGATTATGATGCATACGATCCTGGGACTGATTCTGATGGTGCCAACTCTTGGCATTCATTGGAGATGAAAACCCCACCCAATTCTGAAGATGAACTAGAAGAGGAGACCGAGTCTGATGAGGTGTTTCCTGTTTTTAGAGAGGGGGCTAGGTTCGGGGAGCTTCATTTGGAGGTTGGAATGAAGTTCAAAACAAAGTGGGATTTCAAAGAAGCTGTTAGGGAGTACACCATCCAGGAGGGAAGGCGTATTCGGTTCAATAAAAATGATAGGAATAGGCTTAGGGCAGTTTGCAAGGTGAAGGAATGTGGTTGGGTCATCTTTGCTTCCAAGGACCGAGACGATACTTGCTGGCAAGTGAAGACTTTCAGAGATGATCATAGCTGTGCAAGGGAGGATAAGAACAGAGCAGCCAATCGTAATTGGGTTGCTAGTAAGCTGGTGAAGAAAGTCAGAAAGTATCCCAACTTCAGGCATTGTGATGCAAACACCTTCTTCAAGACCAAGTATGATCTGTCATTGAATAGGAACTCGATCTCTAGGGCACTGTCTGATGCTAGAAACCTTGTATATGGTGATGAAAAGGCTCAGTATGCAATGGTGAGGGACTATGGGGAGACACTGCTGAAGACAAACCCGGGTTCAACTGTCGAAATTTGCACCATCCCACAGCCAAACGGTGATGTGATATTTGAGAAAATGTATGTGTGTTTAACTGGCTGCAAGAATGGATTTAAGGTAGGATGTCGTCCACTCATTGGACTTGATGGTGCTTTCCTGAAAACTGTCTTTGGAGGGCAGATTCTATCAGCTATTGGGCAGGATGCAAACCACCACATATATGTCATTGCTTGGGCAATTGTGGAAGTTGAAAACACTGCCAATTGGAAATGGTTCCTGGAACTATTGCACGCAGATTTGGGAGATTACAAGACACATGGTTGGTGTTTCATATCCGATATGCAAAAGGTACACTACTGCTAATCCCTTCTGATTTAGTTTCCAGTTTATTTGCATCACTGTGTTACAATATCCTTGATCTGTTAGAGGCTTGCTGATATCTGAGTTGGACTACTGTAGATGCACGATAGTAAAAGTTAGGGACATTTATGGTGCCTTTGTTATAAACTCAGGGACTATTATGGTGAAAATTAAAAAAGTCAGGGTTTAATTCAGTGAGCATATAACTGTGTATTCTACAAACCTATCTTCGCTGTATCTGTGTTAATTATTACTTGCATCCACTCTGTGTTGCAGGGGCTCATAAATGCTGTACAGGAGGTGATGCCCAATGTGCATCACCGTTTCTGTGTGTGGCATTTGTGGAAGAATTTCAACAAGCAATGGAAAGATCTGGAGCTAAGAGGGTTGCTATGGGATTGTGCACGAGCCACAACATTTGAGGAATTCAGGGAACATAGGGAAAAGTTAAAGAGGCTTAATCCGGAGGCATGGGCATACCTAGAAAAGTGGCCAACACATTCTTGGACAAGATCTCAGTTCAGTCACAAGCCAAAGTTAGACTCAATATGTAACAATGCGTGCGAAGTGTTCAACGCAAAGATTAAGGAAGCTAGGAGGAAGCCTATAATCACACTGCTGGAAGAGGTTAGGATGTTCTTAATGAGGACGATGGCCAAAAATAAAGTGAAGTTGGATAATCATGTGGGGATACTTCCCCCAGTGATCAAGAGCAGACTGGAGAAACTGAGGAAGGAATCTAGGCAATGGCAACCAATCTGGGCTGAAGACACCGGATACGAGAAGTTCGAGGTACATGGACACCCTACACACCATGTAGTGGATCTGGGGAAAAGGCTATGTACTTGTCAGTTTTGGATGCTAACAGGTAATGTCTTTAACTATTACTTAATTATTTAACTACTCTGTCAGTTTTGCCAACTTCCTGAAGTTTGTACCCACCCTAGGGTTCAAACCGCCAAGAAAGAAGTGATGCAGATCCTAGCTTTAGGTTGAGATTATGAAACAAATATCTTAGTCCCTTTTGTTTGGTCATGGTGATTTATAGACACCTCTGCAACTTTTAAATACTAATTAAGTTGCTAGAATCTAGCTGAAACAATGCTCAGAATTTTTTGGCTTCTTATTGTCATCAATGCATGATTGCAGAATTTTATATGAACTATTTTTATTGTGATTCAGTTATGAATTGTGCCTTGTGTAAACTCATCATACTGTTGCTTATCCATAACAATTATGTTTACAAGAACAAAATCAAATAGTCATTCAGTATATCAAAAACAATCTAATGTCAATTACATTGTTCATAAACTGGATTACACTGGTTCTGTGTTTCAGCTCTCACCCTAATCAAACCTTCAACAGTAACATCAACACAAACACAACTAACATAAATACCCCTAAACCAAGCACATGAACCATCAGCTTTACATTTCTCACATCTGCTTCCAGTTTGCCCACCTTCCATGCAATGTTCATCTTCATCCCACCTTGCTCATCTTCTTCATCAGACTTCAGCTGCACCTCATCCTTTACCGAATCTGCCCAGATAAATAACCCACACCAATTCTTTCCACTAGTCTGCAAACAAGCATCAACCTTATCAAACAACTACCTCAAGTAACCAACACTATAAATTTCAACCAAATTTCAGCCAGTAATTGCACTCACGTTATAATTCGGACACCCGAAGAACGGCTTATTAGGATGACTCTCCGTCCCTGACCACCGAAGGACAGGCCTACACCCACAACCACACCACTCTGGAACTGCTGAACGCCGAGCACGCACATTGTTCCCTCTCCAGATTCCAGTCGCAGATGAGCGATTCGACCTACGAGAAGCTTGACTGTCACTCATGGCGGGAGAGGACGAAGAAAAAGAATAACAGGGAAGAAGAGGGAGAGTTGGACGACGAACCAATTCACATAGGAAGAGGGAAGAACAACTTAGGGTTTATAATTGGTACCAGGGACTAATTCAGGGAATTTCGACATTCTTTGAAGATCCTCCACATCAGCTAGCCGTTTAAGGCTGCCTACGTGGACAATTAGCAGCCAGCTCAGCGCTCCGGCTGCTGAGTCACGCCGGAATTGGGTGGAGGGACCAGGATTTCGCACGGAGCTCAATCTGAAGGGTGCAATTAGAGCATTTTGAAAGTCAGGGGTAACATTGGTGCACGGGCTCAATCTGAGGGACCATTATGGGGTTTTACTCGTAATTGAGCTATTGAGTAAGTCATGGCAGAGAAATGATATAATTAATAGTTATTTAATCATCGTAATCAAATTATAAATATACATACATTATCTTTTATATATATAATTTAAAATATATTCTCTTTTTCTTTTATTTTTGAAAAAAAAATATGCCAATGAGTTATAATTCAAATGGTATAATTTCTCTATACTCACTTAAGAATTTGCGAATTTGAGTCTCCTTATTTTTAGTAAAAAAATGTATAATTTATTATAT
>NC_029781.3:93107619-93114169 GCF_000817695.3 Arachis duranensis
TAAATTAAAATAATAAATTCTTATTATTATTATTATTATAAAATATTATATGTGGCTAAGTCTTAAAGTGATATATGAAATTACACTCGAATCTCAAAATATTTTTTAAAATTAATAGTTACCTATATTCATTCATGAAGTTGCATTTTAAAATACAGAATTGTCCTTCAAATATTTTCTATCAACTAGGCGCCATCAAAAAGTTGAGATGAACTCGTCTCTGACACACTGACAAACTCTAAATGACGTAATATTCAATTTGATGCCTAAATTGTGCCAAACGATGTCATTTGATCCACGAATTACATTAACTCTTCCCTCAAACGTTAATCCAACATTTTCTCTATCTTTCAAAACAAAAACAAAGACCTTTCTTCTCTTTGTTATTCTTCAATGGGGTTGTGCTAAGTGTTGTCACCACAGCAACTCCCTTCTGAAACAACTAGTCTCTACGATCGGTTACGTCGTCGTCAACGTTGACAAGGTGTGTCAGAAAAAAATCTCTAACAGAGGTTAGCAAAAACAAAAAGAGAAAATAGCCATACGACTGATAAGAGATGTTCTATTTTTTGTTAAAATTGTTGATTTATTTTTTATTTTGTAGTTAAATAGAATTATTTATGATTTATTTTGTGGGTTTGTATGTTGCTTTTTTAGTTTATGGTTGGATTTTGTTACGGGCTCGCGCAGTTCAGCCCAATTACCCGACGGGTCGGAGACACCACCTCCGACCCAAATTCCAAACCATCCTCTACAATAAGGAGAACCCGACGGGTGGGTCCCCCACACCCGACCCGAAGCACGCGCGACTCGAGTCACCACGCCCAGCAAACGGTCAAGTTGGTATCCCCAAAGTCTCGACCCGGTGATCGGAACGACTTACTCCTCTCCCACATGGACTAGGACAGCTCATAGAAGCTTCCTGACCAGTGGGTTAGGTCACTTATGGGCCCACCCAATACAATGAACGAGACCAGCTCTCCCCCCAAGGTACGTAACATCCTACCTAATTTGGCTATCACCTTGTACGAACACTGACTTAATCGTTGGAGTGTCTTTATAGGTGGCTGACCCCCCTCATCCACACCACCTCTGGCGCCTCCAGCTTTCAACCCACATCTCTACACCCACTCCAAGTTAGCCCAAGGCCTCACCCTCTCACCCTCTCGTCGCTACCCGACTCGTCGAGCACCCGAAATCTCTCAGGTAACGAACATTGGCACCGTTTGTGGGGACCCTGGAGCAGACATGGAGCGACTCCCCACGTCGGAGGAACTTCGCGAAGGAGGAGGGGCCCGCCTGAGTAGAGTGAGTTTGACAGCTCGCGCCGGCGAACAACCATGATCTTCCGTTCAACCAAACCAACCAATTTACACCAAGACCCCCGAAAGATGTCTCTTCGGATGGACGGGAGCCGATAGTGCCAAGATTATGCAAGAGCTTAGACACAGAGTACAAAACCTCGAAAGGGAGCTGGCAGCGAGGAGTCGATCCCACGGAGACGTCAGCCAATCCTGCACCCGCTCCCCCTCCCAAAGATACGAGAATCGAGAAAAGAGCCCGACAAGACACGAAGATGAAGCGCATACATAGGCGACTTCCCGATATACCCAAGGTAGGTCCGAGAGCCGCAGGGAGTCCCAAAAGGGAAAAGCCAAGAAACGGCTGGAACCCGTCATCATGGGAGCCACCCCTTTCCACCCCTCGATCTTCAAGGTCCGGCTTCCGAAAAATTTCGAGAAGTCAACGGACATGAGGTACGATGGGACTAAGGACCCTGTTCCGAGGGTTACCTGAAACTAGAGGTCGATCTCGGACGAGATCTTCTATGCTGGTCGGGGGTGCGGAGTCCGATCTGATGATCGTGGTCGGAGTTGCTGTGTCCGACTCGTTGGACTTAGTGATAATGCTGATCCTTCGTCCCCGGAGGGTGGGAGGTACCTGCAAGGGACTCCGATGCTTAAGTTAGCAACGGTATTAAGCAAGTATTGAGTAGAATCAGAGTATGAGTTATACCTGGGTGCTCCAATGTATTTATAATTGCGTAGGGTGACCTTCTTAGATAAGATAAGTTAGTTATCTTATCTTATCTTTATCTTATCTTCAAGTGAGGTCATCTTTATTTTCAAGGGAACCGCCCTTCTCTCTGTAGGCTTGGGCTGCCTTAGAATTTGGGGCGTGTTCCTCTATTTGGGCCCTTCTTTGGGCTTTCCTGGTGACTTGGCCGAGCTCTTTGGAAAGAGGTTGGATTGCCCTGACCTGAAGAGGTCGGTCGCTTTGTCTGTCAAACATCCCGGGTCGGACAGCTCGACCCAGGGTATGAACAATGCCCCTGCTCGAGCTCGGTCTTCTCTTTGAGGTCGAGTCTTTAGTTTTAGGACTTCGATCCTTCTTTGGTGAAGCCGAACTCGAGCATTTTGTCAATTTCTTTTTATAGAGTTCTCTTTCTTTTGAATGTGGAACATTTCTGTTTCGTTTCCTCTGAAAGCGCGCGCTTCTGCGTTTAGTGCCCTAGCCTTGGAATGTGCAAGGGTTTTAATGCCCTCATTAATTGGTTTTAATGCCCCATTTCTCTTGGTTTCCTTTATTCAAATTTTGTATCCAAGAGACGATTTTCCTTTCCCTGTAACTTCCCTTATTTTTCACCGTTTCCTGTCCTGTATTTCTCGTTTTCTCTCTTGTGACGCTTTGGCATTCGCTTGGTGCTTCCGCTTTGTTGTCAAATCTCCGCTGCTCCTTTTTAAAGTTTTCTTCCTTTTTCCAGGTTGGCTTTGCTTTTCTCTTCACCTTTTTATTTCTGCTACTTTTATTTTTGATTTCTTTGATGACGCTCTAATTTTGTACGTTTGGAAGGTTTGAACCTTTTTCTTGTTTATGTGCTTGGTTTATTGCTGTGATGCCTGTTTCCTAGTCTTCTTTCGTCCTTATGTATGCTTTAGGTGATTTTTCTGGTTCTGGCTTCCTTTTAGGGTTGATTTTCGTACTGCTGTTTCGAAAAAGGTTGCTTCTTTGATAACTTGTTTGTTTCCTTGATGATTTTGTTATACTGGTTGATGACTGCTCTTCAATAGAGATGATGGTTTTTGATGACTTTCTTTTGACTTTTGTTGGGATGTGAAAAGATGTAGGCTTTGTTGGCTTCCCTGAATCTTCTTTCTGCCTCTAAAGGATGCCCCTGGAACCTTTTGGGTTGGGTCCTAGGGTTTCCTTTTCTTGCTTTTCCTGGTTTCTCTGTCACCTATATGCTTTAGTCTTGTGAGTTGCCTCCGTTTGTTGCCTCCGTTTATGCCCGAGTTGTTCAATTAGTGTCCGAGGTATTTTTTGAGTAATCCAATCTTCTTTTCTTCTTGTAGAACTAGTTAACCATGTCTTCTTGCAAAAATATTGTCGAGGCGTCTTCTAAAGTTCCCGAGGGAATGTCTGACTGGTTGGACTCCCTTGTGCTATTATGTGTATCTCTGGCTAATTCGGAGTTCTGTGTGGCACTTAGAAAATACCATCGGATATGTAGTAGTGAGAATCAAGAATGCAATTATGAGTTGGTGGCACCTGACTCTGATGACCGGGTCTGCTTTCCTACTTTGACCCAGGGGGAGCGTCCTTTCTTCTATGCATATGATTTCTTTTTTAGCCAGATGGATATTACTCTTCCTTTTTCTTCTTTTGAGACCGAGTTGTTGTGGTCTTGTAACGTGGCCCCATCTCAGCTTCATCCGAATTCTTGGGGTTTTATTAAGATTTTTCAGATGGTTTGCCATGAATTCGGCATTAAGCCCTCTTTGACTCTTTTTCTGTATTTGTTTGTGTTGACCAAACCTGGGACTACCAAAAAGAAAGCTTCTTGGATTTCTTTTAGGTCGGCCCAGGGGCATAAAGTCTTCTCCATGTATGATGAGTCTTTCTGCGATTTTAAGAATTACTTTTTCAAGATCCGACCTGTTGAAGGAGCTCGCCCTTTCTTCCTGGATGAGAACGACGAGCCTCGTTTTCCTTTAGAGTGGCAGAGAAATGTAGTTGTGTCTAGGTATACCTGGGAGATGCTAGATGAGGTCGAGCAGGCCTTTGTTGCTGCTTTGGAGGATATTTGGGGGGAACCTCCTCATCTTGAGACCAAGAAATTTCTGGGGGATCCGTCCTTGATTCGTGCTGTGCTGGGTATTTTACAGACTGTGCTCTTCTGTCTTTGTTTTCTTGCTTTCTTTTCTGGGTATTCATAAGTCGTTTGTATTTTTCTTTGTTTTTCAGAGATGTCGAAGAATAATGACTCACTGAAGGCCTTTAAGAAGGCGAGGAAAGCTACCGCGACTCAGAGCGTCCCAGCCAAGGTGGTCGGGGAAGGGTCCTCCCAGGATTTGTCAAAACCATCTGTCCCGAGCTCTCCTGGGCCGAGGAGGATGATCCCGACCCCTCGGGTTCGTTTGGTTGATCCGTCTCAAACTTCAGTTGGTACTTCTGTTCCTTCAATCGCTCCTCCTCGAAAAAGACCTCGGACTGTCGAATCCTTTAATCTTGGTGCTCCTGACTTTGATGCAGTTGGATTTGTGGATCAACAGATTGCTCCCTATGGTGTCATGACTACTGACGATGTATCCATTCTTCGTCATTTGGATTATATTACCCGGAGCGGTATTACGCTGGCACATATGGGAGTGGCTCTATACCGAACTGCTCAAGATCTTCCTATTCATGCTACCAAGGCTTTTATGGAGGAGGCGAAGTCAGAGTTTGATTGAATCAAGGGTTTGAAGGAGGAGCTCGAGGTGAAGGTGTCTGAGCTGGAAAAGGAGCTGAAGGGAGAGAAGGCCCGGTCTGTTGGTCTGGCGGCTGCTGCGCAACTGGCCAAAGATACGGCACTAAAACATAAGGATAGCTATGTTACCACTTATAAAGAGTTGATGGGTCTTAGGGAGGAGTTGGAGTCTGCCCGAGCTAATTATGCCGAGCTCCAAGGTCATCTTGTAGGCAGTGTAACTGCTGCTTATGAGAATCTGGTGGAGCAGTTCCGGATTGTTGCCCCTGATGCCGATTTGACTCTCGTTAGTCTTGATAACGTAGTAAAGGATGGCAAGATTGTCCCGGATGATCCCGATGATGACATTGAACCTCCTCCTGTGCCTTCTCTTAAAGCTTCTGCTATGCTAGTTTCTTCAGCCCCCTCGACCGTGGTTGAGCCAGATCTTGATTGTCAGATCTTGAATCAAGGCGACGGAACAGTGGATGCGGTGCCTCTCCAGACTCGCCCTCCTTCTCCCCAAGATGCTGCTACTGGGAAGCCTTTGGATCCTCTATGATTTCTCTATCATGTTTGTGTATAGCCCGTTTTGTGGGCTTTTGAACTCTTTATCTTTGTGTTTTGGTGACTTGTTTGATATTTCCTTTGGTTGCTCGTTTAGCAACTTTATTTTGAAAAACAAAGTAGTTCTCGAGCTTCCGGGGTTGGTCTTTGATGGCCTCTGGAGTTTATTATCATAACTTAGTAGCTTTTATATCATGTTTGCTTGCACTTTTCTTGGTACCTTAGTAGGATAAGATTTTGTCCAACATAATCATCTTGATTATTTGGTTTGATTTCGTTTGTAATTTCTATGTCCTGGGCTTGACTTCATCATGTCGGATCCTGTCGAGTTTGCTTGGTAATCCTCTTTCTTCGACTTTGTTCAGGTCTCTTTTTGGGGTTTACCTTTGTAGTTTTTTTCTTTCCGGGCCGACTTTGTCACGTCGGGCCCTGTCGAGTTACTTGATAATCCTCTTTTTTGGACCTCGTTTTAGGTCTCTTTCAGGGATTATCTTTTGTAACTTTTTCTTTCCGGGCCAACTTTGTCACGTCAGGCCCTGTCGAGTTACTTGATAATCCTCTTTTTTGGACCTCGTTTTAGGTCTCTTTCAGGGATTATCTTTTGTAACTTTTTTCTTTCCGGGCTGATGGTGGACGAAATTGTGATCATTGTTCTTTAAGTTGTATGAAATTATTATTGTGGCACCAGTTGAATTCACAACTCCGTTCGACTAACCAGCAAGTGTACTGGGTCGTCCAAGTAATAAACCTTACGTGAGTAAGGGTCGATCCCACAGAGATTGTTGGTATGAAGCAAGCTATGGTCACCTTGTAAATCTCAGTTAGGCAGATTAAATTGGTTTATGGGTTTTGAAAATAGAAATAAGAAAATAAATAATAAAAGGGATAGAATACTCATGCAGATTCATTGGTGGGAATTTCAGATAAGCGAATGGAGATACTGTATGGCTCAAGGACGCCTGCTCTCCTACTGCTTCAACTCAATCCTTCTTACTCCTTTCCATGGCAAGCTGTATGTAGGGCATCACCATCATCGGTGGCTACTTTCAATCCTCTCGGAAAAATGATCCTCTGCGGCTGTCACTCGCATGGCTAATCGTCTGGAGGCATCACACATGGCTGATGACTACATCCCATCCTCGCAGTGAAAACTAATGCTCACGCACTCTGTCACAGTACGGCTAATCACCGGTTGGTTCCCGCTCCTACTGGAATAGAATCCCTTGATTCTTTTGCGTCTGTCACTAACGCCCA
>NC_029781.3:93114870-93115589 GCF_000817695.3 Arachis duranensis
TATTTCGAGTGCAGGGAGGTCAGATTCCAACAGCATCAGCAGTCCTTTTGTCAGCCTTCTTCAGATTTTTGCTCAAGTCCCTCGATTTCAGCTAGAATTTAACTGAAATCACAGAAAAACACACAAACTCAAATGTGAATTTAACATAAAAACTAATGAAAACATCCCTAAAAGTAGCTCAAACTTACTAAAAACTGCATAAAAACAATGCCAAAAAGCGTATAAATTATCCGCTCATCACAACACCAAACTTAAATTATTGCTTGTCCCCAAGCAATTGAAAATCAAATAGGATAAAAGAAGAGAATATACTATAAATTCCAGAATATCAATGAATATTAATTATAATTAGATGAGCGGGACTTGTAGCTTTTTGCTTCTGAATAGTTTTGGCATCTCACTTTTTCCTTTGAAGTTCAGAGTGATTGGCGTCTCTGGGAACTCAGAATTTCGGATAGTGTTATTGACTTTCCTAGTTAAGCATGTTGATTCTTGAACACAGCTACTTATGAGTCTTGGCCGTGGCCCTAAGCACTTTGTTTTCCAGTATTACCACCGGATACAAAAATGCCACAAACACATAACTGGGTGAACCTTTTCAGATTGTGACTCACCTTTGCTAGAGTCCCCAGTTAGTGGTGTCCAGAGCTCTTAAGCACACTCTTTTGCCTTGGATCACGACTTTAACCACTTAGTCTCAAGCTTTTCACTTGGACCTT
>NC_029781.3:93119990-93122620 GCF_000817695.3 Arachis duranensis
TCTAATAGGGTCCATTCTGAAAACATGTCAGATGGACATCTTTTGGTCAACTGCTTGTATCTTTCCCAAGCTTCATAGAGGGATTCACCATCTTTTTGTTTGAAGGTTTGAACATCCACTATTAGCTTGCTCAGCTTTTGAGGAGGAAAGAATTTATCCAAGAAGGCAGTGACCAGCTTATCCCAGGAGTCCAGGCTATCCTTAGGTTGTGAATCCAACCATATTCTAGCTCTGTCTTTTACAGTAAAAGGGAAAAGCATAAGTCTGTAGACTTCAGAATTAACTCCATTGGTCTTTACAGTCTCACAGATCTGCAAGAACTCAGTCAAAAACTGATAAGGATCTTCAGATGGAAGTCCATAAAACTTGCAGTTTTGTTGCATTAATGCAACTAGTTGAGGCTTAAGCTCAAAATTATTGGCTCCAATGGCAGGAATGGAGATGCTTCTTCCATCAAACTTGGATGTTGGCTTTGTGAAGTCACCAAGCATTCTCCTTGCATTATTATCATTATTATTTGCGGCTACCATGTTCTTCTCTTGTTCGAAAATTTCTGAAAGGTTGTTTCTGGATTGTTGTAATTTAGCTTCTCTTAATTTTCTCTTCAGAGTCCTTTCAGGTTCTGGATCAACTTCAACAAGAGTGCCTTTTTCCCTGTTCCTGCTCATATGAAAGAGAAGAAAACAAGAAAAGAAAAAGGAATCCTCTATGTCACAGTATAGAGATTCCCTTATGTTAGTAGAAGAAGAAAGAGGTAGAAGAATGAAGAAGGAGGTTCGGATTTGTGGATGAAGAGAGGTGAAGAGAAGTGTTAGTAATTAAATAATTAAATAGAATAAGAGGAGGGAAGAGAAATTTTTGAAAATAATTTTGAAAAAGGGGTTAGTAATTTTCGAAAATTAAAGATAAGATAAGTTTAAAATTAAAATTTAAAACAAAAAGAATTTTTGAAAAAGAGAGAGAGAATTTTCAAAAATTAGAGAGGGAAAAGTAGTTAGGTGGTTTTGAAAAAGATAGGAAACAAACAAAAAGTTAGTTAGTTGATTGAAAAAGATTTGAAATCAAATTTTGAAGAAGATAAGAAGATAAGAAGTTAGATAAGATATTTTGAAATCAAATTTTGAAGAAGATAAAATTTTGAAAAAGATAAGATAAAAGATAAAAAGATTTAATTTTAAAATTGACTTAACTAACAAGAAACTACAAGATAAGATTCTAGAACTTAAAGATTGAACCTTTCTTAACAAGAAAGTAACAAACTTCAAATTTTTGAACCAATCACATTAATTGTTAGCTAATTTTCGAAAATATGATATAAAGATAAGAAAAAGATTTTGAAGATATTTTGAAAAAGATTTTTGAAAATTTCGAAAATTATATAAAAAAATGAAAAAGATATGATTTTTGAAAAAGATTTTGAAAAGATGAGATTTTTAAAATTGAAATTTTGATTTGACTTGTGAGAAACAACTAATTTTGAAAAATTTTTGACCAAGTCAACCCAAAATTTCGAAATTTTGGAGGAAAATAAGGAAAAGATATATTTTTTTTATTTTTGAATTTTTAATTGATGAGAGAGAAAAACAACAAAAATACTCAATGCATGAAATTTTTAGATCAAAACAATGAATGCATGCAAGAATGCTATGAATGTCAAGATGAACACCAAGAACACTTTGAAGATCATGATGAACATCAAGAACATAATCTTGAAAAATTTTTGATGCAAAGAAAACATGCAAGACACCAAACTTAGAAATCTTTAATGCATTTGCAAAGAACACATGCAAGACACCAAACTTAGAAATCCTTAATACATGAAAAAAATATGAATGCAAAAATGCACATGAAAAACAACAAAAGACACCAAACAAGAAATCATCAAGATCAAACAAGAAGACTTGTCAAGAACAACTTGAAGATCATGAAGAACACTATGAATGCATGAAATTTTCGAAAGAATGCAAGAAAAATTTTGAAAGCATGCAATTGACACCAAACATAAAAATTAACACAAGACTCAAACAAGAACACAAAATATTTTTGATTTTTATGATTTTCTAAATTTTTTTGTATTTTTATTAAATTTTTTTCGAAAAACATTTTTGGAAAAACGAAAAATAAAAGAAAAATTTTTGAAAAAGATTTTTGAAAAGAAAATTACCTAATCTAAGCAACAAGATGAACCGTCAGTTGTCCATACTCGAACAATCCCCGGCAACGGCGCCAAAAACTTGGTGGACGAAATTGTGATCATCAATATTGGCTCTTTGGCATATGCACAAAAACTATTGTGTCTCTTGGTTAAACTCACAACTCCGTTCAACTAACCAGCAAGTGTACTGGGTCGTCCAAGTAATAAACCTTACGTGAGTAAGGGTCGATCCCACAGAGATTGTTGGTATGAAGTAAGCTATGGTCACCTTGTAAATCTCAGTTAGGCAGATTAAACATAGTTTATGGGTTTTCGAATAATTAATAATAAAAAGAAATAATAAAAGGGATAGAACACTTATGCAGATTCATTGGTGGGAATTTCAGATAAGCGGATGGAGATACTGCATGGCTCAAGGACGTCTGCTCTCCTACTGCTTCAACCCAATCCTTCTTACTCCTTTCCATGGCAAGCT
>NC_029781.3:93123120-93146316 GCF_000817695.3 Arachis duranensis
TCAAAATACAATCCAGGATGTCTAATACAATAGATAAATGTCCTATTTATAATAAACTAGCTACTAGGGTTTACATGAGTAAGTATTTGATGCATAAATTCACTTCCGGGGCCCACTTGGTGTATGCTTGGGCTGAGCTTGATCCATCCACGAGCTGAGGCTTCTCTTGGAGTTGAACTCCGAGTTATGACGTGTTTTGGGCGTTCAACTCCGGATCATGACGTTTTTCTGGCGTTTAACTCCAGACAGCAGCATGAACTTGGCGTTCAACGCCAAGTTACGTCGTCATTCTTCGAATAAAGTATGGACTATTATATATTGCTGGAAAGCCCTGGATGTCTACTTTCCAACGCTGTTGAGAGCGCGCCAATTGGAGTTCTGTAGCTCCAGAAAATCTATTTCGAGTGCAGGGAGGTCAGATTCCAACAGCATCAGTAGTCCTTTTGTCAGCCTTCTTCAGATTTTTGCTCAAGTCCCTCGATTTCAGCCAGAATTTAACTGAAATCACAGCTAAACACACAAACTCATAGTAAAGTCCAGAAATGTGAATTTAACATAAAAACTAATGAAAACATCCCTAAAAGTAGCTCAAACTTACTAAAAACTGCATAAAAACAATGCCAAAAAGCGTATAAATTATCCGCTCATCAGCTGACTTTGTCATGTCGGGCCCTATCGAGTTACTAATAATCCTCTTTTTTGGACCTCGTTTTAGGTCTCTTTTAGGGATTATCTTTTGTAACTTTTTTATAGGAGTCCGACTTCCTCATGTCGGGCTCTTCGAAGTTATAGTAATCCTCTTTTATAGGATTGGCCATACCTCTTTCCAGGGCTTTACTTATAACTTGGGTTGTTGTGGCTGGTCCGGCTTTTTGTGCCGGCCAGTCTTTAAGTTATTTTATAGCAATCCATTTTATTAGGTCCTCGTCAGGTCCTTTCTATGGATCGCTTTCTATAACTTCTTGCATTATTCTGTTTTCATCTTTGCCGATTTTGTAGAATTTGGGTTTTTAGCCCTCGTTTTTATCGTGATCGCGCAGTGAATTCGTTTTTCACTTTTTGTCGATCTATAGCTTTATAATCGGGCGATAAATGTTTTCAGAATAATACGACTTGAGCGTTTGTAGAGAATCTGAGCAAATTTTATTAAAGGAAAATGCAAATATACATGAGGAAATAATTTCCTAAGTCGGGTGATTTATAGGTCTTGGCGGGGCGCCTCGTTAAAAAACCTTTTTCAGGAAAAAGAGTGCACCTTGTCCAAGATCTTTTATCGTCCCTAGCTATAGTACCTTCTTAGGTTGCAGGCGTGCCATGATCTTGGAAGCTCTCGCCCGTCAAGTTCGTAAAGTTTGTAGTAGCCCCTTCCCAAGACTTCTGTGACTCGGAAGGGTCCTTTCCAGTTTGCAGATAGCTTTCCTTTTCCAGGTCAAGTTGTTCCTATATCGTTTCGGATTAGGATAAGGTCATTTTCAACAAAGGCCCGCTGTATTACTTTTTGGTTGTATCTGGAGGCCATTCGTCGTTTCAACGCTTCTTCCCTTATCCGAGCTCTTTCTCGGATTATCGGAAGTAAATCGAGATCTTCTCTTTGGAGTTGGGAATTGGCTTTTTCACTATAATGGATTACTCTGGGTGATCCTTCTTCGACCTCTACTGGGATCATCGCCTCCATTTCGTAAGCTAATCGGAAAGGTGACTCCTTTGTCGTGGAATGTGGAGTCGTTCGATATGCCCATAGGACTTGTGGGAGCTCCTCAGCCCAGGCTCCCTTTGCATCCTGTAATCTCCGTTTTATCCCTGCTAATATAACTTTGTTAGTAGCTTCGGCTTACCCATTGGCTTGGGGGTGCTCGACAGAGGTGAATTGTTGTTTTATATTCAGGTCGGCCGCTAGTTTTCTGAAGCTTGCGTCTGTGAACTGGGTACCATGGTATGTAGTGATGGAGTATGGAATTCCGAACCTTGTGACGATGTTTCTATACAGAAATTTCCGACTTCTTTGAGCTGTGGCATTGGCTAGGGGTTCTGCCTCGATCCATTTTGTGAAGTAGTCTATTCCTACTATGAGGAATTTGACTTGTCCTGATCTTTGAGGAAAAGGTCTGAGGAGATCGAGTCCCCATTTTGCGAATGGGCAATGTGAGGTTACGCTGATGAGTTCCTCTGGCGGAGCGGTGTGGAAGTTGGCATGCTTTTGACATGGCGAACATGTCTTTACGAATTTTGTGGCTTCTTTTTGTAGGGTTGGCCAATAGAATCCTGCCCGTAGTACTTTTTTGGCAAGTGCTTGCACTCCGAGGTGATTGCCACAAATGCAACTGTGTACTTCTTCTAAGATATCCTTAGTGTTGGGAGTCGGCACGCATTTTAGCAATGGTGTTGAAATCCCTCTTTTGTATAAAGTATTATTTATGATGGTATAGTATTGTGCTTCCCGTTTTAACCTCTTTGCCTCTTTCTCATCTGTAGGGAGGGCCTCTGTGGTGAGGTAATTAATTATGGGGGTCATCCATCCCTGATCGCGATCTGTTATGGCTAAGACCTTTTCTTCTTCTGAGATTGATGGCTTCTATAGAATTTCTTGGATAAGGCTTCTATTGTTGCCACCTGGCTTGGTGCTGGCTAGTTTTGAGAGTGCATCGGCCCGGGCATTCAGTTCTCGGGGTATGTGTCGAATCTCATACTCTCCGAGTTATCCGAGCTGTTTCCTAGTTTTGTCCAGATATTTTTTCATAGTGGGATCTTTGGCTTGGTAGCTGCCTATTATTTGTGAAGTGACTACCTGTGAGTCGCTGAAGATGATAAATTTTTGAGCTCCAACCTCCCTAGCCAGCTTCAAACCAGCTAGTAGTGCCTCATATTCCACTTGATTATTTGAGGCAGGGAACCCAAATTTGAGGGAGAGTTCAATCTGGGTCCCCTGGTCGCTTTCAATTATTACGCCTGCGCCACTTTCCATTTTATTTGAGGAGCCGTCCACGTATAGATTCCATTCTGTGGGAATTTCTTGTGTGTCCGTGAATTCCACAATAAAGTCGGCCAGATATTGAGATTTGACGGTTGTCCGAGCTTCGTATTGAAGGTCGAATTCGGACAACTCAACTGCCCATTGCAAGATTCTGCCTGCCAAGTCTGTTTTCTGTAGGATTCCTTTTATGGGCTGGTTGGTCTGAATTTTAATGGTGTGAGACTGGAAATATGGGCAAAGTCGTCGAGATGTTATTATGAGAGCGAAAGCGAACTTTTCTATTTTCTGGTAGTTCTGCTCGGACCCTTGTAACGCTTTGCTGATGAAGTATATGAGTTATTGCCCACTGTTGTCTTCTCGGACCAGTGCTGAGGCTATTGCCCGGTTTTCTACTGCGAGATACAAGATGAGTGGTTCTCCTTCCCGTGGCCGACTTAATATAGGTGGCTATCCCAGAAATTTTTTTTTGAAGTATTGGAAGGCTTGCTCGCATTCAACTGTCCATTTAAACTCCTTTCCCTTCCTTAGAGTGGCATAGAAGGGGAGAGATCTTATTGCGGATCCCGCCAGGAATCTGGACAAGGCTGCCAACCGCCCGTTGAGTTGTTGTACCTCTTTGATACAAGTCGGGCTTTTCATGTCGAGTACGACCCTGCACTTGTCCGGGTTTGCCTCGATTCCTCTCTGTGTGATCATAAAACCCAAGAATTTCCAGCTTCTACTGCGAAGGTACATTTTGTGGGATTGAGTCGCATGTCGTGTCGTCTTATGGTGTTGAATACTTGTGTCAGGTCGGATAATAACATCTCTTCATTTTGCGTCTTCACTAGCATGTCGTCTACGTAGACCTCCATGATCTTTTAGTAATTTGTCTTTGGGGTTAAGAAAGAGGTTTTTTCTTGGTCGGGTAGGTACATTGGGATTTGGTTATATCCCGAGTATGCGTCCATAAAGGAGAGGTATTTGTATCCGGAGGAGGCATCTACTAGTGCGTCGATGTTTGGGAGTGCATAAGGATCTTTCTGGCAAGCTTTGTTGAGATCGATATAGTCGGTGCACATTCTCCGCTTCCCATTTGACTTTTTTACTAAAACGACATTAGCAAGCCATAGCGGGTATTTGACTTCTCTTATGAAGCCTGCCTCCAGTAGAGCTCGTACCTGTTCTTCCAGTACTTGAGAGCGTTCTGGTCCTAGCTTTCTGCGCCTTTGTTGTACCGGCTGAGATCCTGGGTAGACTGCTAGCTTGTGGCACATTAGTTTGGGATCTATGCCTGGCATGTCTGCGGCTTTCCACGCAAAGAGGTCGGCGTTGTCGCATAGGAACAGTATGAGTGATTCTTTTATGTCCCCTTTTAGGAGTGTGCCGATGTTGGTTGTTTGGTTTGGGGTGTTCCTGATCTAGATTTTCTCTATTTCTCCTTCAGGTTGTGGACGGAGCTCCTCCCGCCTCCGAACTCTACCGAGCTCGATTGTGTGGAATTCTTCTCCCCTGCCTCTGAGGTTTTGACTTTCATTGTAATAGCGGCGCGCCATCTTCTGATATGCCTTTACTGTGGCTATTCCTTCTGCGGTTGGAAATTTCATGCATAGATGCGGAGTCGAGACTATTGCGCCGAATTGATTTAACGTTGCCCGACCTATTAGGGCATTATAGGCTGAGCTTATGTCAACGACGATGTAATTTATTTTGAGTGTTCTTAATTGACTTCTCTTTCCAAAAGTTGTGTGGAGCGGGATGTATCCCATTGGTTGAACCGGGGTATCACCTAACCCGAACAGGCTGTCCGGATATGCTCTGAGTTCTTTTTCTTCCAAGCCGAGTTTGTCGAAGGCAGTTTTGAATAAGATATCGGCAGAGCTCCCCTGGTCTATCAGTGTGTGATGAAGATTTGCGTTTGCCAGTATAACAGTGATGACCATGGGATCGTCATGCCCTGTCGTGATGCCAGATGCGTCTTCCTTGGTAAAAGTGATTGCCGGGATGTCGGGTGCTTCCTTCCTTTCTGCGACGTGATATACGTCTTTGAGATGTCTTTTGCGGGATGATTTGGAGATTCCTCCCCCAGCGAATCCGCCGTGTATCATGTGGACGTGTCTTTCTGGCGTCCGAGATGATTGCGTAGTTGGTCCAACATCTTCTGCTCTTCTTCTTTTCCTTTGTTCATCCTCATGGGTGGCCAAGTATCGATCTAGCTTTTCTTATCGTACGAGCTTTTCTATGACGTTTTTTAAGTCAAAACACTCATTGGTGGAGTGCCCGCGGATCCGATGGTATTCATCCTTTTTTGCCTTTGAATGGTCGAGCTGGTGGTATTTTTTCTGTGTTGCAAACCTCTCTATAGACATCCACGAGAGACACCCGAAGAGGGGTGTAATTGTGGTTTTTTTTTATTTTCTCCCCATGTCGATCTTCCTTTTTTCTGGAATCTTTGTCTTTATCCCGAGGGGTGAACCCTACTTTTGAGGTCTCTCCTAATCGGAAGTTTTCCTCCATGTTGATGTATTTTTCCGCTCGCTCCTGTACCTCGTTCAGGGATGTGGGGTACTTCTTTGATATGGATTGACTAAAAGGCCCTTCTCGCAGGCCATTAATGAGACCCATGATGGCAGCTTCTGTTGGAAGGTTTTGTATATCCATGAATGTTTTGTTGAATCTCTCCATGTAGTTACGCAGGGTTTCTCGCTCTCCTTGTCTGATTCCCAGTAAGCTCGGCACATGTTTTGCTTTGTCCTTTTGAATGGAGAATCTGGTTAGGAACTTTTTGGCCATGTCGTCGAAACTCGAGATGGATCTTGGAGGGAGGTTATCGAACCATTTAATTGCCGTTTTTGTTAAAGTAGTTGGAAAGGCTTTGCAACGAACTGCATCTGAGGCATCGGTGAGGTATATTCTGCTTCTGAGGTTGCTGAGATGATGGCTGGGATCCGTAGTGCTGTCGTACAAGATCATGTCTGGGAGTTTAAAGTCTTTTGGGATTCTTGTCTTCATGATCTCCTTGGTGAATGGATCTTGGTCCTTGCGGGTGCTATCTTCGGGAGTGGATTGGCTGGCTTTAGTCTTGACATCGGTTTCAAGTTTTAGGAGTTTGTTCTCCAATTCCTGGCGTCACCTTATTTCTCTTTATAGATCATTCTCGGCCTCTCATTGACGTAGAGCGTCTTCCTCAAGTTGTTTTAACCGGTCTTAAAATGCCTTCAAGGCTCCCTCGTTTGGGGAGTCCTTATTGTTAATTTAGGGAGTGTCTTTTGGTGTAGTGTCCGTGTTTTGTGCGGCGTTCTATCCTCTTGATCTGAGCTGTGGTTGTTGTCATGGTCATCCTCCATGGTGCTGGGATGACTTCCAGGTTCCTCGGCAACGGCGCCAATATTCCGAGGGTTACATGAAAGTAGAGGTCGATCTCGGACGAGATCTTCTATGCTGGTCGGGGGTGCGGAGTCCGATTTGATGATCGTGGTCGGAGTCGCTGTGTCCGACTCATTGGACTTGGTGATGATGCTGATCCTTCATCCCCGGAGGATGGGGGGTACCTGCAAGGGACTCCGATGCTTAAGTTAGCAAGGGCATTAAGCAGGTATTGAGTAGAATCAGAGTATGAGTTATACCTGGGTGCTCTAGTGTATTTATAATGGCATAGGGTGACCTTCTTAGATAAGATAAGTTAGTTATCTTTTCTTATCTTTATCTTATCTTCAAGTGAGGTCATATTTATCTTCAAGGGAACTGCCCTTCTCTCTGTAGGCTTGGGCTGCCTTAGGATTTGGGGCGTGTTCCTCTATTTGGGCCCTTCTTTGGGCTTTCCTGGTGACTTGGCCGAGCTCTTTGGAAAGAGGTTGGATTGCCCTGACCTGAAGAGGTCGGTCGCTTTGTCTGTCGAACATCTCGGGTCGGACAGCTCGACCCAGGGTATGAACAGACCCCCAAGAGCACCTCACAGTATTTGAAGCAAGAATGAATTTGGAAGCGATAAGCGACGCGGTCAGGTGTCGAGCATTCCCCATGACGCTGGCCAGCCCAGCAATCCGATGGTTTAACGCGCTCCCACAAGGATCTATCACGGCCTTCACAGACATCTCCCAAAGCTTTCTAGCTCGGTTTACGACACGCATAGCCAAGGCAAAACACTTGATTAACTTGCTAGGGGTCACCCAAAAACCCAGAGAGCTGACCATAAAGTTCCTGGATAGGTTCAACAACGAATGCTTAGAAATCGATAGCCTCATGGACTCGATTGCCAGTCTCTGCCTAACGAACGGCCTGCTAAACGAGGACTTTAGAAAGCACCTCACCACTAAGCCCGTCTGGACCATGCAAGAAATTCAAAGCATGGCTAAGAAATACATCGACGATGAAGAGGTGAGTCAGGTTGTAGCAGCCAATAAACGGTAGCTCTCGAACCCCTCGGTTCGGCAGGCCCCCCAGGTCGACAGATATAAGGACAATCTTAGGGACGGGACCTTGGCCAGGCAACCCAAGCAACCCCCACGGGTAGGGAGGTTCACGAACTACACACCACTCACGGCGCCCATAGTGGAAGTCTACCAGCAAATTGCGGACAAGGGAATCCTATCCAGACCTAGACCATTGAAAGAGAGAACAGGATGCAACAAAGGCCTTTACTGTGATTATCACAAGGGATTCAGCCACAAGATCCAAGACTGCTTCGATCTCAAAGATGCCTTAGAGCAAGCCATCCGAAAAGGGAAGTTGAGCGAGTTCTTCCGACTCATCCAGGAACCGAGGAGGCGGGAACGAGAACGCTCCGAAGAAGATCACAGCTGGACTATCAAGCCAAGACAAGAGCCCACAGGGAACGTCGACAACCCCTCAACTTTCGTAGTCAACGTCGTGGTCGGGCGTGACACCCTCCAAGTTCAAATCAACAGTAAAAAGGGATACCCGGATCCTCTTCTTCTCGACAGGAGGTCCCACCGCCCCAAACAAAGGACCCCCATGATATCTTTTGGTCCAGATGATCAATGGTTTCATGATCTCCCCGAAAACCCCTCCATGGTAGTCACAGCAATGGTTGGGACGGGGTTAGTCAGACGAATCCTCGTTGATACCGGGGCCGACTCCAACATCCTGTTCAAGAATGTATTCAACGCTTTGGGGCTCAAGGAATCCGACCTCAAGAATCACCAGCACGGGGTCATGGGGCTGGGTGATAACTATATAAAACCTGACGGGACGATCTCTCTCCCAATCTACCTAGGAGCCTGCGATGCCAGGAGGTCGGTTATGGTGGACTTCGTAGTCCTTAGAGACTCCACAGCCTACAACATCATTCTAGGGAGAAAGACCATCAATGAGTTCTCAGCCGTGATATGTACTAAATTCCTAACAATGAAGTTCATAACGGACAAGGGAACCGTTGGCTCCATTAGGGGAGACTTAGAAGCGGCAGTCGCCTGCGACAACGCTAGTCTCTCCCTAAGAAAAGAGTCTAAGAAGGCAGCCGGAGTATTATTGGCAGACCTGTACATAAGGATCGAGGACAAGCCGAGGCCGGAACCAGAAGGGGACATGGAGAAGTTCCAGATGGGAAAGTCAGCAGAGTAGTTTACCTTCGTAAATAGGAACCTGCCTCACGAACTCAAGGGCCCTTTCATGGAGGTCGTAAGGGCGAACGGCGACCTTTTCGCATGGACACCATCAGACATGCCGGGCTTGGATCCCGAAGTCATGTCCCACCAACTAGCTATCAAATCAGACGCCAAGCCAGTAGCCCAACGGCAAAGAAAGATGTCTCAAGAAAGGGCCAATGAGGTCACCAAACAAACAGCTGGGCTACTAGAAGCTGGGTTCATCAAAAAGCTCGAATACTCGACATGGCTGTCCAACGTCGTCCTTGTCAAAAAAGCCAGCGGGATGTGGAGAATGTGCGTCGATTATTCTGACCTGAACAAAGCATGCCCTAAAGACTCCTTCCCCCTCCCCAACATCGACACCTTGGTAGACTCGGCGGCAGGGTACCGTTTCCTCAGCTTGATGGATGCATACTTCGGGTATAACCAGATCTCGATGCACCGACCTGATGAAGACAAAACGACATTCATAACGCCAGGAGGCAGCTATTGCTACAAAGTAATGCCATTCGGGTTGAAGAATGCATGAGCCACCTACCAACGGTTAATGAGCAAGGTCTTCCACGATCTCATCGACAAAACAGGAGAAGTTTACATAGACAACATCTTGGTGAAAACGGCAGAACCGAGCAACCTTATAGACGATCTCCAAGTTGTCTTCAAGGCACTAAGAAAATTCAAGATGAGGCTCAACCCACTCAAATGAGCATTTGCCATAGAAACCGGGAAATTTCTAGGCTTCATGATAACGCAAAGAGGGGTAGAAGCCAATCCAGACAAATGCAAAGCCGTCCTCAAAATGATGAGCCCAGGGTGCGTCAAAGATGTGCAGCGACTCACTGGGAAGCTTACGGCTTTATCTTGGTTCCTCAGAGCCTCGACAGAAAGGGCCATCCCATTCTTCAACCTAATGAAGAAAGAAATCGCCTTCGAATGGACCCCGGCATGCGAAGAAGCGTTCAACCATTTCAAAAAGATACTCTCAGAACCCCCATGCTCAGCAAGCCCAAAGAAGGAGAACCTCTGTACTTATATCTGGCGGTGACCACACAAGCCATGGCGGCAGTCCTCGTCCGAGAAGAAGACAAGACTCAACGCCCAATATACTTCATCAGCAAAGTACTCCAAGGGGCGGAGTTGAAGTACACCAAGCTGGAAAAATTGGCTTACGCCCTACTAACCTCGTCTAGAAGGTTAAAATAATACTTCCAAGGGCATGTGATCATCCTAAGAACCGACCAGGCCATTCGGCAAGTCCTTCAGAAACCCGACCTTGCAGGGAGAATAATGGCATGGGCAGTAGAGCTGTCTCAATATGACTTGCAATACGAGCCCAGGCAGGCAATCAAAGTCCAAGCGATGGCAGATTTTCTGGTAGAAGTCACAGGAGAGACACCCGACATACCAAGCACACGGTGGAAGCTCCACGTTAACGGAGCATCCAACTAAATGTTCGGAGGGGCTGGAATCATTCTCGAAAACTCGAAAGGAGTAGCGTACGAGCAGTCAATCAAATTCGACTTCCCAGTCTCCAACAACCAAGCAGAGTATGAAGCACCGATAGGAGGGTTAATCCTAGCTAAAGAAGTCAGAGCATCAATGATAGAAGTTAGCAGTGACTCCCAGATCGTCACCTCCCAGATAAACGGCAGCTACCAAGCCAGGGACACGCTTCTACAAAAGTACCTGGAGAAGGTAAAAGAGCTATGCAAAAGCTTTGAGGAAGTTGTAATTCAACATGTCCCTAGAGAAGGAAACGTCTGAGCAGACCTCCTCTCCAAGCTAGCAAGCACCAAACCTAGTATGGGAAACAGGTCTCTAATCCAAGGGCTGACAACTGAACCAGCAATCATATTGTGCACAACCCAGACACTGAGCCCCCCTCATGGATAGACCCCATCCTCCGATACTTGGAACACGACGAAACTCCCGAGAACGAGAAGGAAGCACAAGCTACAAGGAGAGAAGCCCCCAAGTATGTGATCATACAAGGACAGTTATACAAGCGAGGGCTCCACCAGCCCCTACTCAAATGCATACACCCCGACCAAACGGACTACGTCCTAAGCGAGGTCCATGAGGGGTATTATGGTCACCATATCAGAGGAAGGTCGTTGGACAGAAAGATTATCCGGGCAGGGTATTACTGGCCCACAATGACGTCGGATGCCCAAGAGTTCGTCAAAAAATGCAAAAAATGCCAAGAAAATGCCAACTTCCACAAAGCTCTACCCGAAGAACTCAGTCTGATGATGGCGCCCCGACCTTTCGCCCAATGGGAAGTCGACCTCTTAGGATCATTCCCACCTGAGCCAGGTCAAGTAAAATACCTAATAGTAGCCATAGATTATTACACCAAATGGGTGGAAGCCGAACCACTGGCTAGCATATCTTCGGCCAATTGTCAAAAGTTCATGTAGAGGCAAGTAGTCACCAGATTCGAAATCCTAGAATTCATCATATCAGATAATAGGACACAGTTCACCGACAAGAAATTCAAAGAATTCCTCTCAGGACTAGGAATCAAGCAAAGGTTCTCCTCAGTCGAGCACCCCAGAGCAACGGCCAGGTAGAAGCAGCCAACAAAGTCATCCTAAAATGGCTAAAGAAGCGACTTGAAAGGAAGAAGGGTTCATGGGCAAACAAGCTAGCCTTAGTCTTATGGTCTTACAGAACCTCCCCCCAATCATCTACCGGCGAAACCCCCTTCCGACTCACATACAGGGTCGACGCAGTCATCCCAGTCGAAATCGGGGAGCCGAGTCCAAGGTTACTCCTCGGAGGGGAAAACGAGGCAATCGAAAAGGACTTGATTGACGAAACAAGGCAAATGGCACATCTAGTAGAGACAGCAATCAAAAAAAGGATAGCCCTAAGATATAACAACAAGGTGCTGAAGAGAAGCCTCGGGGAAGGTGACCTGGTCTTACGACGCAACGACATAGGACCGCCGAGCCCGGGAGAAGGCAAGTTGGCCGCCAACTGGGAAGGATCTTATAGGGTAAGAGAAGTCCTCGGCAAAGGCGCCTACAAGCTGGAAAGATTGGATGGAAGCGAGGTCCCGAGGACATGGAACATGACAAACCTAAAAAGGTTCTACTCGTAAGAAGAAGTGGCAACACGACCTGACGACCCCACCGTCCTCAATACTAATTTTCTTCCCACCTTTTTCACTTAATTATGTATTACATCATTCCTTTGTTTTTAGTTCTATATATATGTAGTAACTTCATTTTTTGCAAGATATACGTCAATGCAACGAAACAGCAAAACGGCGAACAGTTGACCTAACGGAGACCCGGGACTGATCACCCCGGGAACCAAAGGGACCCAAAATTAAAACGCGTAACTTAAAAGCAACAAGCAACAAAGATGGTAAATACCATAAAAATGGTAAACCAAACACCAAATAAGGCCACGACAGCCCAGATAAGTAAAATGATAAAGTAAGCAAAGTCGTGATGGCCCGAGCAAGCGAATACCAATACAAAACCACAAACGGCTTAATTAAAAGAAAATATCAAAGTATGCATTACATTCCAAAGGCGCCTCAAACAGGCCCAAAAGAAAAAGAAAATATAAAGACTAAGCGAGAAATACAAAAGCAAAAGGAGAGGTATCCATCTCAAGGCATGGGGATATCTACGATCTTCCCATCCTTAACCGTCTTGAAATCACCAATCTAGGAAAGATTGAGGTCGGGAACCAGCACAGCCACCTGAGCCTTGATCCCCTCCTCAGTGAGCTTCACGGCCTCTTGAGCCCCCTTCGCAATCTCTTTGTTCTTTTTCTTCAGAGAGGATACCTCCTGGCGAGTAGCCGCAGCCGAGCTCTCCGCCAATTTCAGCTTCTCCTCCAAATCCTTAACCTTTTTCTCAGCAGCAGTAGTTTCAGCACGAGAAGCATTCAAATCTTTCATCAAGGAGAGGTCCCGATCCACCAGCCTATTGATCTCCTTAGTATCCTCCTTCGCCTTCTTCTCCCGCTCTGCCAATTTCGTCTTTAGAGACTCCTCCCGAGATCTCGAGTCCGTCAAATCCTTCTAGAAGTATCGAAGCTTCCCTTCCAAAGTATGAATATTGCCCAAGACAGGTTCCACCTTCTTGGCAATAGCGATAGCTCGGAGAAGGCTGCGATAAATCCATCTTGCCTGGCCAGCGAGGTTGGCATCCCAAAAAAACTCCTCGGTGCCAAGGAGCAATTGGGATTCAATGAAGCCCCCAACATCAAAATGTTTCTCCATGACCGAAAGAGCCTTCCCCGAGTCCCGCTTTCTCTTCTTCGGATTACCAACGATCTGCAAGTCATCATCACCAGACCCCAGACCCTCCTCCAAATGGACCTCCTCCTCAACATCCGGGTTCCCCGGGGTGTTCTCCGGAGGAGCCTCAGCTGACTCCACCTGCCCTAGGTCGGCCCCGGCAACCTGGCGACTACCCTCGCCCGCGGCCTCCTGATCATGATCCGCCGAAGGAGTTACCGAGGAGCCCTCATCACTCCCTTGAATGAGGTTCATCAACCTAGCCATGGTAGTTTTTCCACCAGCCATGGAAACTATAAACAAAAAGCAAAGGCGTGAGCAAAAAGAAATAAAACACTAAGCAAAGGTACAAGTAAGCAAACGAGCTTACCCACATAGGACCGACCGGTCTTCCGGTCACTCATAACCATATGGGATTAAGGTTTTTCTCGTCAAAAATAGCCAACAAGACGTCGACAATATTGTGCTCCTCTAAGCTCAACCAGTCATAAGAAATTTTTATCAAATAATCGGACCCCGCCCCAAAACTCCAATAGGTTGGGATCCGTCTTTCCCCCTCCGCAGTAAGCCAAAAAGGTTGATGGCCCTCAATCGGTTTGACCTTGAAAAAAGTTGATTTAAAGCCATGGAAGGAGTCCTCAAAAAGGCCAAAGATCCTTCGACCATGTTGAGCCCTAAAAGAGATATACCCTTTTTTCATTTTCTCCTCTTGAGAAGGGTTGGTAAGGAGGAAGAGGTAGAGGAAAATATTCACTGAGACCGGGATCTCCAAGTTCTCACAGACCATTTTGAAGCAACGAATAGCAGCCCAGCTATTCGGGTACAATTGCGACGGAACAACATCACACCGGTTTAGCGAACCCATGACAAAGGGAGAGAAGGGTAAACAAACTCCCAAGGTGGTGAACATGGGTTTATAAACCCACAACCAGTCAACCACTCATGGAGACGCCAAGTTCTTTTCACAAACAAGCTAGCAGCCACTGAGCCAGGTTCGGAACCACAAGGCGCTCGGCCATACCTACAACGGGGGCACCACTTAGTCAGCACGGGAGGTCGAAAACCCTAAAAATAATGAAAACAAGCTACAACTCCCTGAACCAGCCTTTATGCACCCTTACATTAATCCAGAACCTAAGCAAAAGCTAAGAAATACCCAGTGGCACCCCCTAAAAGAAAACACAACTAAAACAAGCAAAAACCCAGGCATGCATAAGGAAAAATGCACGAGGGAAGATACACAAGGGAATACCAAAAGGAAAAGCAAGCAAGAAAAATCGCAAAACACAACGAACCAGGAAAAGTCGAAGAAATAGTCCGAAGGTTGGAACAACAACAAAGACAAGAGGAAGATCGAAGCAACAGCAAAAGCAGAGGAGAGAGTGGAAGCAGTAGTAGTATGAGAAAATAGAAGAAGGAGAAAATAAGAATGGAGTAATGAGGAAGTTATAAAAATAAAAAAGGGGCAAAAAAGCGTAACTATTGAGGAGGACCTCTAAAAGGCAGGGCACAATTGTCATTTCATGCGAATTTCAAATTATAAAATGATGGGCATTTAATGCCCAGCACGGAAGCCAAGGAGACAGCACTAGCGAAGAAACGAACCAGGCACGCGTGTAGAACACGAATGCCATCATCAAGCTCCCGAGAATATAACTACGCCCCGACTCGGCGAGTAAGTCAAACACGCCCAGCCACGAGCTTCAAACCTCAAGGCTGGTGCGCTAGGGACACTGTTACGGGCTCGCGCAGTCCATCCCAATTACTCGACGGGTCGGAAACACCTCCTCTGACCCAAGCCCCAAACCATCCTCTACAATAAAGAGAACCTGACGGGTTGGTCTCCCAGACCCGACCCAAAGCACGCGCGACTTGAGTCACCACGCCTAGCAAACAGTCGGGTCGGTATCCCTAGGACAGCACCCGAAGCCCCGACCCGGTGACCGGAATGACCTACTCCCCCCTCCCCCCACATGGAATAGGGCAGCTCATAGAAGCTTCCTGGCCAGTGGGCTAGGTCACTTATGGGTCCACCCAATACAGTATATAAGGGACGAGACCAGCTCTCCCCCCAAGGTACGTAACATCTTACCTAATTTGGCTATCATCTCGTACGAACACTGACTTGATCGTCGGAGTGTCTTTACAGGTGGCCACCCCCCCTCATCCACACCACCTCCGGCACCTCCAACTTTCAACCCACATCTCTACACCCGCTCCAAGGTAGCCCAAGGCCTCACCCTTTCACCCTCTCGTCGCTACCCGACTCGTTGAGCACCTGAAATCTCTCAGGTAACGAACAGATTTGATGGAACTAAATTTTTCGTGACTACGGTAAACTTGTTTTTTTCTTATTAAGGGTTGTTTGTTATAGTTTATTGATGTCCAACATTCTTTTAGTTTGAGTTTGATGTGTTAGCAGTAATGTGGTCTAGGATTGAATGCATTTATAGTTGAATACAAGGGGTTTATGTGTTGCTTGTGAATTTAATAATGTTGTTGAAAATATTGAGCTTGATCATTTATTTTTGTTCAATTTGTAAACGGATCATCCTCTCGTTACTATTATATATCATCATAGAAGTGTGTCTTATATTGGTGGACAAATTTTGAGTTGCTTGGACTGGATGTACAGCAATTCGAAACTACCACAAGCACATTGAGTATATGACAAAGTGACTCAATATTGGTAGTTGATTCCTAATAGGCTTTTGAAGAATGGTCTTTGAACTATCCCACATGATAAAGAGCTCATGAAGATGTGTTTTCATATTCAAAGGAACAAGAGAGTTGTCCATGTGTACTATAAGCATGGAGTCTATGAACCTATTTTTAATGAAGAAGAAGAACCAGTATCTAAAAAAAAGGAATTGATGATCTTAGATGATAACCCAGTACAAGGAGCAAATTTGGAATTCCCTAATCCCAACACAAACTTGAGTAGCTCCACTCCAAAACTAATTTTTGCAACAAAGCCAAATTTAGATCCAATTCATACAACTAGCTCCACCCCAAATCCTGTAAATTCTGAAGATGCTAGCTTCACCTTAAAATCAATCTCCACAATAAAGTCTAGTAGTAAATTTAGTTCAAGACCTAAACTAAAGATCCGACCCGTTACAAAACTTATTAGCGAGTCCAACCCACTAGCAAAACCAAAAGTCTAACTCATTGCAAAATTTGTTAGTAAACCTAACCCACTATTAAAAATAAAAGTTTAACTCTATGCAAAAATCTATTGGTAGGTCCAACCCAAAAGGGTTTAATAAGTCTCATTCACCAAAGAGAGACATTTAGAAAAAAAAATGCAACAACACATACTTTAATGCTTGCAAACTTCTTGACATTTATGCTTACTCCTAGATTTAAGTCACCCATAACTAAAAAATGATAACTTACATTATTATGTATAAAAAAAATTGGTGTCTTTGCCTATTTGTTTTGTTTGGACTATTTGATTTCAATGCTTTCTTAATTAGGATCCTATTGTTTTGAATAAGAGCTTAATTTTGGTAATTTTGACATACTCAGTGAACTTGACTTTGTCTTTTTATATTATGAAGATGAATTATAACTTTGATGAATAGATTAGCATTGACATTGTTTTCTCTTATCCCAAAATATGCAAGTAAGAGTAATGAAAAACAGTGTCAGTTTTCATTTCTTTCAAACGTAAAAAGCAGGTACAAGAAAAATATATGCATATACACATCTCATTTGTTTTTTGTAAGATACAATTACCCAAATTACCTATCCAACTTTAAAAAAAAAAGAATAACTATTATAATCAACAACATATATACAAATACTAAAATCCTACTCATTTTCAGAACTCTAACTTCAGATTCCAAACTTTTAAACTTTCAAGCAATCTTCATCTTTCATTCTTCATTGTCAATTAAAAGACATGTTCTACCATTAGTTATTGTTACATCTTTTTCCTAAATTTTATTTGCCTACAAAAATAGCTCACACCACTTCTTAACTACAGTCTATGTTTAAATTCAACAAAGATTGAAAGTGAATGAACTAAGTTTATATCCAGAAACACAACAAATAAGAACAACCACTTACATTGTAGTTTAGACAACCGAAGAAGGGCCTCCCTGGATTAGTATCGATCTCTAGCCATCGTAGAACTGGTCACGATCCGCACCCACACCAATCTAGCAAATATGAATCTCTATTTCTAGTGGTTCTCCTAGAAATACTTCCATTAGAGAGGGTTGTTCGAGATCCCAACTATGTTGCTCGCGCTAGTTATAATCATCTGACTTTGAAGATAGAAAAGAGAATGTCTGTAGAACAGCTACGAAGAGAAGAGAAGAGAAAGACTGTTGTTCATACCCTGGGTCGAGGTGTCCGACCCGGGATGTTCGACAGACAAAGCGACCGACCTCTTCAGGTCAGGACAACCCGACCTCTTCCCAAAGAGCTCGGTCAAATCCCCAAGAAAGCCCAGAGAAGGGCCCAAATAGAGGAACACGCCTCAAATCCTAAGGCGGCCCAAGCCTATAGAGAGAAGGGCGGTTCCCTTGAAAATAAGATGACCTCACTAAAAGATAAAGATAAGATAAGATAACTAACTTATCTTATCCACCGAAGGCCACATCTCACTATTATAAATACACTGGAGCACCCAGGTATAACTTATACTCTGATTCTACTCAATACCTGCTTAATACCCTTGCTAACTTAAGCATCGGAGTCCCTTGCAGGTACCCCCACCCTCCGGGGACGAAGGATCAGCAGCACTTTCAGTCCCATAAGTCGGACACACCAGCTCCAGCCGCTACACACCTGTCGGACACGTCGGCTCCAACCAAAACAGAAGATCTCGACCGAGATCGACCTACAGTTTCAGGTAACCCCCGGAACATTGGCGCCGTTGACGGGAAACCTGGAAGTCATCCCAACACCATGGCGGACAACCATGACAACGACCACGACTCAGGTTTGGAAGAGAGAACGCCACACAAAAACATGGATGCTATACTTAAAGATACTCTGGAATCCAATGGAGACAAAAATTCATCAAATCCTGGGGCGATAGAAGCACTTCAAAATCGATTGAAGCAACTTGAGAAAGAAGCCCAACATCAACGCGAAAAAAAAGAGGATCTACGTCGGGAGATAAGGCGGCGCCGAGAATTAGAAGATAATCTTATGAAACTCGAAGCCGATTTCAAAACTAAAGCTACACGACCCTCCACAGAGGATAGCTTTCAGAAAGATCAAAATCCATTCACCAGGGAAATTATGAAGACCAAAATCCCAAAAGATTTCTAACTTCCGGATATGACTCTATATGACGGCACCTCAGACCCCAACCACCATCTCAGCAACTTCAGAAGTAGAATGTACCTCACTGACGCCTCAGATGCAGTTCGCTGCAAAGCCTTTCCAACAACTCTTACCAAGACAGCCATTAGATGGTTCGACAACCTACCTCCAAAATCCATCTCGAGTTTCGACGACCTGGCCAAAAAGTTTTTGGCCCGATTTTCCATACAAAAGGACAAAGCTAAACACGCACCCAGCCTACTAGGGATCAAGCAAGGAGATCGGGAGATTCTTCGCAACTACATGGAAAGATTCAACAAAATATGCATGGATATACAAAGTCTACCAATAGAAGCTGCCATCATGGGTCTCATAAATGGCCTACGAGAAGGACCATTTAGCCAATCTATATCAAAGAGGTACCCGACATCCCTAGATGAAGTACAAGAACGGGCGCAGAAGTACATCAACATGGAGGAGAATTCTTGACTTGGGGAAGCCTCGAGGTTCGGTTCTGCCTACCGAGATAAAGATAAAAAATCCAGGAAAAAAGAAGATCGCTCCGGAGAGAAAATCAAAAAATATCATAACTACACCCCTCTTAGGGTATCCTTGGTAGATATTTACAAAGAAGTCTGCCATACGGAAAAAATACCCCCAACTCGGCCACTTAAAGGTAAAAGGGGAGGAGGAAATCGGAACGAATACTGTGAGTACCATCGAGTCCAAGGACATTCCACCAATGAATGCTTTGACTTGAAAAACGTCATAGAGAAATTAGTTAGGGAAGGAAAACTAGATCGGTTCCTGGCCAACCGGGACGAAGAACCAAGAAAAAGAAGAAGGGATGAAGATGTCGGACGATCTGAACGATCACCCCGCACACCGGAAAGACATATCCACATGATACACGGTGGATTTACTGAAGGAGGAATTTCCAAATCATCCCGCAAGCGACACCTCAAAGAAGTGTATCATGTCGAAGGCAAGAAAGAGGTGCCAGACATCCCAGCAATCACGTTTACCAAAGAAGATGCATCCGGAATCATCTCAGGACACGACGACCCCATGGTCATCACAATCATATTGGCAAATGCCAACCTCCACCGCACATTAATTGACCAAGGAAGCTCCGCCGACATCTTATTCAAAACCGCCTTCGACAAACTCGGCTTAGAACAAAAAGAGCTAAGAGCATACCCAAACAGCCTGTTTGGACTTGGGGATACCCCAGTACAGCCACTGGGATACGTATCGTTACATACAACCTTCAGAAATGGGAACCAATCCAGAACACTTAAGATAGATTATATCGTGGTCGACGTAAGCTCAGCCTACAATACCTTAATAGGTCGGACAATGTTAAATCAACTCAGAGCAATAGTTTCAACTCCATATCTATGTATGAAATTTTCAACTACAGAAGGGATAGCTACAATAAAAGCAGATCAAAAGATGGCGCGTCACTGTTATAACGAAAGTCTAAATCTCTGAGGCGAAGGAGGAGAGTTCCACATGATCGAACTCGGCGGAGATCAGAGACGAGAAGAACTCCGCCCATGACCCGAAGGAGAAATAGAAAGAGTCCAGATCGGAGATACCTCGGACAAAACAACTAATATTGGCACGATCCTGAAAGGAGACGCAAAAGAATCGCTAATACGGTTTCTACGAGATAATGTTGATCTCTTCGCATGGAAAGCTGCCGACATGCCGGGCATAGATCCCAAACTAGTGAGCCATAAGCTGGCAGTCTACCCGGGATCCCGGCTGGTACAACAAAGACGAAGAAAACTCGGGCCAGACCGGTCTCAAGCTGTAGAAGAACAAGTACAGGCACTACTAGAGGCAGGGTTCATAAGAGAAGTTAAATACCCATTATGGCTAGCAAACGTAGTCTTGGTGAAAAAGTCAAATGGGAAGTGGCGAATGTGAACCGACTACACCGACCTCAACAAGGTCTGCCCAAAAGACCCTTATTCACTCCCAAGCATCGATGCTCTAGTCGATGCCTCATCAGCATATAAGTATCTCTCATTCATGGACGCATACTCAGACTACAACCAGATTCCAATGTATCCACCGGATCAAGAAAAGACCTCGTTTCTTACTCCAAAAGCAAATGATTACTATATCGTAATGCCTTTCGGCCTTAAGAATGCGGGAGCCACTTATCAAAGGCTAATGAATAAAGTCTTTTCAGACCACATCGGAAAAATCATGGAGGTCTATGTGGACGACATGTTGATAAAGACACAAAGTGAAGAAACATTACTAACCGACTTGGTTCAAGTGTTCAACACCATATGGAAGCACGACATGCGACTCAACCCCGGCTAAATGCACCTTCGCAGTAGAGGTAGGAAAATTCCTGGGCTTCATGCTCACACAAAGAGGAATCGAGGAAAATCCAGATAAATGCCATGCCATACTCAACATGAAAAGCCCGATCTGCGTCAAAGAAGTCCAACAACTCAATGGGAGACTGGCGGCCTTGTCCAGATTTCTAGCAGGGTCAGCAATAAGATCCCTCCCCTTCTACGCTACCTTAAGGAAGGGAAAAAACTTCGAGTGGACAACGGAATGTGAACAAGCCTTCCGAGACTTTAAAGAATTCCTGGGACAGCCCCCATCCTATCTCGACCACGAAAGGGGGAACCACTCATACTATACCTCGCTGTAGGAAGTCGGGCAGTAGCCTCAGCACTAATTAGAGAAGATGAAGGGGGACAACAACCCGTCTACTTCATTAGTAAAGCACTACAGGGGTCAGAGCTGAACTACCAGAAAATAGAGAAGTTCGCCTACGCTTTGATACTCATATCCCGATGACTTCGCCCATACTTCCAAGCGCACACCATCAAAGTTCGGACCAACCAGCCTATAAAAGGGATACTGCAGAAAACAGATCTAGCAGGAAGAATCCTATATTGAGCAATCGAGTTGTCCGAGTTCGACCTCTAATACGAGGCACGGACAGCCGTCAAATCACAATACCTAGCCGACTTCATTGCAGAATTCACAGACACCACAGAAATCCCCATAGAGTGGAACATATACGTGGACGGTTCCTCAAATAAAGCCGGAAGCGGTGCAGGTGTGATAATCGAAAGCAACCAAGGAACCCAACTTGAGCTTTCCTTGAAATTCGGATTCCCGGCCTCAAATAACCAGGCGGAATACGAAGCGTTATTAGCTGGTTTGAAGCTGGCTAGGGAAGTTGGAGCTCAGAAACTTAACTTCTACAGTGACTCACAAGTCATTACCTCACAAATAACGGGAAGCTACCAAGCCAAAGATCCTACCGTGAAAAAATATTTGGATAAAACCAAAGAACAGCTCGGACAACTCGGAGAATATAGGATCTGCCACATACCCCGCGAGCAAAATGCCCGAGCTGACGCGCTCTCAAAGCTAGCCAGTACCAAACCAGGGGGGCAACAATAGAAGCCTCATCCAGGAAATACTAGAGAACCCATCAATATCGGAAGAAGAAAAAATCCTAGCCATAACAGGTCGGGATCAAGGATGGATGACCCCCATAATTAACTACCTCCAAATAGGAGCGCTTCCCACAGATGAAAGGGAGGCAAAGAGGTTAAAAAGGGAGACACAGTACTACACTATCATAAACAACATCCTATACAAAAGAGGGATCTCAACACCATTATTAAAATGCGTCCCGACATCCAATACAAAGGAAGTCTTGGAAGAAGTACACAGCGGCATTTGTGGCAACCATCTCGGAGCACAAGATCTCACCAAAAAAGTACTCCGGGTAGGATTCTATTGGCCAACTCTACAAAAGGAAGCTACAGAATTTGTAAAGACATGTCCACCATGTCAAAAGCATGCCAACTTTCACATCGCCCCGCCAGAAAAACTCATTAGCGTGACCTCACCCTAGCCATTTGCAAAATGGGAACTCGATCTTCTCGGACCCTTCCCACAGGGATCGGGACAAATAAAATTCCTCATAGTAGGAGTAGACTATTTCACAAAATGGATCGAGGCAGAACCCCTAGCCAATGCTACTGCTCAAAGAAGCCGAAAATTCTTATATAGGAACATCGTTACAAGGTTTGGGGTCCCATACTCCATCACCACAGACAATGGCACCCAATTCACAGATGCAGACTTCAGAAAGTTAGTGGCCGACTTGAATATAAAACACCAGTTCACCTCCATTGAACATCCCCAAGCCAATGGACAAGCCGAAGCGGCCAACAAAGTCATATTGGGCGGGTTGAAGCGTAGACTGCAAGAAGCAAAGGGGGCTTCGGCCGAGGAACTTCCACAAGTCCTATGGGCGTATCAGACGACCCATGATGAGCGGATAATTTATATGCTTTTTGGCATTGTTTTTAGTATGTTTTAGTTAGTTTTTATTATATTTTTATTAGTTTTTATTTAAAATTCACTTTTTTGGACTTTACTATGAGTTTGTGTGTTTTTCTGTGATTTCAGGTATTTTCTGGCTAAAATTGAGGGACCTGAGCAAAAATCTGATTCAGAGGCTGAAAAGGACTGCAGATGCTGTTGGATTCTGACCTCTCTGCACTCGAAGTGAATTTTCTGAAGCTACAGAAACCCAATTGGTGCGCTCTCAATTGCTTTGAAAAGTAGACATCCTGGGCTTTCCAGCAATGTATAATAGTCCATACTTTGTCCGAGATTTGATGACCCAAATAGGCGTTCCAAGTCAACTCAAGAATTCTGGCGTAAAACGCCGGAACTGGCACAAGAATGGGAGTTAAACGCCCAAACTAGCACAAAAGCTGGCGTTTAACTCCAAGGAAAGTCTCTACACATAAAAGCTTCAATGCTCAGCCTAAGCACACACCAAGTGGGCCCAGAAGTGAATTTTTATGTCATTTACTCATCTTTGTAAACCCTAAGCTACTAGTTCTCTACAAATAGGACCTTTTGCTATTGTATTTGACATCTTTTGATCACTTTAGATCTTTAGATCATCTTTGGACGTCTAGTTCTTAGATTATGGGGGCTGGCCTCTCGGCCATGCCTAGACCTTGTTCTTATGTATTTTCAACGGTGGAGTTTCTACACACCATAGATTAAGGTGTGGAGCTCTG
>NC_029781.3:93147419-93147887 GCF_000817695.3 Arachis duranensis
ACCAAAAATATTTTATGTTTCTTGTTGAGTCTAGTGTCTCATTTTAAGTTTAGTGTCAATTGCATGCATTCTTTGAATTCAATCATGTGTCTTCATTGATCTTCAAGTTGTTCTTGATGATTTCATTGCTCTGATCTTTAAATTCTCTTGTCTTGAGTGTTTTGTTGTTTCTCATATGCATTCTCAACCTGTTAGTAGTATACAAACTTCTAAGTTTGGTGTCTTGCATGCATTGTTTATTTGATCTTAGTTTCATTTTGATTATTCCTCATTATTAAAAATCCAAAAAAATTTTAATTTGTGTCTTTTCAAGTCAATAATACAGAGAATTGAAGATTCAGAACCTACAGCAGAGGAATTACACAGAAAAAGCTGGGCGCTCAAAATGCCCAGTGAGGAAGGAAAACTGGCGTTTAAACGCCAGCCAGGGTGCCTAGCTGGGCGTTTAACGCCCAAAAGGGTAGCATT
>NC_029781.3:93148152-93152005 GCF_000817695.3 Arachis duranensis
AGATTTGATTCAACATTTCAAGTATGTTGCCTTTTCTGTTGAGAAAGGTTTAATGTTTGAATCATATCTTTCAAATTTCTTGTTAGCTAAGTCATTAATTTTCAAAATCAAATCTTTTTTTAAATTGTTTTTCAAATCATATCTTTTCAATAATATCTTTTTAAAACTATAACTTTTCAATCATATCTTTTTTAATCACATCTTTTCCAAAATAGTTTTCAATCATATATCTTTGATTTCCAATTTCAAAATCTTTTTCAAAATCACTTTATTTCTTTCTCAATCTTAGTTTTCGAAAATCAATTACCATTTTTTCAAAATTTCTTTTAATTAATTCACTTTAATTTTCGAAAATTTCTTCCCCTCTTCTCACATCCTTCTATTTATGGACTAACACTCCTCCTTAATGCACAATTCGAACTATATCTTTCTAAGTTCGAATTCTTCTACCTCTTCCTTCTATTTTTCTTTTCCTCTGACACCTTAAGGAATCTCTATACTGTGACATAGAGGATTCCATATTTTCTTGTTCTCTTCTCTTTTATATGAGCAGGAGCAAAGACAAAAGCATTCTTGTTGAGGCTAACCCTGAACCTGAAAGGACCTTGAAGCAAAAGCTAAGAGAAATTAAAGCACAACTCTCTGTAGAGGACCTAACAGAAATCTTCAAACAAGAAGAAGACATGGCAGCCGAAAACAACAACAATGCCAACAATGCAAGGAAGGTGCTGGGTGACTTTACTGCACCCACTCCTGACTTCTATGGGAGAAACATCTCTATCCCTGCCATTGGAGCAAACAACTTTGAGCTTAAGCCTCAATTAGTTTCTCTAATGCAACAGAATTGCAAGTTCCATGGACTTTCATTAGAAGATCCTCATCAATTTTTAGCTGAATTCTTGCAAATCTGTGACACTGTCAAGACTAATGGGGTTGACCCTGAGGTCAACAGACTTATGCTATTCCCTTTTGCTGTAAGAGACAGAGCTCGGATATGGTTGGACTCACAACCTAAAGAAAGCCTGAACTCTTGGGAAAAGCTAGTCAATGCCTTCTTGGCAAAGTTCTTTCCACCTCAAAAATTGAGTAAGCTTAGAGTGGAAGAATCAGAAGAAAGGAGTTCTTGAGATTGATACTCTGAATGCCATATTGGCTCAGAACAAAATATTGACTCAGCAAGTCAATATGATTTCTCAAAGTCTGTCTGGAATGCAAGCTGCACCAGGCAGTACTAAGGATGCTTCATCTGAAGAAAAAGCTTATGATCCTGAGAACCCCTCAATGGAAGAGGTGAATTACATGGGAGAACCCTATGGAAACACCTATAATCCTTCATGGAGAAATCATCCAAATCTCTCATGGAAGGATCAACAGAGACCTCAATAAGGTTTCAACAACAATAATGGTGGAAGAAACAGGTTTAGCAGTGGCAAGCCTTTTCCATCATCTTCTCAGCAACAGACAGAGAATTCTAAGTAGAGCCACTCTGACTTAGCAACCATGGTCTCTAATCTAATCAAAACCACTCAAAATTTCATGACTGAAACAAGGTCCTCCATTAGAAACTTGGAGGCACAAGTGGGTCAGCTGAGTAAGAGAGTTACTGAACTCCCTCCTAGTACTATTCCAAGCAATACAGAAGAGAATCCAAAAGGAGAGTGCAAGGCCATCAACATAGCCGAAATTGGAGAGGAGGAAGAGGCAGTGATCGCCACTGAGGAAGACCTCAATGGACGTCCACTGGCCTCCAATGAGTTCCCTAATGAGGAACCATGGGAATTTGAGGCTCATACTGAGACCCTAGAGATCCCATTGGATTTACTTCTGCCATTCATGAGCTCTGATGAGTATTCTTCCTCTGAAGAGGATAAAGATGTCACTGAAGAGCAAGTTGCTAAATACCTTGGAGCAATCATGAAGCTAAATGACAAGTTATTTGGTAATGAGACTTGGGAGGATGAACCCCTTTTGCTCACCAAAGAACTGGATAACTTGACTAGGCAGAAATTACCTCAAAAGAGACAGGACCCTGGGAAGTTCTCAATACCTTGTATTATATGCACCATGACCTTTGAGAAGGCTCTATATGACCTAGGGTCAAGCATAAACCTCATGCCTCTCTCTGTAATGGAGAAGCTAGGGATCTTTGAGGTGCAAGCTGCAAGAATCTCACTAGAGATGGCAGACAATTCAAGAAAACAAGCTTATGGACTTGTAGAGGATGTTCTGGTAAAAGTTGAAGACCATTACATCCTTGCTGATTTCATAATCCTAGAGACTGGGAAGTGCATAGATGAATCCATCATCCTTGGCAGACCCTTCCTAGCCACAGCAAAGGCTGTGATTGATGTTGACAGAGGAGAATTGATCATTCAAGTGAATAAAGAATCCCTTGTGTTTAAGGCTCAAGGATATCCCTCTGTAACCATGGAGAGGAAGCATAAAGAGCTTCTCTCAAAACAGAGTCAAACAGAGCCTCCACAGTCAAACTCTAAGTTTGGTGTTGGGAGGCCACAACCAAATTCTAAGTTTGGTGTTGAACCCCCACAGTCAAACTCTAAGTTTGGTGTTGGGATGTTCCAACATTGCTCTGAGTATCTGTGAGGCTCCATGAGGGCCCACTGTCAAGCTAATGACATTAAAGAAGCGCTTGTTGGGAGGCAACCCAATGTTATATTTATCTATTTTCCTTTTGTTATTTTATGTTTTCTATAGGTTGATGATCATGGGAAGTCAGAAAATCAATTGAAAAAAGCAAAAACAACATGAAAAATAGAAAGAAAAATAGCACATCCTGGAGGAAAACTTGCTGGTGTTTAAACGCCAGTAAGGGCAGCAAATGGGCGTTTAACGCTCAGTCTGGCACCATTTTGGGCATTTAATGCCAGAAAGGGGCACCAGACTGGCGTTAAATGCCAGGAAGGGGCAAAAAGCTGGCATTAAACGCCAGAAATGGGCACCAGCCCGGTGTTTAACGCCAGAATTGGCAGAAGGAGCATTTTTGCTCGCCACTTGGTGCATGGATGAATTTTCCTTGACACCTCAGGATCTGTGGACCCCACAGGATCCCCACCTACCCCACCATTCTCTCTCTTCCTCACCCATTCACCAATCACTTCAACACCTCTTCCCCAAAAACCCATCACCTATCAAATCCCACTATTCTCCTCACCACTCACATCCATCCTTCATAAAACCCCACCTACCTCACCATTCAAATTCAAACCACTTTCCCTCCCAAACCCACCCATACATGACCGAACCCTACCCCTCTCTCCACCCCTATATAAACCCATCTTCACTCCTTCATTTTCACACAACCTAAACACTACTTCTCCCCCTTGGCCGAACCACAAAGCCACCTCCATCTACGCTATTTCTTCTTCTTCTACTCTCTTCTTCCTTCTTTTGCTCGAGGATGAGCAAACCTTTTAAGTTTCGTGTGGTAAAAGCATTGCTTTTTGTTTTTCCATAACCATTTATGGCATCTAAGGCCGGAGAAACCTCTAGAAAGAGGAAAGGGAAGGCAAATGCTTCCACCTCCGAGTCATGGGAGATGGAGAGATTCATCTCAAGGGTGCATCAAAACCACTTCTATGAAGTTGTGGCCAAGAAGAAGGTGATCCCCGAGGTCCCTTTCAAACTCAAAAAGAGTGAATATCTGGAGATCCGACATGAGATCCGAAGAAGAGGTTGGGAAGTTCTTACCAACCCCATTCAACAAGTCAGAATTTTAATGGTTCAAGAGTTCTATGCCAATGCATGGATCACCGGATCACCAAGAACCATGATCAAAGTGTGAACCCGGACCCAAAGAATTGGCTTACAATGGTTCGGGGGAAATGCTTAGATT
>NC_029781.3:93152949-93154335 GCF_000817695.3 Arachis duranensis
AACTAACCAGCAAGTGTACTGGGTCGTCCAAGTAATAAACCTTACGTGAGTAAGGGTCGATCCCACAGAGATTGTTGGTATGAAGCAAGCTATGGTTACCTTGTAAATCTCAGTTAGGCAGATTAAATGGTTTATGATAAGTTCGAAAATAAATAATAAACAGAAAATAAAATAGTAAATAGTTACTCATATAATTCCATAGTGGGAATTTCAGATAGGCATATGTAGATGCTGTGTTCCTCTCGAATCTCTACTTTCTTATTACATTCATCCAATCCTTCTTACTCCTTTCCATGGCAAGCTATATGTAGCGCATCACCATTGTCAATGGCTACATCCCATCCTCTCAGTGAAAATGGTCCTATGCTCTGTCACAACACGACTAATCATCTGTCAGTTCTCAATCAGTTTGGAATAGAATCCTTTGATTCTTTTGCGTCTATCACTAACGCCCAGCCTTCAATAGTTTGAAGCTCGTTGATGAGCGGATAATTTATACGCTTTTTGGCATTGTTTTTAGTATGTTTTAGTTAGTTTTTATTACATTTTTATTAGTTTTTAGTTAACATTCACTTTTCTGGACTTTACTATGAGTTTGTGTGTTTTTTTGTGATTTCAGGTATTTTCTGGCTAAAATTGAGGGACCTGAGCAAGAATCTGATTCAGAGGCTAAAAAGGACTGCAGATGCTGTTGGATTCTGACCTCCCTGCACTCGAAGTAAATTTTCTGAAGCTACAGAAGCCCCATTGGCGCGCTCTCAATTGCGTTGAAAAGTAGACATCCTGGGCTTTCCAGAAATGTATAATAGTCCATACTTTGCCCGAGATTTGATGGCCCAAACAGGCGTTCCAAGTCAGCTCAAGAATTCTGGCGTAAAACGCCAGAACTGGCACAAGAATGGGAGTTAAACGCCCAAACTGGCAAAAAAGCTGGCGTTTAACTCCAAGAAAAGTCTCTACACATGAAACCTTCAATGCTCAGCTCAAGCACACACCAAGTGGGCCCGGAACTGGATTTTTATGTCATTTACTCATCTTTGTAAACCCTAAGCTACTAGTTCTCTACAAATAAGACCTTTTGCTATTGTATTTGACATCTTTTGATCACTTTAGATCTTTAGATCATCTTTGGACGTCTAGTTCTTAGATTATAGGGGCTGGCCTCTCGGCCATGCCTAGACCTTGTTCTTATGTATTTTCAACGATGGAGTTTCTACACACCATAGATTAAGGTGTGGAGCTCTGTTGTACCTCGAGTATTAATACAATTACTATTGTTCTTCTATTCAATTCAGCTTATTCTTGTTCTAAGATATTCATTTGCACCCAAGAACATGATGAATGTGATGATTATGTGACGCTCATCATCATTCTCACTTATGAACG
>NC_029781.3:93154440-93162093 GCF_000817695.3 Arachis duranensis
CCGAGTCACAGAAGTACTTGGGAAGGGCTACTACAGACTGTCTGAACTCGAGGGATGAGAACTCCCCAGATCATGGCACGCCTGTAACGTAAGAAGGTACTATAGTTAGATAAAAGTCTCATCACAAGACGCACTCTTTTTCCTGAAAAGGTTTTTTAATGAGGCGTCAAGATTGAGATTTAATTCGACTCAAGGGTATAAAAAACTCCCGCCTGTATATATTTGCACTTTCTTTAAATAAAAAATACATTTCAGATATTCTACAAATGCTCAAGAAGCATTAATCTGAAGCATTCATCGACCGATTATAAAGCAACAGATCGAACAAGAAGTGAAGAACAGATTCACTATACGATCTTGATAGGAATAATCGACCGACAAAGGTGAAAACGCGATTCACCTAAAGGTCAATTAAACCAGGACAGAAACCACAATCTACAAATCGGCAAAAGATGAACACAGAATAATGCAAGAAGTTATCGAAAGTGATCCTGAAAAAAGAACCTGACGAGGTCTTATGGATTGCTATATAATAACTTAAAAAAGACTGGCCGAATATTAAAAAATCGGATCAAACCAGTCCAAGTTATCAACAAATCCTTGGAAAGAGGTCTGGCCAACCCTATTAAAGAGGAATTGCTATAACTTAGAAGAGATCGACCTAACGAAGTCAGTTTTCTACAAAACAAGTTGTAAAAGTAATCCCTGAAAGAGACCCACCAAAGGTCCAAGAAAGAGGATTACAAAAACAACTTAGAAGAGATCGACCTAACGAAAGTCGGTTTCCTAGAAAACAAGTTGTAAAAGTAATCCCTGAAAGAGACCTACCAAAGGTCCAAGAAAGAGGATTACAAAAACAACTTAGAAGAGATCGACCTAACGAAGTCGGTCTCCTACAAAGATAAGTTATAAAAGTAATCCATTAAATAGACCTGGCAAAGGCCCAGAAAAGAGGATTACAAAAATAACTTAGAAGGGGACCAACATAAAAGAAATCGGTTATAAGGCGCAAAACAAAAGCAAGGAAACCAAAAAACAAGTTGGATCCCCCACAAGTCACGACCTCAAAAGGATCCAAGCTACAAACAAAAAGTATAAAAGCGATCTAAAGAGGCTAAGCAGTGAGATTCTGACAAACACCCTGCTAGAGCACAATGGAAGCATAGTATGATAAAGCTTCAAAGAGGCCACCGAAATCAACCTTAAAGAAACCATTTTTTTCAAAATAAGTTGCTAAAAATAGCAACTAGAGTATCGACAGTCAATAAAACATCATTCACAAAAACAAGTTCAAAAGCCCACAAATCAGGCTATTTACACAAATATTCAGAAAAAAGATCAGCTAAGATTAGGAGCCTTCCCGGTAGCATCAGTACGGGGAGAAGGTGGGCGAGTCTGAAGGGGCACATCATCTACGGTTCCATCATCCTGGTTCAGAATCTGGCAATCCGGATCAGATGTAACGGGAGGAACAGAGGAGGTCGACACCTTAAGAGAAGGCACTGGGGAAGGATCAGTCTCATCATCATCCTGGTCATCAGGGACAATCTTACATCCCTCACGACATTGTCCAGGCTGATGAGAGTCAAGTCGGCATCAGGAGCAACAACCCGGAACTGCTCCATCAGGTTCTCGGAGGCGGCAGTTACGCTACCCACAAGGTGACCCTGAAGCTCACCATAATTAACCCGAGCAGTTTCCAAATCCTCCCGAAGATGCATCAATTCCCTATAAGCCGAGACATAGCTATCCTTATGTTTCAGTGCCATGTCCTCGGCCAGCTTCAAAGAAGCAGCCAAGGCAATAGAACTGGCCTTCTCACCCTCCAGCTCCTTCTCCACCTTCGCCAACTTCACCTCCAACTCCTCCTTCAGACCCTTGATTCGATCAAATTCCGACTGGGCCTCTTCCATGAAGGATTTTGTGGCATGAATCCGAATCTCCTGAACTGTTCGGAATATAGCCGCACCCATATGAGCTATCTTCACACTACTTTTGGTGATAAAATCCAGATGCTGAAGAAGAGAAACGTCGTCCATAGAAAGCCCACCATAGGGGGCAATTTGCTGGTCAACAAACTCGATAGCATCAAAATCCGGGGCATCCAGGTTGAAGGGCTCGGATGTCTATTGCTTTTTTAAGGGAAGGACACCAGAAGCAACGACAGAAGTCTAAGGAGGATCGATCTGATGAAACCTAGGAGTAGGAATCACTTTCCTCGGCACAAGAGGCTTCACTGGGACCTGTGACGATCCCTCACCGGCCACCTTGACCGAGATGTTCAGAGCAGCAGTTGCCTTCTTTGCCCTTTTGAAGGCCTTCATGGAGTCACTATTCTTTGACATCTCTGCAAATACAAAATCAGCCACAACAAAGAATTACAAATCCGATAAGAGGAAAAAAAAGGAAACAAGTATGGAAACAAGTCAGACAAATACCCAAAACAGCCCGAACCAAGGACGGGTCATTCAAAAATCTTTTTGTATCAAGATGGGGTGGTTTCCCCCAGAGATCTTCAAGAACAACTACAAAAGTGCGCTCGACATCATCAAGCATCTCCCAAGTATAGCGAGACACTCTTACATCTTTCTGCCACTCTAGAAGGAAAGAGGGCTCATTATTTTCATCAAGAAAAAAGGGGCGGGCCCCCTCAACAGCGCGAACCTTAAAAAAGTAGTTCTTGAAGTCCTTAAAAGACTCGTCATACATAGCAAAAACCTTATGGCCCTGGGCAGACCTGAAGGAAACCCAAGAAGCTTTCTTTTTTGAAGAACCGCCAGGCTTGGCGGAAACAAACAAATAAAGGAAAAGAGTCTGGGAAGGTGTTACATCTAATTCACGGCAGAGAAGTTGAAAAATTTTAATAAAACCCCAGGAATTGTGGTGAAGCTGGGATGGAGCAATGTTACACGACCACAACAGGTCGGTCTCAAAAGCAGTAAAAGGAAAGAAAATATTCAACTGACTGAAGAAGTATTCATAAGCATAAAAGAAGGGATGCTCTCCCTCAACAGAAGTCAGAAAGCAGACTCTCTCATCAGAATCAGGAGCAACAAGCTCGTAATCCTCCTCAGTTCTGTGCAAAACTCAGCATCCACAACAGAAACACACAACAAAACAAGGGAGTCCAGCCAATCGGACATCCCCTCGGAAACTCTAGAAGACATCTCTACAATGTTATTGCGAGAAGACATGAGACCAACTAATCCTACAAGTAAGAAAAGAAGATGGGGTTACTAAAAACATCTCGGACAAGGGAGAAAACAACTCAATACGATACAGGCGAAACAAACAGAAAAGGAAAATCCCAAGACTCAAACCAAAAACCTTGGGGCATCCTTTGGAGGCAATAAACAAGTAAGGTTTCTAGGAAAATCTACAGCTCCTACCCCAGCATTTCTCAAACAAGGAAAAGACTTCAAACAAGCAAGCATTTTCAGAAGCATAAAGTCATCACAGTTTACCAAAGCAAAAAGTATTCCCAAACGTCAAAGCGCGCCAAGTAGAAATCATTAAAGGTACAAACTTTCTCAAAATCAGAAACAAAAAGCAACCAAACAAAGCGAGGAACAGATGCAGATTCTCTATCAGAAGCAACAACAAAACCCTAGAAAGCCTCAACGGAAATGCCAAAAGAACGCAAGTAAGCCAAGAAAAATGCATTTACAGCGACAAACAAATGCAAGATCACGAAAAGGTTCAAACTTTCAAACATGCAAAAGTCAAAGCTTGGCCTAAAAACTAAAAGTGAAGCCGCAAAAGAAACAAGAAAGTTAGTACCAACCTGGAAAAAGCAGCAAGCTTCAAAAAGAAAACTGAAGATGGAAGACGGAATCTGGGAATGCCTCCTCACAAGCAAAGGAAAAAACGCGAACAAAGGGTAATGTCGCAGGGAGAAACACGAAACTCCAGATGAAAATAGAAGCTCCAGAAACGCCAAAACGACGCCGCAAAAACAGAAGAGTGGAGAGAGCGGAGAAAAGAAGTTATGAAAATGCGAAAGAAGAGGAACCGTTTCTGGGCTTTCGAAATCAAAATAAAGAGCCAAAAGGGAAACGGGGCAATTAATGCTAAATTTAAGGAAAGCATTAAACCCTCGCACGTTCCCAAAGCGCCGACATAAAAGCGCGCACTTTTTAGAGGAAACATTCTACACTCAAAAGCTGCTACAAAGGAATCAACAAAAATGCTTGAGTTCGGCTTCACCAAAAAAGGACCGAAGTCAAGGACTCGACCTCAAAAAGAAGACCGAGCTCAAGCAGGGGCACTGTTCATACCCTGGGTCGAGGTGTCCGACCCGGGATGTTCGACAGACAAAGCGACCGACCTCTTCAGGTCAGGACAACTCGACCTCTTCCCAAAGAGCTCGGTCAAATCCCCAAGAAAGCCCAGAGAAGGGCCCAAATAGAGGAACACGCCTCAAATCCTAAAGCGGCCCAAGCCTATAGAGAGAAGGGCGGTTCCCTTGAAAATAAGATGACCTCACTAAAAGATAAAGATAAGATAAGATAACTAACTTATCTTATCCACAGAAGGCCACATCTCACTATTATAAATACACTGGAGCACCAAGGTATAACTCATACTCTGATTCTACTCAATACCTGCTTAATACCCTTGCTAACTTAAGCATCGGAGTCCCTTGCAGGTACCCCCCACCCTCCGGGGATGAAGGATCAGCAGCACTTTCAGTCCCACAAGTCGGACACACCAGCTCCGGCCGCTACACACCTGCCGGACACGTCGGCTTCGACCAACACAGAAGATCTCGACCAAGATCGACCTATAGTTTCAGGTAACCCCCGGAACAACTGCAGATAGTGATCTTTAGATTTGGAAATTAAAATTTTTAAATTTGATTTAGGGACCAAATTACCATTAAAAAGTTTCTTAATTTACAACAGCTAGCTGTTATATGACCAGCATGTCTAAGATAAGTTCATATCAACTTTTCGATGGCGCTTAGTTGACGGAAAATATTTGAAGGATGACTTTGAATCCTAGAATACAATTTCAGAGGTGAATATAAGTAACTATTAACTTAAGTAACTACTTTAAAACTCGAATGCAACTTTAGAGATCACTTCAAAGTTTAACTTTGTCAAGTGTTAAAAATTATGAATTATTAGTCAATATATATCATTCAACATACCACATCATTAGACATTATGCATCTTTCCATAATATATATAACAATTGATTATATAGAAACTAAATAAAGCATATTTATTTTTTTTAATCAAAATTGGGTAACATGACACATTATTAGGGATAGAAACAGGGCAGACCAGGCCAGGTTTTATTCTTAACAGGTCTGGCCTGTTATATAGTATTATAGTTAATTGGCCTGAGTATGGCCTGCAGCCTGATATAAATTTTTTTTAAAGTAATAAGTATGGCCTGTTATTCAACCTGGTTTGGCTTGAAGCCTGTTAAAAAGCCTGATAATTTTTTTTAAAAAAATAAAAATATTATTTAAAAATAAACTATTTTTTAATAAAAATATTTATAAGTAACATTTCATATTTAATATTTATAAAAATTTTTAAAATTTTAAAGTATTTAAAATATACAAAAGTAATCTCATAATTTGTTAATAATAAAAAATTTATTTATATATGTAATTATGTATTAACAGGCCTAGGCAGGTCTGTCCGGTCAATAAGGCTAATTAATGAACCTGAACCCAACCTATTAACATATTAAGACTTTTATAAGAGTCTGAGCCTGCGCCTATTTTATAACAAGCCAGACTAAACACAGGCCAGGCTGCAGGCTCCTAGCAGGCCGCTTAACTTTTTTTCACCCCTACACATGATGACTATACTAACCTTAAAAATTAAAGGTCACACTTATAAAAGTTAAACTTCAAAATTGTCTCTGAGATTGGTGTCGTGCACTAAAATCATCCCTGAAATTCTAATTGCATCAATTACCTCCTGAGACTGATAAAGTGCACTACGTTAGTCTCTGACCCATTTTCCATTAAAGACGTGATAACATGACTTGATGACGTGGACTGTTAGTAGCACATGTCACTCCATGGTTTGGCCACGTGTAATGGTATGATGATGTGTTGACTGGTGACATGTGGCATGCTAATGTGGACGATTGTGCCACATGTCATTCACAACAGTATTTGTCCACGTGACATCCGCTATGTCATCATTGTAGTGTAAATGCACCAAATTAGCCCCTCACTTTGCATTAAGTGACTCATTTTAGTCCTTGAAATTGAATGTTGTGCACCAAATTAGTCTATTCACTAGTTTTTTTTTCAAATTTTTTCTATAAATTCAAAATTCTTAATATCGTTGAATACATTAATTTCAGTTCTATTTTTTCACATGTTATTTAAATATAAGTACTTTTATAAAATATTTTTTCTCTTGTGGGTACTCTTAACCGCTGTCTTGGAGTTAATGTGAAGACATTTCAAGTATCCCCACTACCATCTCTGACCTCTTTCGTTTAGACTGAAGATGTCAAAAATGGTAGTAAGGGTGCTTGAAGTGTCATCAGTCTAGCCCATTTACACACAACGAAAATGTGTATTTTATAAGAACAAAAAAAAAGTGTATTTTAATTATTGATTTCTTGTTAAAAACATATTTTTTGATAAAAAAAATGTGTTTAATCAATCATATAATTCTTTTTTTTATAATAACATACTTATATATTACAAAATTTACCAATGTTAAATTATTATAGAAAAAATTATATAATTAAAACTAAAATCTTAAAATTTTTTATAATAACGCTTGTATTTAAACGATATATGAAAAAATAAAATTGAAATTAATGCATCTAAAATATTAACAATTTTAAATTTTTTAAAAAATGAGAAAAAACTAGTGAATAGACTAGTTTGGTGCACGACATTCAATTTCAGGAACTAAAATGAGTCATTTAATGTAAAGTAAGAGACTAATTTGTTGCATCTAATGATGATATAATAGATGACACGTGAACAAATAATGTTGCCACACGTGGCGCAAACGGACATGTGGCCAAATAGCATTGTGACACGTGGCATAACTATCCACATCAGCATACCACGTGTCACCGGTCAACACATCATCATACTATTATACGTAGTCAAACTATGCAGTGACACGTGTCACTAACAATCCACGTCATTAAACTATGTCATCACGTTGTTAATGAAAAATGAATCAAGGACTAATATAATACATTTTTATCAATCTTAAGAATATAATTAGTACAATTAAAATCTCAAAAATAATTTTAATATACTACGCAAATCTCAAAAATCATTTTGGAGTTTAACTCCACTTATAATGCTACGTAAGTAACCACCATTAATCAATCCCCATCCTCTGCTTCTTGTCATAAAATCATTCTTTTTTCTTTTTCATGTTACTTTTCCATCTAAGGATTGATCCTCTATATATGATATGTGATTTCCTTTTCTTAATGGAACCCCGAACCTCTAGAATTTCAATTTTCAATACACACATATACGATGAAATAAAGATGATTGGCCAAAATGCTTACCAAGTCAGCATCCAACGCCAGTTTTACCCAAAGTTAGAGGCACTCTTATTTTTCAAAGTTAAAAAGAGACATTAGCATTAGCATTTAGCAAAGTTAATAGAGTTGGTTGCAAAATTTCAATAATTTTGTTGAGAG
>NC_029781.3:93162119-93179526 GCF_000817695.3 Arachis duranensis
AAACTACAAATAAAGAAAAGGAATATGTGAATTAATGTTGCATCATTCTCCACAAATTAATTTAGTCTTTTTAGAAATGCACAAGATTAGGTTATATTAAAAGGTAACATTAATATGAAAATGGCTTGTTTAAAGTATATATAGAGTAGAGAGAGAATAAAATGATATTGGTGTCAACTTAATTAAAATTATATTGTTAAATGATTGTTTATTGGAGTAACTTTTCATAAAATATACTATTGGACTAGGAGCTTATATATTGTAGATCAACTATGTTAAAATTAAAGGTCACACTTATAATGCCACAACAAAATTTGTCTATTTTTTTTAAATACTAGATAACTAGATTTTTTGAGAGTTTTGTCACTAAAATGAGGTAGCATATCTTTTAGTCCTTAATTTAGATAAACAGTTTAAGTCTCATAATTTTTTTTTTGTTATTAGAACCAATACCATTATCTTTCTACAAAAAATAAAAAACTAACAATTATCTTTATTTTTATTTTTTTAGTGTCTTTTTTTCATTTTTTTCTTGCCAAACTCCATTTTGAAATAAAATCAGCATCTTCCATTGATTCATTCTTTCCCCCAATAAGCACGGCACAAAATTATCACGGAAATTAAAAATTAAAAATTAAAAATTAAAAATCTCTTCCACTCCCCTCTAAATTTCTTGTCCTTATTCAATTCAGAATCTGGATCTTCATTCCTTGTGTTGATTATAATTGTTGCTTGAACCGTTGCCAACAAGGCAAGTAGTCAACAATTTGATTTAAAGATATTCACAAATTACAATTCATTTTGAATTTATTTTTTACCAAACCCTAAACCATTAACAGTCAACAACAATGGAAAATCAGCAGTAATAATAACTTGAACGGCTATGTTACACGTGGAAATTAATTTTTTTTGCGACTGAAATAAATTAAACAAAGAAAAACAAAACAAATAAAATAAGGAACTGCTTAAATAGAGGGACAGTCCCGTTTAAGATTACTCTTAAACTCCTTCCAAGGTGAAAGAAGTTCCACATGCAAAAGTTATAACTTTATCGCCATCTTTGCCAGAGTATCTGCCACCGTGTTTGCATCTCTCATAATCAAACGAAAGTCAACACGCCAATTTCAATACATGATATCTCTTATTTTGAGCACCAATGGATCAATAAACCCAAAACCGTCTTAAGTAACAAGATTAAATGCTTCCACACAATCCGTCTCACAAATAACATCTCGTTGACCCACATTCCAAGCTAAGAGATATCCTCTCCAAATAGCAAACAATTCTCCTTGAAGAATACTATTACTCTCAATTATTCCCAAACACCCCATTTGCCAGCTCCCATTACAATCTCTAATAACACAAGCAAAACCAACACTATCACCCGAACCAAAATAACTAGCATCACAATTAATCTTAAAAGTACCAATGGATGGGGGATTCCAAAAACCATTTAGAGTAGAGAGAAGGGACATACGTTGTAATTCAAAAATATTCCTAAGCTCCTTTTCTGAAGTTAATGCCAGACAAATCACTTTTTCCGGAGACCAAGTTTCATGGGGATTAAATATGTCATTATTCCTTGCTCGCCATATCCACCAAAGTCCCGAAAAGAACTTGAACGGATGCTCTCTGCTATGATACAAGAACCAGTTCTTCAAATCCAAAGGATGACAAGAAATATCCAACCTATACCAGACAAGCTGAGTTTTTGGACAATCCCGAATACAATGTAAAACCGATTCCTGGCTAGAAAGACATCTTGGACACCTATCCGATGACGACATCCCTCTTCTAAAGCGAAAACTTGCAGTAGGAAGAGCCTCATTAAGACACAACCAAGCAAAAAACTTATGCTTTTTCGGAACAAGCTGACGCCAAAGCCAAAGCCAATTCTCCCGCTCCTCCCAACCAAATAGCTGCTTACACAACCACAAGTAACCATTGCGTGAGTTATAGACTTTGGCAGTAGACCCACTCCAATACCAACCCACTTTCGAACCTGCTTGTTCATCTGGATTGTAAGAGAGAATATTACCTTTCAGATTTTGAGATAAAGGAGAATAAAGAGTATCCAAATGCCACCTACCAACTGACCAAATATCCTGTATCCGGAGATTCGAATCAGAAATATGAACATAATCCATCTCATTAGATAACCGTCCTTCTCTCCTCCAGCTAGAAAACTAAAGATTCTGGTTCAAATCTCCAATACACCAAGCAAACACATCCTTCAACACTTCCCAAGCCTTGCAAAGACACCTCCAAATGGGAGAGTCCTTGTTCTTAGGATAACTAAAACAGTCATATAGAGATGATCGGTACTTGGCATCCAACAATTGGACCCATAGCTTGTTTGGCTGCTGGAAAAAAGTCCAAACTAGCTTTCTAAGAAGAGCAATATTTACACAATAAGGATCTCTAATCCCCAAACCTCCATATTTTTTTGGAGTAACCAGTACCTTCCAACTAACAAGATTCAATCCTCTTCCATCAACTTGTCATTTCCAAAGAAAATTCCTCATCATAGACTCCAATTTACTAATGATTCCTTTGGAAAAAATAGAGACCTGCATCAGGTACGTGGGTATAGCAGCGGCAACAAAATTAACCAAGCAGAGTCTACCAGCCCGATTGAGTAAACTCCATTTCCAGCTTGCTAGCCTACTCCGAATCTTATCCAGGACACCATTGAAAGCTGAACGAGTCACCCTAGAATGGCTAAGGGTAACTCCAAAATACTTGCCCAAGTCTTGGACAAATATGATAGAGGATACCCCAGTGAAAACCTCTTTCCTTGTTGCAGAGACATTCTTGGAGTAAAGTGCTTTAAACTTCTCCACATTAATCTTCATCCCAGATGCTTTGCAAAAAGTCTCTAAACCAATATCACATTTTGCACTTGTCTCTTTGTAGCTTTACAGAATAGAAGCAAGTCATCCGCAAATATTAAGTGGGATATTCTTGGTCTCCCTCTAGAAATAGCAACCGGCTCCTACAAGCCCAAATCAACCTGATGACTAATAAAGCATGCCAATCGCTCCATACACAACATAAAAAGATAGGGTGACATAGGGTCTCCTTGTCTAAGACCTTGGCTAGGAGTAAAGCCATTCAGACGACTCCCATTCCAAAGAATAGATAAAGAATAAGCAGTGACACAATTCATAATCAGATTAAGTGTAGGAATAGGAAAACCAAAGCTCTTAAGGGTATGAGCTAAAAACCTCCAGTCAACTCTGTCATAAGCTTTCTCCAGATCAATCTTAAAGGCCAGTGTGCCTTTCTTTGATTTAGTCTTCTTCATAAAGTGGAGGACTTCTTGAGAGTTGATTTTTAGTATCAAAAATTATTTTTAATATGAAAAGAGAGATGGTGTTTTGGTTGAATATTGATATTTAAAGTGTATTACAGTATTGTGAAAATCATTCAACACGCCCTCACGTGTTGGCCAATATGTTACCACGTGTCCAACACGCCCCCCACGTATTGGTCAGAATGCTGCCATGTGTCCAACACGCCCTCCACGTGTTGCAACACGGCCCCCACGTGTTAACTTCTCTTCTACAAAATCCACCCATCTATAATTACACCAAATAATCTCATTTCCCAAAAAAAAACACCAAAATTTTTTTCACACAAAAAAAAATCAGCCTTTTAGTATCTATGTAATGTAATTAAGATATCTATTTTTTTATAGAAATATAAATACATTTCTTTAAAGACAAAAAATCATATATATTTTTTGGGACCTTTTATAAGATTACCGTGTATTTTGTTTATTTAGTGCTAGATACTAGAATCTAGGTAATAAAGTGGTGGATTTTATTGTAGTTGGCATCAAATTAGATACTTGACTAAAAAAAATTTGGGAAAGATATAATTATAACCAAAGTCAATTTAGAAAAAAACGGATAATTCTAAAACTCTATCATTTTAAATGGGTGGTTTATCTAAAAAAAACTATTAAAATAATAAATATAGGTAAGACAAATAAAAAAATGATATTTATGAATTTTATGTTTTATTGAAGTAGTAGAATTGAAGCTGTTTATAAGGGAAGACTTTGAACTAAGAACTGAGAAGTGTTTCTCTCCCTTCTTCTCATCTCAGCTAAGAGTCAAACTGACATTACAGTCAACATCTTCAGCTTCCAACTCAATACCAATAATCACCAAACAAATACAAATCATCATACACCAAACCATGCTTCTGCTCTTTCTCTGCTGAAAAATTCTCCTCCTTTTCAAGTTTCCATCTGTGCCCAAAACAAAACAAAAGGAACACTAATCAGTGACCAAGAAGAATATATGCTCTGTTCCCATATTTAATTTCTTCACATGATTTCATTTCCTTTTTTTTTTTGGGTTAGAGTCTATCCTTAATGGACAGGTGCACTTTTGTCATAAGAAAAGAAGTTAATTTTTATAATAAAAATATCTTCTTTTCTTAAATTACTTGGTTCCATTCCATTGGTTGTAGTTTAGTTTAGTACTTAAGTCTTTACAAATCTGGTTTTTGTTTTATTTTATCAAAGATCTTCACTTTTTACTAGATTATAGCCAAACAAACCTGAATTACCTTCCAAGTTTTGAACTTCAACTTCTTTTCTTTCTCTTTTTGGTGGTTTGTTTTACCTCTTCAAAGATAATGAGGCGAGGCCCTGGATTCTCAAGAATAGTATATTGCAATGGTGCTGAGGGAAGTGGTAATTTAGAACTCAACTATGGTGATAATTATGTCAGCACAACTAAGTACACACTTGCAACTTTTCTACCCAAATCATTGTTTGAACAGTTTAGAAGGGTGGCCAATTTCTACTTCCTTGTTTGTGCTATATTGTCTTTCTTCCCTGTTTCGCCTTATTCGGCTGTTAGCAATGTTGTTCCTCTTGTGGTTGTGGTTTCTGCTACAATGGGGAAAGAGGCTGTTGAGGATTGGAGGAGGTTCAAGCAGGTAAAGATTTTAGTTTCTCTGGTTTCTATGATGCAAATTGAATATGTTCTTGAGAGAGTTTTGAAGTATAGATACTTTTGTGCTCATAATTTTTTAACTGTTTTGTAATTTAATTAGTAATGTCGAATTCGGAGACTGTCTTAGGATAGAAATACATACATGATTGGAGAGATGCAAACTTGTTAGGGGAAGGAATGGGGTACAGGAAAAATGTTTTGATTATCTCAGTGTTTTTGTATTTTATGTGGCGTGACTTAATTCATGAATTGAGTGAGTGATGCAAGATGTAGAAACAGAAATGAATCTTAAAAGAGATTCTCAGAATCCTTATTTGGATGCTTTTTGTCTGCTACTGTTGATTATTAGTCCTGTAATTGCATCAGGATGTTGAGATGAACAACAGAAGAGTTAAAGTTCACCATGGAGAAGGTGATTTTGATCATTCCAAATGGAGGGATTTGAGAGTTGGAGACATAGTAAAAGTGGAAAAAGATGAATTTTTCCCTGCTGATCTCATCTTACTTTCATCGAGCTATGACGAAGCGATTTGTTATGTTGAGACCATGAATCTTGATGGAGAAACAAATCTTAAACTGAAACAAGCACTGGAAGAAACTTCAAAGTTGCAAGAAGACTCAAACTTCCAAAATTTCAGTGCTACCATCAAATGTGAAGACCCGAATGCGAATTTGTACTCTTTTGTTGGAAGCCTGGAGCTTGATGATCAACAGTATCCTCTTTCACCTCAGCAGCTACTGCTTCGGGACTCGAAGCTCAGGAACACAGATTTTATCTATGGTGTGGTTATTTTCACAGGTCATGATACAAAAGTTATGCAGAATTCGACAGATCCTCCTTCCAAGAGAAGCAATGTTGAGAGAAGAATGGATAAGATAATCTACTTCTTGTTCCTTATCTTGTTTTTGATTTCGTTTATTGGCTCAATTTTCTTTGGGATTGCAACAAGGGAAGACTTAGAAAATGGAAGAATGAAGAGATGGTACCTTAGACCCGATGATACTACGATCTACTATGATCCAAAGAAAGCACCAATTGCAGCAACTCTGCATTTCTTGACTGCACTAATGCTTTATAGTTACTTGATTCCAATTTCTTTGTATGTCTCCATTGAAATTGTCAAAGTTCTTCAAAGCATTTTCATCAACCAGGACTTGAACATGTATTATGAGGAAACTGACCAGCCAGCACATGCTCGAACCTCAAATTTGAATGAAGAACTAGGCCAAGTCGATACGATACTTTCGGATAAAACAGGAACTTTGACCTGCAATTCTATGGAGTTTATCAAGTGTTCTATTGCCGGGGTCGCCTATGGACAGGGTGTTACTGAAGTGGAGAGAGCTATGGCTAGGAGAAAAGGTCTAGAGTTGACTGAAGATGACAATGTTGCAAATTCTGAAGCAAAATCATCAATTAAAGGTTTCAACTTTATGGATGAAAGGATCATGAATGGAAATTGGTATAAAGAACCTCATGCCTATGTAATACAGAAATTCCTGCGCTTGTTGGCTGTATGCCATACTGCAATACCTGAAGTTGATGAAGAAACCGGTAAAGTTTCGTATGAAGCCGAGTCACCGGATGAGGCAGCTTTTGTTATAGCTGCTAGAGAACTTGGATTTGAGTTTTATGAAAGGACACAGTCAAGTATTATGCTGCACGAGCTCAATTCCGTATCAGGCAAGATTACTGAAAGGTAATGTTCTTGAACTTGTATGTGAAAGTCTGATTTTTCTTTCTTACATGTTTCTGAAACTTGAAATATGAGTTTTGTCTTTTCACCTGTGACAGGAACTACCAACTTTTGAATATATTAGAGTTTAGTAGTGCAAGAAAGAGGATGTCAGTCATAGTGAGAGATGAGGAGGGTAAACTACTACTACTTAGCAAAGGCGCTGACAGGTTCGAAATCTTGTTCATTGCTTTAGAAACTATCATTTCCATTTGGTTTGAAGATGTTAATTCAAAATATGAATCTGATTTTCTTTGTGGCTTTTGTGATCAGTGTCATGTTCGAACGACTTGCAAAGAATGGAAGGGAGTTTGAAGAGAAGACTAAGCAGCACATTAATGAATATGCTGATGCTGGTTTGAGGACCTTGATACTTGCATATCGTGAACTGGATGAGGATGAATACAATCAATTTAATAAAGAATTCATGGAAGCCAAGAACTTGGTGAGTGCGGATCGAGAGCAGATAATAGAGGAAATATCCAAAAAGATTGAGAAGGATTTGATTCTTCTTGGTGCCACTGCAGTTGAAGACAAACTTCAAAATGGGGTATGCAAATCAAATACTGTTTTCTAAAACTAGATGAAAGGGCCTACACTTATTTTTCAGCACTAAATTGAAACAGTGTGTTGCTTCTAGAAAAAAGTGGTTCTAACAACTAAAATCTATAAAATATTAAAATTTGATTATTTATGAGAATCTACTATTTCTCAATCACCAGGGCTACTGTGTCTATTATTTATATGATTTTGTCATGTCTTATTCTATGATAAGAACTTGTAACAGTTACAGTTCTTTATTTTGTGTTCTTATAAACTTATTTGTGAAATCTAGGTTCCTGAATGCATTGACAAGCTAGCACAGGCAGGCATTAAGCTATGGGTTTTAACTGGTGACAAAATGGAGACAGCAATCAACATCGGGTAATATTCATAGTCATGAAGATTCGACAAACTTTTATGTTGGTTGTTGAGGGCCTAAAACAATCCTCTGCTTATGTCATAATACTATGATGTCTCTTCTTCAGGTATGCTTGTAGTTTACTCAGACAAGGAATGAAGCAAATCATAATTAGCTCGGACACTCCAGAGGCCAAATCGTTGGAGAAAGCGGAGGACAAATCCGCTGCGGACACGGTAAACCTTATCTAACTGTTTGTCCTTACTAGCATTAATGGAAATATATTTGTATATCCTTTAGATGATAACAGAAAAATGGAAAAGCCTTAACTTAAAAACAGAACATGCAATTCTATATCATGCATTTCAGCTTCAAAAACATGCTTGAAAAGATTTTCATTTCAAGTGTTGATATAGCATAACACCATGTAATATTGTGGTATTTTACACATTGAACTTTGGATAATAATACTATATAAGATGTATGGTCATTTGACTGAATGAAGCTTAATATTACTGATTCTTCAGGCAATCAAGGAAATCGTTCTTCGACAATTAAGGGAAGGAGAGGCATTACTTTCTTCATCTAATGAAAACTCCGAGGCCATTGCTCTGATCATCGACGGGAAGTCACTCACACACGCGCTAGATGATGATGTTATGGACTTGTTTCTGGAACTCGCCATCGGCTGTGCATCGGTTATATGCTGCCGGTCATCTCCTAAACAGAAAGCACTTGTAAGTTTTTCTTGTTACTTGAATCACAAGAGTGTTTTGCTCTTATTTAAATCTGTCAATTGGAAAAATTCGATACATTCATGAAACAATAATGTATCTAGATACAATTCAGTTTGTGAAGTCATATTATTGTAAAATTTCAGGTAACTAGACTAGTTAAGACTAAAACTGGTAGTACAACTCTAGCAATTGGTGATGGGGCAAATGATGTTGGAATGCTCCAAGAAGCAGATATTGGGATCGGTATCAGTGGTGTCGAAGGAATGCAGGTAAAACAGCAACGTTTCTTTTTTCCTACACAACCTTAAATTGTTCTTCTTATTGTCATGACTATTTTGTATCTTGACTTCTTACTTTTCTTTTTCCACACCAAAATCTTCAGGCAGTTATGTCAAGTGATATTGCGATTGCACAGTTCCGGTTTCTAGAGCGCTTACTTCTAGTGCATGGACATTGGTGTTACAGAAGAATCTCATCAATGGTAGCAATGTTATCTTTAAAAGTCACACATCTAAAGCTTATGCTTCTCTATTTATATTCATGCTTTAAACTATAGGGTCTATATTGCAAGAATTATTGAAGTTGAAACCTGTTATTCTGCTTCTTTGGTTACTGCTACTAAGCTACTACAATTAAGAAAACTATAATTGGTTCTTGACATCTTTTATTATTATTTGACAGATCTGCTACTTTTTTTACAAGAACATTGCCTTTGGCCTCACTCTTTTCTTCTATGAGATCTACGCCTCGTTCTCGGGCGAAGCTGCATACAATGATTGGTTCCTGTCATTATATAATGTGTTCTTCACTTCTCTTCCTGTTATTGCCTTGGGAGTATTTGATCAAGATGTCTCTGCCAAATTATGCCTCAAGGTATCTATCTGTTTTGATTAGGTTTAATTACTTTGAAGGGGCTCTTATAGCATTCAATTTTCGATTAGGTCCTATAATTTAAAAAAGTAGTAATCATATTCCTAGTATGGTAAAGAAAATTTCAATCAAGTCTCCAAAGTTCAAACATTTTAAATCAAGTTAAAACAATTTTCAACTAGAAGTACTTGGGGTAGGAACTTGATTCGAAATGTTAAAACTATAAGAATCTGTTTGGAAATTTTTCTATTATAGAAGCTTGGTTACAAACTTTTAAACTAGAAGCTGCGTTTGCTTTTGAAAACAGAACAAGATAGGACAGTGAGAACATGACACAAAGGAGAGAGACACAAAAATTAATATTTTTGTATTTTGTTTAATGTAAGATAGAACAAATTATAAAAGGTTCAATTTACCTGATTTTCTTCCTCACACAAAATTTAGGAAAGAAAATATGATGAAAAATATAATGTCAGTTCTTGTATCTGTAAACAAATGCAACCATAGTGATTGTCATGAAACTGTTTGATTAAAAGGTTAAATTACTCTGCTTTGCTTGCTTCTCATGACATCATTTTGCTCTCATTTTTCCAGTTCCCACTGCTATATCAAGAAGGTGTACAAAACGTCCTGTTTAGCTGGAAACGAATCCTCGGCTGGGCCTTCAACGGAGTCCTAAACGCTACCCTGATATTCTTCTTTTGCGTCAAGGCAATCGAGTATCAGGCATTCCGAAAAGGTGGTGAAGTTGCCGGGCTCGAAGAACTTGGAGCCACAATGTACACTTGTGTAGTTTGGGTTGTTAATTGCCAAATGGCATTATCCATAAATTACTTCACCTACATTCAACACATTTTCATTTGGGGTGGCATTCTTTTGTGGTATTTATTCCTCTTAGCATATGGTGCCATGGATCCTACTCTTTCAACCACTGCATATAAGGTCTTTGTTGAGGCTTGTGCTCCAGCACCATCTTACTGGCTCATCACTCTTCTTGTTCTCCTCGCTTCGCTCCTTCCTTATTTCGTCTACGCGTCGATCCAAATGCGGTTCTTCCCTATGTTCCATCAGATGATACAGTGGATAAGGAGTGATGGCCAAGCAACTGACCCCGAATATGTTAATATTGTCCGGCAGAGGTCGATAAGACACACGACAGTTGGCTTTACCGCCCGTTTCCAGGCGTCCCAACGGCTTGAAGCCTCGAAACGTCTTCAAGTCTGAGAAGAACAAGGTATAATTCTTTTTGTTTTGTTGTATGAAAGATTCTTTAGTAGGAACAAAATGAATGTAATAACAATCTATGTAGTGTACATATTTGAGGTAGACATTGGTCTTCCTTGGGTTACAAGAAATCTCAAGGGTTATCCTTAAGAAACCACTGTCTGGTTTCTCTTCGGAAAATGAAAGAGGAATTTTGGGTCCATCAAAGATCTTATTAGGATACCTTTTTTGCGCACTAATTAAGTAATTAAATAGTCCAAAAAAAAATTGATCAAGGCATTTTTTTCCCTCAAAAGATAGATATTATTTTATTATTATAAAATAATAATGTTTCCATAAGGAAGTAAAAAGAAGTTGGGTATTCCTAATTATCACCAAATGTGATTGAAAAACAAATAGCTTAAGAAAGAGTAAAGTAAGAATAAAGAGAAATTGTTAGCATTCATCAAGTATGGCTATTGAGTTCACGCACTAGACTGCTGGCTTCTTGCACTATCTTTGGCGCTGGGCTTATTAATTTCTCTAAGACATACCTATTCCTCGCTTTCCAAATACTCCAACACACCGCTGCGATGAAGAGGATCTTTTGTCTACCTTCGATTTGAGCCGTTGTCCAAGATAATGCTCGTTGCCACCAATTGATGAAGGTCTCCTCTTCTCTCTGCCATAAGTCAGGGGTTATTAAGCTTAGACTCCAAATTATTGAAGACAGAGGGCATTGGAACAAGGCATGAGAAATTGATTCATTTTTCAGCATGCATCTTGGGCAAGTGGCAAGGGTGGATGCAAACCGGCTATGAATTTGTTGCAAAATCGGAAGCTTTTCATGAAGACTCTTCCATAAAAAGATATTAATTTTATGAGGTAATTTTAATTCCCAAATGCCAATCCATACTCTGTTGTTCTGTATGTTCTGAGGCATCAATGAAGTAGGAGAATGAAAGAACCCATAAGCAACTTTGTATCCTGACCCAACTTCGTATATACCAGATTTTGTCCAGCACTAATTAACTTCATCCTCCTCCTCTGTTGGTTTGATGGAAAAAATTTTATTGCATATATCAACTGGAAAAATTGACTCAATCAGGTTTTTGTTCCAGCTTCTATCAGGATTTAGTAGCGCACTAACATAATACATTTATAGATTCGGTGGGATTGTCACTACAGCTTGAGGGACATTAAAGGGCAATGGTGGTGGGAGCCAGGGATCATGGAAGATGCGGACATTAGCACCAAAGCCTATTTTCCATAACAAGCCTTTCTCAATAATCTTGCGGCCTTCAAGGACACTTCTCCAGCCCCATGACGATATGCTTCCTATCTCTGCATGTAAGAAATCTGTATATCTGAAATATTTAGCTTTGAACATTCTTGATAGTGTAGAGTTAAGGTATTTCATTAGACACCAATATTGTTTGCCCAATAAGGCCAAATTTTGTGCCCTTAGATCTTTGATCCCCAACCCTCCATCTTTCTTTGGTCTCGTCATTGTGTCCCATTTAATCCAAACCATTCTTTGTTCTGCGCCTTTTTGACCCCACCAAAATTGCGAGAGCATGCTATGAATCTCAGTTAACAGCGTGTCCGGGAGCTTGAAACAAGAGAGTGTGTAAATAGGAATCGCTTCCCCCACCACTCTCAATAGCGTATGCCTGCCACCTGAGGATAATAAACTTCTTTTCCAACCCATAATCCTCTTCTGAACTTTATCCTTGATAGCTCCAAAGGTTACTTTCTTTGATTTTTTAAACTATGGAGGGTAGCCCCAAGTATTTGTCTTGGGCTCCGATATGTTCAATATTTAGTGTCTGCGCAATTGCTAGTCTTGTGTTCTGAGGTGTGTTGTGACCGAAAAAGATGGCCGACTTGTTCAAATTGACTTTTTGCCCACTGAAGCCCTCGTAGATCTCTAGCAAGTCCAAAATGTTTTGGCTTGTATTAGGCGAGCCCTTGCAAAAAAGGATTGAATCATCAGCAAACAAAAGGTGATTAGCTGTTTGGCATCTCCGATTAACTTGAACTCCTTGAATTAATCTGTTTTGCTCTGCCTTGTGTAGCAAGAAGAAGGCTCTTCCGCACAAAAAAGAAATAGATATGGAGATAGGGGGTCACCCTGTCGGATGCCCCTATTTGGCCTAGAGTAGCCAAAAGGTTGCCCTTCCACAACAACAGTGTAAGAAACAGTCGTTACCAATTCCTTAGTCCCGTTAATCCATTTAGCATCAAAGCCCAACTTTTCCATGATGTACCATAAGAAGTGCCATTCAACCCTATCATAAGCCTTGCTTATATCTAGTTTAATAGCCATCTCATGATCTGCTCCAGTTCTCTTATTTTTCAAATAGTGCATACATTCGTGGGAAATTAGAATATTATCTGAGATGAGTCTACCTTTGAGAAAAGCACTTTGATTTGGGCTTATGATTTTATTCATAATACCTTGTAGTAGGTGCACCATAACTTTAAAAATAATTTTATACATAACTGAGGACAAACTAATCGGTCGTACCTGAGTCATGTCACTGGCATCTGGCACCTTTGGAATCAAACAAATTTGAGTATGGTTGAAGCTTTTTAGAATTCTGCCACTGTGAAAGAAACTTCGCACAGCCTTAAAAACGTCACCTCCAACTATATCCCAGAAAAAGTGAAAAAACTTAGCTGTAAACCCGTCATCACCAGGAGCACTCTGAGCATGAACACTGAACGTAGCTCTTTTGACCTCGTCCATAGTTACCGGCCTTTGGAGCCTACGGTTCATGGAAGCTGTAACCTTAGGCTCCAAATCCTCCAAATATGGATTCGGATCAACCGAACAAGAAGAAGTAAAAATATCACAGAAGTAGTTTTCAACTACCTTTGCAATATCCTCCGGTTTCGATGCAATCTCATTGTTCTTCCTAACTAATCTCCAAATTCTGTTCTTTCGCACCCTTGATTGAAATTTCTGGTGAAAGAATCTGGTGTTCTGATCTCCTTCTCTTAGCCATTTGACTCTAGATTTTTCTCTCTAATAGCTCTCTTCTTTCATATATGCTAGCTCTAACTTCTCTTCCAATCTGGTAATCTCCTCTCCCCCATTGATTCCAGCCATCCGCAACTCCTCTAGGCTAGCTTGAAGGTCCTTAATTTCTTTCTGAGAGTTTTCTTTGTGAGTTATCTGCCATTGAACTAATCTATGTCTACATTCTTTCAACTTTTGGGCCAAGAAGAACATACCGGAGCTTACTACTTCCATTTTCCACACTTCGCTGACAATTCTTTTGACATCATCTTCTCCACACTAACGTTCCTGGTATTTAAAACGCCTTTTACTATGCCAGGATTGAGGTTCAGTTTCCATCAAGATAGGAGCAAGATCCGAGCCTGATTCTGTGAGCCTGTGCACCACTGCATTCGGAAACTTCAGCTTCCATCCCATCCCTACTAAATAGCGGTCAAGCCTCTCCTTCACCAAATTCTCTCCTTGTCTTCGATTTGTCCACGTGAAAGGCCGCCCCACCATTCCAATATCCACTAATTCGTTGCTATCAATAAAATTAATGAATGTTGCAATGGTAGTTGCTGATTTTTGGCCTCCACCCTCCTTTTCCGCTTGACTTATTATAGCATTAAAATCTCCCACTATTACCACTTTTCCTTCTAGTTGTTGACTCATTGTTGTAAGCTCCTCAAACTGTAAGGCTCGAATTTGTTCCGAACAGCTCAAATGGATACCAATGAACGTCCATACCCCATTGTTTTTGAACTCCTTAACTTCAGCTGCTATAAAGAATTCCCCGCTGTTTATAATTTGAACATTGATGCTATCCTTCCAAGCTAGCGCAAGTCCTCCTGCCATTCCTGACGGGTTAAAAATATGCCAGTTTTCATAGGTGCATGTCCGGAGTTTTGCTTCCACCTGTCGAGATTGGTTCTTTATTTCACTTATGAACACAATCTCGGGGGAGTGGGATTTACATATCCCTTTTAGGGTGTGAATTGTCAGGGGTCTTCCCAAACCCCGATAATTCCAAACTATAGTTCTCATGGCGCCTTGGGTGCCATTTGTAGGCTGGCACCCTCCACCCCCTGTTCAACTGCATTTTCATCCTCTGTTCTTGCTTTCTTTGTAGATCCTTCAACTATACCACTCATCAACCTTTTTTTGGATCCAGCTTTAGTATCCAACCCTCCAGCACCTTGTCTTGCTAATTTTTCCACTTCCTGCCTTCCTCTGTTGTGAGACATTGCCCAACAGTGAATTGCATAGGTTGTCCTTCATCCTCCTTGGCATTGAACTGACCAGCTATGGTAACCTCCATGCATTCTGTTCTAGAGTTGGATGATTGAGGTGACTCAGGTGCTGTCTTGTTGCCAGCGTTTTGTGGTTTCAAACTTTGTTCCTCCTCTTGCATTGACATCCCTGCAAATTCCTCCAATAAGCAGTTTAAGACCGGCTTTTTCTTACGTTGAGTAGCCTTATTCTGATTCTGGGCTGAGTTGTTGAATGTTCTTTCTCTTTCAGAGTTAATTCGTATTTCCACTTGGCTGGCTTTAACACATTCGCCAATGTCATCCTCTTTTACCCTATCACTCTTTGTGTACTTCAGCAGATCATGGCAGTTTTTCACCTCGTGCCCCAATTTTGCGCAGTAGGTACATAACTTTTCAAGTCTCTCATAGCGCAATGCCACCTCTACCTCCTTTTTATTAGGTCCTGCAACAATTAACTGATCCCTCACTTTCTTGGTAGTTTCAATATTGATCTTGGCCTTTACAATCCTAGTTTCTCTGCCTCTCATCTAAAATTTACCTACCTCCAACAATGTGCCCAGCCTCTTTCCCAATTTACGTCTAACTTCGAGGGTTTTAAACAATTCTGGCAAACCCCAAAATTGAACCCAAACTGGAAAATTGAAAACAATCTCTTCATCACCGTTCTGATCTTCCTTCCATCTCTTGGCATGGAGCACGTAATCTTTGAATAGCCATGGAGAACCACGTTCAACACGCAAGACATCTACCTCTTTATTAAAAAAGAATTGGAAGTAATTGTCCCCTTTGTCACTTGATGAGCGGATAATTTATACGCTTTTTGACATTATTTTTAGGTAGTTTTTAGTAGGATCTAGCTACTTTTAGGGATGTTTTTATTAGTTTTTATGCAAAATTCACATTTCTGGACTTTACTATGAGTTTGTGTGTTTTTCTGTGATTTCAGGTATTTTCTGCCTGAAATTGAGGGACCTGAGCAAAGATCTGATTTAGGCTGAAAAAGGACTGCTGATACTATTGGATTCTGACCTCCTTGCACTCAAAATAGATTTTTTGGAGCTACATAACTCCAAATGGCGCACTCGCAATTGCGTTGAAAAGTAGACATTCAGGGCTTTCCAGCAATATATAATAATCTACACTTTATTCGAGTTTAGATGATGCAAACTGGCGTTCAACACCGGTTCCATGCTGCATTCTGGAGTAAAAGGCCAGAAATACGTCACAAACCAGAGTTAAACGCCAAAAACACGTTACAACTTGGCATTTAACCCCAAGAGAAGCCTCTGCACGTGTAAAGCTCAAACTCAACCCAAGCACACACCAAAGTGGGCTCCGGAAGTGGATTTCTGCACTAAGACTTATTTCTGTAAACCCTAGTAACTAGTTTAGTATAAATAGAACTTTTTACTATTGTACTCATAGTTTTGATCATTCTTGATCTTGGGATCAGGTCCTTTTCCCTATTTTCGAATTCACATGCTATTTGGGAAGGCTGGTGATGAGCGAATAATTTATACACTTTTTGGCATTGTTTTTAGTATGTTTTTAGTATGTTTTAGTTAGTTTTTATTATATTTTTATTAGTTTTTATTTAAAATTCACTTGTCTGGGCTTTACTATGAGTTTGTGTATTTTTCTGTGATTTCAGGTATTTTCTGGCTGAAATTGAGGGACTTGAGCAAAAATCTGATTCAGAGGCTGAAAAGGACTGCAGATGCTATTGGATTCTGACCTCCCTGCACTCAAAGTGGATTTTCTGGAGCTACAGAAACTCAATTGGCGCGCTCTCAATTGCGTTGAAAAGTAGACATTCTGGGCTTTCCAGAAATATATAATAGTCTATACTTTGCCCGAGATTTGATGGCCCAAACTGGCGTTCCAAATCAGCTCAAGACTGCCCGGCGTTAAACGCCAGAACTGGCACAAAAATGGGAGTTAAACGCCCAAACTGGCACAAAAGCTGGCGTTTAACTCCAAGAAAAGTCTCTACATATAGAAGCTTCAATGCTCAGCCCAAACACACACCAAGTGGGCCCGGAAGTGGATTTTTACGTCATTTACTCATTTTTGTAAACTCTAAGCTACTAGTTATCTATAAATAGGACCTTTTGCTATTGTATTTTCATCTTGGTTCTTCTGGTTCCCTCTCTGGGGCCGAAGCCAATGATCACCATTATCACTTATGTATTTTCAACGGTGGAGTTTCTACACACCATAGATTAAGGTGTGGAGCTCTGCTGTACCTCGAGTATTATGAGGATTGAATGACTGTGACGAGCTTCAAACTCCTGAAGGCTGGGCGTTAGTAACAGACGCAAAAGAATCACTGGATTCTATTCCAACCTGATTGAGAGCCGACAGATGATTAGCCGTGCTGTGACAGAGCGCGTTGAACATTTTCACTGAGAGGACGGGACTGTAGCCATTGACAACGGTGATGCCCAACATACAGCTTGCCATGGAAAGGAGTAATAAGGATTGGATGAAGACAGTAGGAAAGCAGAGAGACGGAAGGGACAAAGCATCTCCATACGCTTATCTGAAATTCTCACAATGAATTACATAAGTATCTCTATCTTTATTTTATGTTTTATTCATCTTTTAATTATCAATCCTCCATAACCATTTGAATCCGCCTGACTGGGATTTACAAGATGACCATAGCTTGCTTCATACCAACAATCTCCGTGGGATCGACCCTTACTC
>NC_029781.3:93179682-93180157 GCF_000817695.3 Arachis duranensis
CATGCACCAAGTTTTTGGCGCCGTTGTCGGGGATTGTTTGAGTTTGGACAACTGACTGTTCATCTTGTTGCTTAGATTAGGTATTTTTTTCAGAATTTTTAAGAATGAATTCTAGAGTTTCAAGGTGATGTTCTTATCATCACCAAAGCTGATTGATTTTCATCAATTTAGCTCTTGAATGTAATGTCCTGTTGAAGCTTGGCTAGCCATGTCTAATTTTTTTAGACTAAAGCTTTAGACTAACATTGCATGATTCCTGGAATTCTTATTAAAAATTTTGAATCTCTTTATTTTCTTTTCCATATAATTTTCGAAAAATCCAAAAAAATTACAAAGTCATAAAAATCAAAAATATTTTTATGTTTCTTATTTGAGTCTAGTGTCTCATTTTAATTTTGGTGTCAATTGCATGTTTCTGTTCTTCTTGCATTTTTCAAATTCATTCATGTGTCTTCATTGATCTTCAAGTTGTTCT
>NC_029781.3:93180253-93181566 GCF_000817695.3 Arachis duranensis
GTTGTTTCTCATATGCATTCTCAATTTGTTAGTGTCAATAGTATACAAACTTCTAATTTTGGTGTCTTGCATGCATTGTCTATTTGATCTTAGTTGCATTTTGATTATTTCTCATTATTAAAAATCCAAAAAATTTTTTAATTTGTGTCTTTTCAAGTCAGTAATACAGAGAATTGAAGATTCAGAACATACAGCAGAGGAATTACACAGAAAAAACTGGGCGTTCAAAACACCCAGTGAAGAGGGAAAACTGGCGTTTAAACGCCAGCCAGGGCACCTGGCTGGGCGTTTAACACCCAAAAGGGTAGCATTTTGGGCGTTAAACGCCAGAATGGATACCATTCTGGGCGTTTAACGCCAAGATGGCACAAGAGGGAAGATTTTGTTTTTAATTCAAATTTTTTCAAGTTTTCATAATTTTTCAAAATCAAATCTTTTTCAAATCATATCTTTTCAATAATATATTTTCAAAATCAATTTCTTTCCATTTTCAAAAATACTTGCTAACAATTAATGATTTGATTCAACATTTCAAGTATGTTCCCTTTTCTGTTGAGAAAGGTTTAATGTCTGAATCATATCTTTTAAATTTCTTGTTAGCCAAGTCATTAATTTTAAAAATTAAATCTTTTTAAATTGTTTTTCAATCATATCTTTTCAATCATATCTTTTTAAAACCATAACTTTTCAATCATATCTTTTTAATCACATCTTTTTCAAAATAGTTTTCAATCATATCTTTTTGATTTCTAATTTCAAAATCTTTTTCAAAAATCACTTAATTTCTTTCCCACTCTTAATTTTCGAAAATCACCAATCAATTTTCAAAATTCTTTTAAAAATCTTTTAATTTATTTTCAAAAATTCTTCCCCTCTTCTCACATCCTTCTATTTATGGACTAACACTCCTTAATGCACAATTCGAACTCTATCCCTCCTGATAAGTTCGAATTCTTCTACCTTCTCCTTCTATTCTTCTTTTCCTCTAACATCTAAAGGAATCTCTATACTGTGACATAGAGGATTCCATATTTTCTTGTTCTCTTCTCTTTCATATGAACAGGAGCAAAGACAAAAGCAATCTTTTTGAGGCTGACCCTGAACCTGAAAGGACCTTGAAGCGAAAGCTAAGAGAAGCTAGAGCACGACTCTCTGTAGAGGACCTAACAGAAATCTTCAAACTAGAAGAACCCATGGCAGCCGAAAACAACAACAATGCCAACAATGCAAGAAAGGTGCTGGGTGACTTTACTGCACCTACTCCCGACTTCTATGGGAGAAGCATCTCTATCCCTGCCATTGGAGCAAAAAAC
>NC_029781.3:93181626-93181893 GCF_000817695.3 Arachis duranensis
CGACATGCTTTCTGAATGGAGCATCATAGGTATCTTCTATGATGGTCTATCTGAACTGTCCAAGATGTCATTAGATAGCTCTACTGGAGGATCTCTTCATCTAAAGAAGATGCCTACAGAAGCTCAAGAACTCATTGAAATGGTTGTAAATAACCAATTCATGTACACTTCTAAAAGGAATCCTGTGAACAATGGGACAAATCAAAAGAAAGGAGTTCTTGAGATTGATACTCTGAATGCCATATTGGCTCAGAACAAAATATTGAC
>NC_029781.3:93181967-93183152 GCF_000817695.3 Arachis duranensis
AGAAGAAGAAGCTTATGATCCTGAGAACCCATCAATAGAAGAGGTGAATTACATGGGAGAACCCTATGGAAACACCTATAATCCTTCATGGAGAAATCATCCAAATCTCTCACAGAAGGATCAACAGAGACCTCAACAAGGTTTCAACAACAATAATGGTGGAAGAAACAGGTTTAGCAATAGCAAGCCTTTTCCATCAACTTCTCAGCAACAGTCAGAGAATTCTAAGCATAACCACTCTGACTTAGCAACCATGGTCTCTGATCTAATCAAAACCACTCAAAGTTTCATGACTGAAACAAGGTCCTCCATTAGAAATTTGGAGGGATCATGACTGAAACAAGGTCTTCCATTAGAAACTTGGAGGCACAAGTGGGTCAGCTGAGTAAGAAATTTACTGAACTCCCTCCTAGTACTCTTCCAAGCAATACAGAAGATAATCCAAAAGGAGAGTGCAAGGCCATCAACATGGCCAAACTTGGAGAGGAGAAAGAGGTAGTGAGCGCCACTAAGGAAGGCCTCAATGGACGTCCATTGGCCTCCAATGAGTTCCCTAACGAGGAACCATGGGAATTTGAGGCTCACACTAAGACCATAGAGATTCCATTGGATTTACTTCTACCATTCATGAGCTCTGATGAGTATTCTTCCTCTGAAGAGGACGAAGATGTCACTGAAGAGCAAGTTGCTAAGTACCTTGGAGCAATCATGAAGCTAAATGACAAGTTATTTGGTAATGAGACTTGGGAGGATGAACCCCCTTTGCACACCAAAGAACTGGATGACTTGACTAGGCAGAGATTACCTCAAAAGAGACAGGATCCTGAAAAGTTCTCAATACCTTGTACAGTAGGCACCATGACCTTCAAGAAGGCTCTGTGTGACCTAGGGTCAAGCATAAACCTCATGCCTCTCTCTGTAATTGAGAAGCTAGGGATCTTTGAGGTACAAGCTGCAAGAATCTCACTAGAGATGGCAGACAATTCAAGAAAACAAGCTTATGGACTTGTAGAGGATGTTCTGATAAAGATTGAAGACCATTACATCCCTACTGATTTCATAGTCCTAGAGACTGGGAAGTGCATGGATGAATCCATCATCCTTGGCGACCCTTCCTAGCCACAGACAAAGGCTATGATTGATGTTGACAGATGAGAATTGATCATTCAAGTGAATGAAGAATCC
>NC_029781.3:93183270-93186310 GCF_000817695.3 Arachis duranensis
CCCCCACAGTCAAACTCTAAGTTTGGTGTTGGGAGGCCACAACCAAATTCTAAGTTTGGTGTTGAACCCCCACATTCAAACTCTAAGTTTGGTGTTGGGAGGTTCCAACATTGCTCTGAGTATCTGTGAGGCTCCATGAGGACCCACTGTCAAGCTAATGACATTAAAGAAGCGCTTGTTGGGAGGCAACCCAATGTTATATTTATCTATTTTCCTTTTGTTATTTTATGTTTTCTATAGGTTGATGATCATGGGAAGTCGCAAAATCAATTGAAAAAAAGCAAAAACAGAATGAAAAACAGAAAGAAAAATAGCACACCCTGGAGGAAAACTTGCTGGCGTTTAAACGCCAGTGAAGACAGCAAATGGGCGTTTAACGCCCAGTCTGGTACCATTCTGGGCGTTTAACGCCAGAAAGGGGCACCAGACTGGTGTTTAATGCCAGGAATGGGCAAGAAGCTGGCGTTAAACGCCAGAAATGGGCACCAGCCCGGCATTTAACGCCATGATTGGCAGAAGGAGCATTCTTGCTCGCCACTTGGTGCAGGGATGAATTATCCTTGACACCTCAGGATCTGTGGACCCTACAGGATCCCCACCTACCCCACCACTCTCTCTCTTCTTCACCCATTCACCAATCACCTCAATACCTCTTTCCCAAAAACCCCTCACCTATCAAATCCCACCATTCTCTTCACCACTCACATCCATCCTTCATAAAACCCCACCTACCTCACCATCCAACTTCAAACCACTTTCCCTCCCAAACCCTTCTTGTAACACCCTACCACGCTAAGCTTTACGCTTAAGCCGTAAAACAGAGGTGGTGTGGTATTACGACCTCTAAAATCAAATAAGTACATATAATAGCAGAAGAATTATAATATGCTAGGAGCCGCGAAGAAAAGAGGAAACAAAATCGCAAAATAAAAGCGCAACGCTCAAGGAACGGGTTAACCTGCGTGCTAAGGAAACCATAACTATTAAACATACGATAACAGAAGTAGGAATAGAGTGCCAAAGATACAAAATAACAAGCTCCTAACTCAGCCTGCGAAGTCAAGACTGGCCGGAGAATATTTACATATATATACATACATATCCAGAACCCAAAAGTACATATACACAATCCTGCCTCTTCCAGAACTCACATTTAGATAACTTAGCGTACAACTTTCTGTCTCTCAGAATTTGCAGCACAGTTCGCAAGTGATCAGTATGTTCCTCTTCAGTCTTAGAATAAACAAGAATGTCATCAATGAAGACAATAACAAACTTGTCCAGATACGGTCGGAAAATCCTGTTCATATAATCCATAAATACTGCCGGGGCATTAGTTAACCCAAAAGACATTACTGTATATTCATAATGACCATAACGCGTCCTGAAAGCAGTCTTCGGAATATCCTCATCTCTAACCCTTATCTGATGATATCCAGATCGCAGATCAATCTTAGAAAACACACCGGCTCCCTGTAACTGATCCATTAGATCATCGATTCGATTGTAAATTCAACCTCTCGATTAGGTGGGAATTCATTAATATCATCCGGAAACACATCTGGAAATTCACATACAACCGGAATCTGCTCTAAACTCTGATCATCACCTGATACTCCCGCAGTTAATAACATAATACCCTGACATTCGGTTCCAGAACAGTTTACTATCATATAATTCAAATAGTAACTATTCACCACAACTGGTGCTTCTGAACCTTCCGGCATAAACTGTACTGACTTTTCAGAACAATCAAGTAAAACATGATTCTTGGATAACCAATCCAATCCTAAAATGAGATCAAGACCAGTCATAGGCAAACAAATCAAATCATGCACAAATTCACGCTGTTGTACTCGAAAGGGAACTTGTGGACATCCTATCCTAGTCACCATAGCTTCATGAGTAGCATTATATACTTTCAAATCATAACCTAAAACCAAGCATTATATATTTTCAAATCATAACCTAAAACCACCATTCTCAATCCTAACTCATGGGTCTTTTCAAATGCAATAAATGAATGACTTGCTCCTGAATCAAATAAAGCATTTAAGATTTTACCAGCCATTTCACAATTACCTCTAATCAGTGTCTCAGATCCCTCAGCACCAATAGTAGAAGTGGTGTATACTCTCCCTGGCTGCTGCACCCTACCAGTCTCATATTTCTTCTTCTCCGGGCAATTGGTGGCCATATGCCCGGGCTGTCCACAAGAATAGCATACTCCAAGTCCGAATCTGCACGGAACTCCAGGGTGATACCTTCCGCACTTCTGACAGTTCAGATCTTGCTGTGGCTGCTTCCCAAACCTTTTTCCTTGACTAGCATTGGTATTCGGCCTTCTGTAATTACCTTAATCCTGAGTCTGCTGCGGAACAAAACCTCCACGCTTGAAATTTCTACCTCTCGGAGCAAAGTTCCTCCCAGAAGGCCTCTGAAAAGGCACCCTCAAACTTCCTTTCTCTGCTGCCGCCTTCCTCACACAATCCTCAGCCACCCTACTCTTATTCACCAATTCAAAAAACACCCTGATCTCCATTGGGGCAACGAAGCTCAGAATATCACTCCGAAGACCTCCTTCATATTTAATACACTTCCATTCAGCAAAATCTTCAGGCGCACCTTGACAGATACGAGAAAAGCGACACAACTCCTCAAACTTACTAGTATACTCAGCAACAGTCATCTGTCCCTGCTTTAACTGCATTAATTCAAGTTCCTTGGCATTTCTGGCTGAATTAGGAAAATATTTCTTATAGAACTCTGTCCGAAAAACCTCCCAAGGAATCGCAGCACCATCTGGCTGCAGGATACGTCGTGTTCCCTGCCACCAATACTGAGCTTCACCTTGCAACTGATAAGTTCCAAATTCAACCCATTGCTCTTCAGGAACCTGTTGTGCCTGTAACGCCCTTTCCATAGCCTGAATCCAATTATCTGCGTCAGTGGGATTTGAGGTTCCCCTAAAAGTCAGAGGGTGAACTTTCAGAAATGTAGCAAGTGTCATTGGACCGCCCTCATCATTATTGTTCCCATG
>NC_029781.3:93187343-93187658 GCF_000817695.3 Arachis duranensis
AACTAAACAGACAAAGGCAAGCACAAGAAGGTTACAAGTACTGCAGATAACAAATATACATTTAACATGGCAAGTACATTTAGGCACACCCAGTTAATACACAAGCAAGTAGTTCAAGTAATATGCATATGATGCATGCCTGTCCTATGGCTGATGAGGCTCATCCGTCGGTTATCCAGCCAACCCGACAAGTCTGAATTGTACTTAGACTGTCCCCCGACGTGCATCCCCAAGATGCATAGTTTTTCTCAAATAATCAATAATACTCAATGGGGGTAACATTCCCGGGAATTTATATAGTGCCCGGTCACACAC
>NC_029781.3:93188288-93196483 GCF_000817695.3 Arachis duranensis
GATCGTATCCTCACCTTACCCAAGCTTCACATAAGCAAGAGTGAACGTTTCTCTCAAGCTAATTGGATCCTAAAACATCAGAAATCAAAGAAATTCAATATTCCCACTTCAAATTCGAAAATTGGGGGAAGATGAAGCTGAGAGTGATTAAACAAGTTACCAATGAAATTGTTCCGGTAGAAATGTAGAGTTCGATGCGGTGGACGCGTGGCCGCAAACGGTGCGGCAATCAGAGCTCGGACGGAGAAGTTACGGGGGTTGGAATGTTACCGTAAGGGTTCGGGAGTGTTTTTCTCCTCCCTGGGCATTTTCACGCTGCAGCTGGTGAAATGGAGAAGAAGGGCTTTCGGGCTCATTAAAAGTGTGGGTCCGGTTGGACCGACAGCCCGGTTCGGGCCCGGTTCAACCAGTTCGGCCCGTTCGGTCCAATTTTGGACCGTTTTCTTCGAAATTGGTGTCAAAATTCTCGTTTCGATGAGCTCTATCCTAATTTAATATAATATTCACATTTCTAATCCTCCTTATTAAAAACTAATTTATTAACTAATTTAACTGGGGTTTACATCCTACCCACCTAATAAAGAATTTTGCCCTCAAAATTCAAATCTAGTTACCTGAAAATAGATGTGGATAGTCCTTTCGCATATCTGATTCGAGTTCCCAGGTATGTTCCTCGATACCAGCTCGTCTCCAAGCTACTTTTACCAATGATACTTCCCTTCCTCGTAATCGTTTAATATTAGTATCATCAATTCTCACTGGAATCACTGAAAGTGTTAGATCTTCTCTCACTTGGATTGGTTCCGGTTCTAGAATATGACTTGCGTCAGGAATGTACTTCCCAAGCTGAGACACATGAAACACGTCGTGCAAATTCGAAAGATATGGCGGTAAGGCAATTCTATAAGCCACTGGCCCAATCCTCATAGACATTTGTGAAGAGGGTGCTCAATGGAAGAGAGATTCAAGAGGGAAGCCGGTTCAACTGAGAAGGCATGACCTCAAGCCCGTGGCTAGGGGATGGTTGGAGTTTATCCAATGCTCAATCATTCCCACTAGCAACCGGTCCGAAGTTACTATAGACCGGGCTATCATGATTCATAGCATCATGATAGGAGAGGAAGTAGAAGTTCATGAGGTTATATCCCAAGAACTTTATAAGGTGGCGGACAAGTCCTCTACCTTGGCAAGGTTAGCCTTCCCTCATCTCATTTGTCACCTCTGTAATTCAGTTGGAATTAACATAGAGGGAGACATCCTCATTGCTGAGGACAAGCCCATCACTAAGAAGAGGATGGAGCAAACAAGAGATCCCACTCATGGACATGAGGAAATTCCTCATCATGACACCTCCCTAGGAGAACTGAGTTCCAACATGGGACAACTAAGGGTGGAGCACCAAGAACATTCCACTCTCCTCCATGAAATTAGAGAAGATCAAAGAACCATGAGAGAGGAGCAACAAAGGCAAGTCCATGAAATTAAAGAAGATCAAAGAATCATGAGAGAGGAGCAACAAAGACAAGGAAGAGACATTGAGGAGCTCAAGCACTCCATAAGATCTTCAAGAGGAAGAACAAGCCGCCATCACTAAGGTGGACCCGTTCTTTAATCTCCTTGTTCTTTATTTTTCTGTTTTTCAAAAATTATGCTTTATGTTTTATTAATGTTTGTGTCTTATGATCATTAGTGTCTTAGTGTCTATGCCTTAAAGTTATAAATGTCTTATTAATCCATCACATTTCTTAAATAAAAAATGTGTTCTTAATTGAAAAAGAGAAGAATTGCATGAATTTCGAATTTTATAACAGATTAATTATTTTGATGTGGTGGCAATACTTTTGATTTCTGAATGTATGCTTGAACAGTGCATATGTCTTTTGAATTTGTTGTTCATGAACATGAATGTTAAAATTGTTGGCTCTTGAAAGAATGATGAAAAAGGAGACATGTTACTGAGGATCTGAAAAATCATAAAAATAATTCTTGAAGCAAGAAAAAGTAGTGAATTCAAAAAAAAAAGGGAGCAAGCAGAAAAAGCCAATAGACCTTTAAACCAAAAGGCAAGGGTAATAAAAAGTATCCAAGGCTTTGAGCATTAGTGGATAGGAGGGCCTACAGGAATAACATCCTGGCCTAAGCGGCTAAACCAAGATGTCCCTAACCATGTGCTTGTGGCGTGAAGGTGTCAAGTGAAAACTTGAGACTGAGCGGTTAAAGTCATGATCCAAAGCAAAAAGAGTGTGCTTAAGAACCCTGGACACCTCTAATTGGAGACTCTAGCAAAGCTGAGTCACAATCTGAAAATGGTCACCCAGTTATGTGTCTGTGGCATGGATGTATCCGGTAGTAATACTGGAAAACATAGTGCTTTGGGCCACGGCCAAGACTCATGAAGTAGCTGTGTTCAAGAATCAACATACTTAACAAGGAGAATTAATAACACTATCTGGATTCTGAGTTCCTATAGAAGCCAATCATTTTGAACTTCAAAGGATAAAGTGAGATGCCAAAACTGTTTAGAGGTAAAAAGCTAAAAGCCCCACTCATCTAATTAATACTGATCTTCATAGATGTTTTTGGAATTCATTGTATATTCTCTTCTTTTTATCCTATTTGATTTTTATTTGCTTGGAGACAAGCAACAATTTAAGTTTGGTGTTGTGATGAGCGGATAATTTATACGCTTTTTGGCATTGTTTTTAGTATGTTTTAGTTAGTTTTTATTATATTTTAATTAGTTTTTATTTAAAATTCACTTTTCTAGGCTTTACTATGAGTTTGTGTGTTTTTCTGTGATTTCAGGTATTTTCTGGTTGAAATTGAGGGACTTGAGCAAAAATCTGATTCAGAGGCTGAAAAGGACTGCAGATGCTGTTGGATTCTGACCTCCCTGCACTCGAAGTGAATTTTCTGGAGCTACAGAAGCTCAATTGGCGCGCTCTTAATTGCGTTGGAAAGTAGACATTCTGGGTTTTCCAGCAATATATAATAGTCCATACTTTGCCCGAGATTTGATGGCCCAAACCGGCGTTCCAAATCAGCTCAAGACTGCCCGGCGTTTAACGCCGGAACTGGCACAGAAGTGGGAGTTAAACGCCCAAACTGGCACAAAAGCTGGCGTTTAACTCCAAGAAAAGTCTCTACATATAGAAGCTTCAATGCTCAGCCCAAACACACACCAAGTGGGCCCGGAAGTGAATTTTTACGTCATTTACTCATTTTTGTAAACCCTAAGCTACTAGTTATCTATAAATAGGACCTTTTGCTATTGTATTTTCATCTTGGTTCTTCTGGTTCCCTCTCTGGGGCCGAAGCCAATGATCACCATTATCACTTATGTATTTTTAACGGTGGAGTTTCTACACACCATAGATTGAGGTGTGGAGCTCTGCTGTACCTCGAGTATTAATGCAATTACTATTGTTCTTCTATTCAATTCAACTTATTCTTGTTCTAAGATATCACTTGTTCCTCAACTTGATGAATGAGATGATTCGTGACATTCATCATCATTCTCACCTATGAACGTGTGCCTGACAACCACCTCCGTTCTACCTTAGATTGAGTGGATATCTCTTGGATTCCTTAATTAGAATCTTCGTGCTATAAGCTAGAATTGATGGCGGCATTCAAGAGAATCCGGAAGGTCTAAACCTTGTCTGTGGTATTCTGAGTAGGATTCGGGGATTGAATGACTGTGACGAGCTTCAAACTCCTAAAGGCTGGGCGTTAGTGACAGATGCAAAAGAATCACTGGATTCTATTCCAACCTGATTGAGAACCGACAGATGATTACCGTGCTGTGACAGAGCGCGTTGAACATTTTCACTGAGAGGACGGGACTGTAGCCATTGACAACGGTGATGCCCAACATACAGCTTGCCATGGAAAGGAGAAAGAAGGATTGGATGAAGACAGTAGGAAAGCAGAGAGACGGAAGGGACAAAGCATCTCCATACGCTTATCTGAAATTCTCACCAATGAATTACATAAGTATCTCTATCTTTATTTTATGTTTTATTCATCTTTTAATTATCAATCCTCCATAACTATTTGAATCCGCCTGACTGAGATTTACAAGATGACCATAGCTTGCTTCATACCAACAATCTCCGTGGGATCGACCCTTACTCGCGTAAGGTTTATTACTTGGACGACCCAATGCAGTTGCTGGTTAGTTGTGCGAAGTTGTGATAAAGAGTTGAGATTGCAATTGAGCGTACCATGTTGATGGCGCCATTGATGACCACAATTTCGTGCACCAGCTGGCCATTCGGCCATGCCTAGACCTTGTACTTATGTATTTTCAACGGTGGAGTTTCTACACACCATAAATTAAGGTGTGGAGCTCTGCTGTACCTCGAGTATTAATGGAATTACTATTGTTCTTCTATTCAATTCAAGCTTATTCTTGTTCTAAGATATCACTCGTACTTCAACCTGATGGATGTGATGATTCATGACACTCATCATCATCCGTCCTTATGAACGCGTGTCTGACAACCACTTTCGTTCTACAAGCGAGAGCTACAGTGTATATCTCTTGGATTCCTGGTCCACGATGCATGGTTGCCTCGCTTGACAACTGAGCCTCCCATTCCGTGAGATCAGAGTCTTCGTGGTATAAGCTAGAATTATTGGCGGCCATTCTTAAGATCCGGAAAGTCTAAATCTTGTCTGTGGTATTCCGAGTAGGATCTGAGATGGAATGACTGTGATGAGCTTCAAACTCGCGAGTGTTGGGCATAGTGATAGACACAAAAGGATCAATAGATCCTATTCCGACATGATCGAGAACCGACAGATAATTAGCCGTGCTGTGACAGAGCATTTGGACCATTTTCACTGAGAGGACGGGAGGTAGCCATTGACGCCGGTGAAACCCGAACATACAGCTTGCCATGGAAAGGAGTAAGAATGATTGGATGAAAGCAGTAGGAAAGCAGAGATTCAGAAGGAACACAGTATCTCCATGCGCTTATCTGAAATTCCCACCAATGAATTACATAAGTATCTCTATCTTTATTTTATGCTTTATTTATCTTTATGTTCGAAAACCATTATAACTATTTGAATCCGTCTGACTGAGATTTACAAGATGACCATAGCTTGCTTCATACCAACAATCTCCGTGGGATCGACCCTTACTCACGTAAGGTTTATTACTTGGACGACCCAGTGCACTTGCTGGTTAGTTGTGCGAAGTTGTGACAAAGTGTGATTCATGTTTGAGAGCACCAAGTCTTTGGCGCCATTGTTGATGATCACAATTTCGTGCACCAAGTTTTTGGCGCCGTTGCCGGAGATTGTTTGGGTTTGAACAACTGACGGTTCATCTTGTTACTCAGATTAGGTAATTTTCTTCTTGTTTTAACCATTATTTTATTTTCAAAAAGTTTTCAAAAATCTTTCAAAAATTTTTCTTATTTTTCGTTCTTCCAAAATTAATTTTCGAAAAATATAAAAATTTTTTTTGTATTTTTTGAAAACTCGTGCATGGTGTTCTTCATGATCTTCAAGTTGTTCTTGATAAGTCTTCTTGTTTGATCTTCATATTTTCTTGTTTTGTGTCTTTTGTTGTTTTTCATATGTATTTTTGCATTCATAGTGTCTAAACATGAAAAATTTCGAAGTTTGGTGTCTTGCATGTTTTTCTTTTCTTGAAAATTTTTCAAAAATAAGTCTTAATGTTCATCTTGATCTTCAAAGTGTTCTTGGTGTTCATCTTGACATTTATAGTGTTCTTGCATATTTTCTTTGTTTTGATCTTAATTTTTCATGTTGTGAGTCATTTTTGTGTTTTTCTCTCTCATCATTAAAAATTCAAAAAAATCAAAAAATATCTTTTCATTTTTTACTCATAAATTTCGAAATCTTTGGGTTGACTTAGTCAAAAATTTTTAAAATAAGTTGTTTCTTGTTAGTCAAGTCAAGATTTCAATTTTAAAAATCTTATCTTTTCAAAATCTTTTTCAAAAATCAAATCTTTTTCAATTTTTTTATTTTTGAAAATTTTTAAAATTGATTTTCAAAATCTTTTTCTTATCTTTATTTGAAAATTTCGAAAACTTTACTAATAATTAATGTGATTGATTCAAAAATTTGAAGTTTGTTACTTTCTTGTTAAGAAAGGTTCAATCTTTAAATTCTAGAATCATATCTTTTAGTTTCTTGTTAGTCAAGTCATCAATTTTAAAAATTAAATCATTTTCAACCATATCTTTTCAATCATATCTTTTCAAATCATATCTTTTTCAAAATCAATTTCAAAATCTTTTCTAATTTCTTATCTTTTCAAAATTGATTTTCAAATCTTTTTCAACTAACTAATTGACTTTTTGTTTGTTTCTTATCTTTTTCAAAACCACCTAACTACTTTTCTCTCTCTAATTTTCAAAAATCACCTTCCTCTTTTTCAAAATTCTTTTAATTAACTAATTGTTTCAAATTTTAATTTTAATTTTATTTCTTCTTCTAATTTTCGAAAATCACTAACTATTTTTCAAAAATAATTTTCGAAATTATCTCCCTCTCATCTCTTTCTATTTATTTTATTTATTTACTAACACTTTTCTTCATCTCAAAATTCGAACCCTCTATTCTCCTCTGTGTTCGAATTTTTCTCTTCTCCTTCTTCTATTCTTTTCTTCTTCTACTCACTTAAAGGAATCTCTATACTGTGACATAGAGGATTCCTCTTCTTTTCTGTTCTCTTCTTTTTCATATGAATAGGAGCAAGGACAAGGACATTCTTGTTGAAGCAGATCCTGAACCTGAAAGAACTCTGAAGAAGAAGCTAAGAGAAGCTAAAGCACAACAATTCAGAGAAAATCTTACAGAGAATCTCGAAAAAGAATGAGACATGGCCGAACCCAATAATAATGCAAGAAGGATGCTTGGTGATTATACTATACCTACTTCCAACTTTTATGGAAGAAGCATCTCAATCCCTGCCATTGGAGCAAACAATTTTGAGCTGAAGCCTCAACTAGTTGCTCTAATGCAACAGAACTGCTAGTTTCATGGACTTCCATCAGAATATTCCTATCAATTTTTAACTGAGTTCTTGCAGATCTGTGATACTGTTAAGACTAATGGAGTAGATCTTGAAGTCTACAGGCTCATGCTTTTCCTTTTTGCTGTAAGAGACAAAGCTAGAACATGGTTGGACTCACAACCTAAAGATAGCCTGGACTCTTGGGATAAGCTGGTCACGGCCTTCTTGGCCAAGTTCTTTCCTCCTCAAAAGCTGAGCAAGCTTAGAGTAGATGTTCAGACCTTCAGGCAAAAAGATGGTGAATCCCTCTATGAAGCTTGGGAAAGATACAAGTAGTTGACCAAAAAGTGTCCTTCGGACATGCTTTCAAAGTGGACCATTTTGGATATATTCTATGATGGTCTATCTGAGTTCTCTAAGATGTCACTGGACCATTCTGCAGGTGGATCCATTCACCTAAAGAAAACACCTGCAGAAGCTCAAGAACTCATTGACATGGTTGCAAATAACCAATTCATGTACACCTCTAAGAGGAATTCTGTGATTAATGGGACGCCTCAGAAGAAGGGAGTTCTTGAAATTGATGCTCTGAATGCGATATTGGCTCAGAATAAAATGTTGACTCAGCAAGTCAACATAATTTCTCAGAGTCTGAATGGATTGCAAAATGCATCCAACGGTACTTGGTGGGCGAAATTGTGATCATCAATGGCGCCATCAACATGGTACGCACAATTGTAATCTCAACTCTTTATCACAACTTCGCACAACTAACCAGCAAGTGTACTGGGTCGTCCAAGTAATAAACCTTACGCGAGTAAGGGTCGATCCCACAGAGATTGTTGGTATGAAGCAAGCTATGATCACCTTGTAAATCTTAGTCAGGCAAACTCAAATGATTATGGATGATGTATGAATAAAACATAAAGATAAAGATAGAGATACTTATGTATTTCATTGGTAAGAACTTCAGACAAGTGTATGAAGATGCTTTGTCCCTTTTGTCTCTCTGCTTTCCTACTGTCTTCATCCAATCCTTCTTACTCCTTTCCATGACAAGCTGTATGTAGGGTTTCACCATTGTCAGTGGCTACCTCCCATCCTCTCAGTGAAAATGTTCAACGCACCCTATCACGGCACGGCTAATCATCTGTCGGCTCTCAATCAGGTTGGAATAGAATCCAGTGATTCTTTT
>NC_029781.3:93196918-93197739 GCF_000817695.3 Arachis duranensis
GTGCCAGTTTGGGCGTTTAACTCCCATTCTTGTGCCAGTTCTGGCGTTTAACGCCTGGCATTCTTGAGCTGATTTGGAACGCCGGTTTGGGCCATCAAATCTCGGGCAAAGTATGGACTATTATACATTGCTGGAAAGCCCAGAATGTCTAATTTCCAACGCCGTTAAACGCGCACCCATTGGGCTTCTGTAGCTCCAGAAAATTCACTTCGAGTGCAGGGAGGTCAGAATCCAACAGCATCTGCAGTCCTTTTTAGTCTCTGAATCAGATTTTTGCTCAGGTCCCTTAATTTCAGCCAGAAAATACCTGAAATCATAGAAAAACACACAAACTCATAGTAAAGTCCAGAAAAGTAAATTTTAACTAAAAACTAATAAAAATATACTAAAAACTGACTAGAACATACTAAAAACATACTAAAAACAATGCCAAAAAGCGTACAAATTATCCGCTCATCACAACACCAAACTTAAATTATTGCTTGTCCCCAAGCAACTGAAAATCAAATAAGATAAAAAGAAGATAATATACAATGAATTCCAAAAACATCTATGAAGATCAGCATTAATTAGATGAGCGGGGCTTTTAGCTTTTTGCCTCTGAACAGTTTTGGCATCTCACTCTATCCTTTGAAATTCAGAATGATTGGCTTCTTTAGGAACTCAGAATCCAGATAGTGTTATTGATTCTCCTAGTATGATGATTCTTGAACACAGCTACTTATTGAGTCTTGGGCGTGGCCCAAAGCACTCTGTCTTCCAGTATTACCACCGGATACATACATGCCACAGACACATAACTGGGTGAACCTTTTCAGATT
>NC_029781.3:93198398-93198925 GCF_000817695.3 Arachis duranensis
ATGGAGTGTTCTTGGTGCTCCACCCTTAGTTGGGCTTGTTGGAACTTAATTCTCCTAGGGAGGTGTTGATTTGCTCCTAATAGTTTTGTGGAGGAAAGTGCATCCCTTAAGGCATCTCAGGGATTTGATGATGAGAGGGGTCTCTTGTTTGCTCCATCCTCTTCTTAGTAATGGGCTTGTCCTCATCAATGGGGATGTCTCCCTCTATGTCAACTCCAACTGAATAACAGAGGTGACAAATGAGATGAGGAAAGGCTAACCTTGCCAAGGTAGAGGGCTTGTCCGTCACCTTATAAAGTTCTTGGGATATAACCTCATGAACTTCTATTTCTTCTCCAATCATGATGCTATGAATCATGATAGCCCGGTCTATAGTAACTTCGGACCGGTTGCTAGTGGGAATGATTGAGCGTTGGATAAACTCCAACCATCCCCTAGCCACAGGCTTGAGGTCATGCCTTCTCAGTTGAACCGACTTTCCTCTTGAATCTCTCTTCCATTGGGCGCCCTCTTCACAAATGACTGTG
>NC_029781.3:93198935-93199397 GCF_000817695.3 Arachis duranensis
CACCCTTGAGATGAATCTCTCCATCTCCCATGACTCGGAGGTGAAAGCTTTTGCCTTCCCTTTCCTCTTTCTAGAGGTTTCTCCGGCCTTGGATGCCATAAGTGGTTATGGAAAAGTAAAATGCAATGCTTTTACCACACCAAACTTAAAAAGTTTGCTCGTCCTCGAGCAAAAGAAGAAAGAAGAGAGTAGAAGAAGAAGAAATGAAGGAGAAGAAAATGGCTTTGTGGTTCAGCCAAAGGGGGAGAAGGGGCGTTTAGGTTATGTGAAAATGAAGGAATGAAGTTGGGTTTATATAGGAGTGGAGAGAGGGGTAGGGTTCGGTTTTGTGAGGGTGGGTTTGGGAGGGAAAGTGGTTTGAATTTGAATGGTGAGGTAGGTGGGGTTTTATGAAGGATGGATGTGAGTGGTGAAGAGAAAGAAGGGATTTGATAGGTGAAGGGTTTTTGGGGAAGAGGTGTT
>NC_029781.3:93199508-93200263 GCF_000817695.3 Arachis duranensis
TGAGGTGTCAAGGAAAAGTCATCCCTGCACCAAATGGCATGCAAAAATACGTTTTGAGCTAATTCTGGCGTTAAACGCCAGGCTGGTGCCCATTTCTGGCGTTTAACGCCAACTTCTTGCCCTTTCCTGGCGTTTAACGCCAGTCTGGTGCCCCTTTCTGGCGTTAAACGCCCAGAATGGTGCCAGACTGGGCGTTAAACGCCCATTTGCTACCCTTACTGGCGTTCAAACGCCAGCAAATTCTCCTCCAGGGTGTGCTGTTTTTCTTTCTGTTTTTGTTTTTTCAATTGATTTTATGACTTCTCATGATCATCAACCTATAGAAAACATAAAAATAACAAAGGAAAATAGATAAAATATAACATTGGGTTGCCTCCCAACAAGCGCTTCTTTAATGTCAGTAGCTTGACAGAGGGCTCTCATGGAGCCTCACAGATGCTTAGAGCCATGTTGGAACCTCCCAACACCAAACTTAGAGTTTGAATGTGGGGGTTCAACACCAAACTTAGAATTTGGTTGCGGCCTCCCAACACCAAACTTAGAGTTTGACTGTGGGGGCTCTGTTTGACTCTGTTTTGAGAGAAGCTCTTCATGCTTCCTCTCCATGGTGACAGAGGGATATCCTTGAGTCTTAAACACAAAGGATTCTTCATTCACTTGAATTATCAATTCTTCTCTATCAACATCAATCACAGCCTTTGCTGTGGCTAGGAAGGGTCTGCCAAGGATGATGGACTCATCCATGCACTTCCCAG
>NC_029781.3:93200524-93201020 GCF_000817695.3 Arachis duranensis
ACAAGGTATTGAGAACTTCCCAGGATCTTGTCTTTTTTGAGGTAGTTTCTGCCTAGACAAGTCATCCAGTTCTTTGGTGAGCAAAGGGGGTTCATCCTCCCAAGTCTCATTACCAAATAACTTTTCATTTAGCTTTATGATTGCTCCAAGGTATTTAGCAACTTGCTCTTCAGTGACATACTCATCCTCTTCAGAGGAAGAATACTCATCAGAGCTCATGAATGGCAGAAGTAAGTCCAATGGAACCTCTATGGTCTCATTTTGAGCCTCAGATTCCCATGGTTCGTCATTGGGGAACTCATTGGAGGCCAGTGGACGTCCATTGAGGTCTTCCTCAGTGGCGTTCACTGCCTCTTCCTCCTTTCCAAGTTCGGCCATGTTGATGGCCTTGCACTCTCCTTTTGGATTTCCTTCGGTATTGCTTGGAAGAGTACTAGGAGGGAGTTCAGTAATTTTCTTGCTCAGCTGACCCACTTGTGCCTCCAAGTTTCTAATG
>NC_029781.3:93201282-93201979 GCF_000817695.3 Arachis duranensis
TGAAGGATTATAGGTGTTTCCATAGCGTCCTCCCATGTAATTCACCTCTTCCATTGAAGGGTTCTCAGGATCATAAGCTTCTTCTTCAGATAAAGCTTCCTTAGTACTGCCTGGTGCATTTTGCATTCCAGACAGACTTTGAGAAATCAAATTGACTTGCTGAGTCAATATCTTGTTCTGAGCCAATATGGCATTCAGAGTATCAATCTCAAGAACTCCTTTCTTCTGATTCGTCCTAGAATTCCTTTCAGAAGTATACATGAATTGGTTATTTGCAACTATTTCAATTAGTTCTTGAGCTTCTGTAGGCGTCTTCTTCAGATGAAGAGATCCTCCAGCAGAGCTATCCAAAGACATCTTGGACTGTTCAGACAGACCATCATAGAAAATACCTATGATGCTCCATTCAGAAAGCATATCAGAGGGACACTTTCTGATTAATTGTTTGTATCTTTCCCAAGCTTCATAGAGGGATTCTCCTTCCTTCTGTCTGAAGGTTTGGACTTCCACTCGAAGCTTACTCAATTTTTGAGGTGGAAAAAACTTTGCCAAGAAGGCATTGACTAGCTTTTCCCAAGAGTTCAGGCTTTCTTTAGGTTGTGAATCCAACCATATTCTAGCTCTGTCTCTTACAGTAAAAGGGAATAGCATAAGTCTGTAGACCTCAGGGTCAACCCCATTGGTCTTGACAGTGTCA
>NC_029781.3:93202110-93203468 GCF_000817695.3 Arachis duranensis
AGAGAAACTAATTGAGGCTTAAGCTCAAAGTTGTTTGCTCCAATGGCAGGGATAGAGATGCTTCTCCCATAGAAGTCGGGAGTAGGTGCAGTAAAGTCACCCAGCACCTTCCTTGCATTGTTGGCATTGTTGTTATTTTCGGCTGCCATGGGTTCTTCTTCTTTGAAGATTTCTGTTAGGTCCTCTACAGAGAGTAGTACTTTAGCTTCTCTTAGCTTTCGCTTCAAGGTCCTTTCAGGTTCAGGGTCAGCCTCAACAAGAATGCTTTTGTCTTTGCTCCTGCTCATATGAAAGAGAAAAGAACAAGAAAATATAGAATCCTCTATGTCATAGTATAGAGATTCCTTGAGGTGTCAGAGGAAAAGAAAAATAGAAGGAAGAGGTAGAAAATTCAAACTTATCAAGGAAAGATGGAGTTCGAATTGTGCATCAAGGAGGAGTGTTAGTCCATAAATAGGAGGATGTGAGAAGAGGGGAAGAAACTTTCGAAAATAGTTTAAAAAGATTTTAAAAATATTTTGAAAAACTTTAATTGATTTTCGAAAACCAAGATTGAGAAAGAAGTAAAGTGATTTTTGAAAAAGATTTTGAAATTAGAAATCAAAAAGATTTGATTGAAAACTTATTTGAAAAAGATGTGGTTAAGAAGATATGATTTGTTTTAAAAAAAAAAGATGTGATTGAGAAGATATGATTTGAAAAACATTTTAAAAAGATTTGATTTTAAAAATTAATAACTTGGCTAACAAGAAAAGATATGATTCAAACATTAAACCTTTCTCATCAGGAAAGGAAACATACTTGAATTGTTGAATCAAATAATTAATTGTTAGCAAGTATTTTTGAAAATGGAAATAAATTGATTTTGAAAACATATGATTGAAAAGATTTGATTTGAAAAAGATTTGATTTTGAAAACAAAAAAAAAATTGATTTGAAAACAAAATCTTCCTTCTCGTGCCATCCTGGCGTTAAACGCCCAGAATGGTGCACATTCTGGTGTTTAACGCCCAAACCACTACTCTTTTGGGCATTAAACGCCCAGCCAGGCACCCTGGCTGGCGTTTAAACGCCAGTTTGCCTTCCTCACTGGGTGTTTTGAACGCCCAGCTTTTTCTGTGTAATTCCTCTGCAGTATGTTCTGAATCTTCAATTCTCTGTATTATTGACTTGAAAAGACACAAATTAAAAATTTTTTGGATTTTTTTAATAATCAACATGTAACTAAAATCAAATAACAATGCATGCAAGACAGCAAACTTAGCAGGAGACTCTAGACTCAACAAGAAACATAAAATATTTTTGGTTTTTATGATTTTGTAATTTTTTTTGGATTTTTCGAAAATTAAGTGAAGAGG
>NC_029781.3:93204443-93211295 GCF_000817695.3 Arachis duranensis
CTTGTGCCAGTTCCGGCGTTTAACGCCGGGCATTCTTGAGCTGATTTGGAACGCCGGTTTGGGCCATCAAATCTCGGGCAAAGTATGAACTATTATACTTTGCTGGAAAGCCCAGGATGTCTACTTTCCAACGCCGTTAAAATCGCGCCCATTGGGCTTCTGTAGCTCTAGAAAATCCACTTCGAGTGCAGGGAGGTCAGAATCCAACAGCATCTGCAGTCCTTTTTAGTCTCTGATTTTTGCTCAGGTCCCTCAATTTCAGCCAGAAAATACCTGAAATCACAGAAAAACACACAAACTCAGAGTAAAGTCCAGAAAAGTGAATTTTAACTAAAAACTAATAAAAATATACTAAAAACTAACTAGAACATACTAAAAACATACTAAAAACAATGCCAAAAAGCGTACAAATTATCCGCTCATCAGTACTAAAGAAGCATCTTCTGAAGAAGAAGCTTATGATCCTGAGAACCCTGCAATGGCAGAGGTGAATTACATGGGTGAAGCCTATGGAAATACCTATAATCCCTCATGAAGAAATCATCCAAATTTCTCATGGAAGGATCAACAAAAGCCTCAACAAGGCTTTAATAATGGTGGAAGAAACAGGTTTAACAATAGCAAGCCTTTTTCATCATCTTTTCAGCAACAGACAGAGAATTTTGAGCAAAGCCCCTCTAGCTTAGCAAACATAGTCTCTAATCTATCTAAGGCCACTTTAAGTTTCATGAATGAAATAAAGTCCTCCATTAGAAACTTGGAGGCACAAGTGGGTCAGCTGAGTTAGAAAATCACTGAAACTCCTCCTAGTACTCTCCCAAGCAATATAGAGGAGAATCCAAAAAGAGAGTGCAAAGCCATCGATATTAACAAAATGGCCGAATCCAAAGAGGAAGGAGAGGACGTGAATCCCAATGAGGAAGACATCATGGGACGTCCCCTAGACAGAAACGAGTTCCCTATTGAGGACCTAAAGGAACCTGAGGCTCATATAGAGACCATAGAGATTCCATTAAACTTCCTTCTACCATTCATGAGCTTTGAGAACTATTCTTCCTCTGAAGAGGATGAACATGTAACTGAAGAGCAAGTTGCTCAATATCTAGGAGCTATCATGAAGTTGAATGCCAAGTTGTTTGGTAATGAGACTTGGGAAGATGAACCTCCCTTGCTAATTAGTGAACTAAATACATGGGTTCAGCAAACTTTACCTCAAAAGAAACAAGATCCTGGTAAATTCTTAATACCCTGTACTATAGGCACCATGACCTTTCAGAAGGCTCTATGTGATCTGGGGTCAGGTATAAATCTTATGCCACTCTTTGTAATGGAGAAACTGGGGATCTTTGAGGTACAAGTTGCAAGAATCTCATTAGAGATGGCAGACAAGTCAATAAAACAAGCTTATGGATTGGTAGAGGATGTGTTGGTAAAGGTTGAAGGCCTTTACATCCCTGCTGATTTCATAATCTTAGATACTGGGAAGGATGAGAACGAATCCATCATTTTTGGAAGACCCTTCCTAGCCACAGCAAAAGCTGTGATTGATGTTGACAGAGGTGAACTAGTCCTTCAATTGAATGGGAACAACCTTGTGTTTAAAGCTCAAGGTTATCCTTCTGTAAACATGGAAAAGAGGCACGATAAGCTTCTCTCAATACGGAGTCAAATAAAGCCCCCATAATCAAACTCTAATTTTGGTGTTGGGAGGCCACAACCAAACTCTAAGTTTGGTGTTGAACCCCCACATTCAAACTCTAAGTTTGGTGTTGGGAGGTCCCAACAATGCTCTGAATATCTGTGAAGCTCTATGAGAGCTTACTGTCAAGCTATTGACATTAAAGAAGCGCTTATTGGGCGGCAACCCAATTTTTATTTATCTATATTTCTATTGTTCTTTTATGTTTTATTAGGTTTATCATCATGTGAAGTCACAAAATAATTGCAAAAATTAAAAACAGAATAAAAAATAGCAGAAGAAAAAGCACACCCTTGAGGAAGAGCTGTCTGGCACGCCAGAGACAAGCATCTGTCTGGCGTTTAACGCCAGAAACAAGCACCAAGCTGGCGTTTAACGCCAGAAACAAGCATCAGGCTGGCGTTAAACGCCAGGAACAAGCTACATTTGGGCGTTTAACGCCAAAAACAAGCATCAGTCTGGCGTTAAACGCCAGGATTGCATACAGAGAGCATTTTACACGCCTAAAGGGTGCAGGAATGAGAAATCCTTGACACCTCAGGATCTGTGGACCCCACAGGATAACCTCAGGATCTGTGGACCCCACAGGATCCCCACCTACCTTCTCTCTCTCTCTCTCACACCTTTTTATAACACTCTTCCCCCCCCTCCATCCTTCTTCATTTTTTACACAACACTACCTTCTCTTCTCCCCCTAGGCCGAAACCCAAACCTCTCTCCCTCTCCTCCATATCTTCTTCTTTTTCTTCTATTCTTTCTACTTTTGCTCGAGGGCGAGCAACATTCTAAGTTTGGTGTGGTAAAAGCATAGCTTTTTTGTTTTTCTATAACCATTTATGGCACCTAAGGCCGGAAAAGCCTCTAGAAAGAGGAAAGGAAATACAAAAGTTTCCACCTCTGAGTCATGGAAGATGGAGAGATTCATCTCAAAGGTCCATCAAGACCACTTCTATGAAGTTGTGGCCAAGAAGAAGGTGATCCCTGAGGTCCCTTTCATGCTCAAGAAAAATGAGTATCCGAAGATCCGACATGAGATCCAAAGAAGAGGTTGGGAAGTTCTTACCAACCCCATTCAACAAGTCGGAATCTTAATGGTTCAAGAGTTCTATGCCAATGCATGGATCACTAGGAACCATGATTAAAGCATGAATCCAAACCCAAAGAATTGGCTTATAATGGTTCGGGGGAAATGCTTAGATTTCAGTCCGGAGAACGTAAGGTTGGCATTCAACTTGCCTATGATGCAAGAAGACGCACGTCCCTACACTAGAAGGGTCAACTTTGATCAAAGGTTGGACCAAGTCCTCATGGACATATGTGTGGAATGAGCTCAATGGAAAAGAGACTCAAAAGGCAAGCCGGTTCAATTGAGAAGACTGGACCTTAAGTTTGTGGCTAGAGGATGGTTGGAGTTCATCCAACGCTCCATCATCCCCACTAGCAACCGATCCGAAGTAATTGTGGATCGGGCCATCATGATCCATAGCATCATGATCGGAGAGGAAGTAAAAGTTCATGAAGTCATCCCTCTAGAACTCTACAAAGTAGCCGAAAAACCCTCCACCTTGGAAAAGCTAACTTTTTCTCATCTCATTTGCCATCTATGCAACTTAGCTGGAGTTGTCATAGAAGGAGACATCCTCATTGAAGAGGACAAGCCCATCACTAAGAAGAGGATGGAGCAAACAAGAGAGTCCATTCATGGATCTCAAGAGACGTATGAGGAATCTCATCATCAAGAAATCCCTGAGATGCCTCAAGGGATGCATTTTCCTCTAAACAACTATTGGGAACAACTCAACACTTCTCTAGAAGGATTGAGTCATGACATGAACCAATTAAGGGTGGAACACCAACAGCACTCTATCATTCTCAATGAGATTAGAGAAGATCAAAGAGCTATGAGGGAGGAGCAACAAAGGCAAGAAAGATACATAGAGGAGCTCAAAAACACCATTGGTCCTTCAAGAAGAAGGCGCCACCATCACTAAGGTGGACTCATTCCTTAACTTTCTTGTTCTTATCTCTCTGTTTTTTGGTTTTTGATCTATGTTTGTATCTTTATTACATGATCATTAGTGTCTATTGTCTATGTCTTAAGGCTATGAATAATTTCATGAATCATTCACCTTTCTTAAATGAAAAATGTTTTTAATACAAAAGAACAAGAAGTACATGAGTTTCGAATTCATCCTTGAAATTAGTTTAATTATATTGATGTGGTGACAATACTTTTGAATGAATGCTTGAACAGTGCATATTTTTGATCTTGTTGTTTATGAATGTTAAAATTGTTAGCTCTTGAAAGAATGATGAAAAAGAGAAATGTTATTGATGATCTGAAAAATCATAAAATTGATTCTTGAAGCAAGAAAAAGCAGTGAAGAACAAAGCCTGCGAAAAAAAGCAAGCAGAAAAAGCCAATAGCCCTTAAAACCAAAAGACAAGGGTAAAAAGGATCCAAGGCTTTGAGAATCAATGGATAGGAGAGCCCAAGAAAATAAAATCCAGGCCTAAGCGGCTAAATCAAGCTGTCCCTAACCATGTGCTTGTGGCATGAAGGTCCAAGTGAAAAGCTTGAGACTGAGTGGTTAAAGTCGTGATCCAAAGCAAAAAGAGTGTGCTTAATAGCTCTGGACACCTCTAACTGGGGACTTTAGCAAAGCTGAGTCACAATTTGAAAAGGTTCACCCAGTCATGTGTCTGTGGCATTTATGTATCTGGTGGTAATACTAGAAAACAAAGTGCTTATGACCACGGCCAAGACTCATAAAAGTATCTGTGTTCAAGAATCAACATACTTAACTAGGAGAATTAATAACACTATCTGAACTCTGAGTTCCTATGGATGCCAATCATTCTAAACTTCAAAGGATAAAGTGAGATGCCAAAACTGTTCAGAAGCAAAAAGCTACTAGTCCCGCTCAACTAATTAGAACTAAGCTTCATTGATATTTTGGAATTTATAGTATATTCTCTTCTTTTTATCCTATTTGATTTTCAGTTGCTTGGGGACAAGCAACAATTTAAATTTGGTGTTGTGATGAGCGGATAATTTATACGCTTTTTGACATTGTGTTTAGGTAGTTTTTAGTAGGATCTAGCTACTTTTAGGGATGTTTTCATTAGTTTTTATACAAAATTCAAATTTCTAGACTTTACTATGAGTTTGTGTATTTTTCTGTGATTTCAGGTATTTTCTGGCTGAAATTGAGGGATTTGAGCAAAGATCTGATTCAGGCTGAAAAAGGACTGCTGATGCTGTTGGATTCTGACCTCCCTGCATTCGAAATGGATTTTTTGGAGCTACAAAACTCAAAATGGCGCGCTCTTAATTGCGTTGGAAAGTAGACATCCAGGACTTTCCAGCAATATATAATAGTCCACACTTTATTCGAGTTTAGATGATGCAAACTGGCGTTCAACACCGGTTCAATGCTGCATTCTGGAGTAAAACGCCAGAAATACGTCACAAACCAGAGTTAAACGCCAAAATACGTTACAACTTGGCGTTTAACCCCAAGAGAAGCCTCTGCACGTGTAAAGCTCAAGCTCAGTCCAAGCACACACCAAAGTGGGCTCTGGAAGTGGAATTCTGCACTAAGACTTATCTCTGTAAACCCTAGTAACTAGTTTAGTATAAATAGAACCTTTTACTATTGTATTCATATCTTTTGATCATTCTTGATCTTGGGATCAGGTCTTTTTCCCTATTTTCGAATTCACATGCTATTAGGGGAGGCTGGCCATTCGGCCATGCCTAGACCTTGTACTTATGTATTTTCAACGGTGGAGTTTTTACACACCATAGATTAAGGTGTGGAGCTCTACTGTACCTTGAGTATTAATACAATTACTATTGTTCTTCTATTCAATTCAAGCTTATTCTTGTTCTAAGATATCACTCGTACTTCAACCTGATAGATGTGATGATCCGTGACACTCATCATCATCCGTCCTTATGAACGCGTGCCTGACAACCACTTCCGTTCTACAAGCGAGAGCTAGAGTGTATATCTCTTGGATTCCTGGTCCACGACGCATGGTTGCCTCGCCTGACAACCGAGCCTCCCATTCCATGAGATCAGAGTCTTCGTGGTATAAGCTAGAATTATTGGCGGCCATTCCTAAGATCCGGAAAGTCTAAACATTGTCTGTGGTATTCCGAGTAGGATCTGAGATGGGATGACTGTGACGAGCTTCAAACTCGCGAGTGTTGGGCGTAGTGACAGACGTAAAAGGATCAATGGATCCTATTTCGACATGATCGAGAACAGACAGATGATTAGTCGTGCTGTGACTGAGCATTTGGACCATTTTCACTGAGAGGACGAGAGGTAGCCATTGACGCCGGTGAAACCCAAACATACAGCTTGCGATGGAAAGGAGTAAGAATGATTGGATGAAAGCAGTAGGAAAGCAGAGATTCAGAAGGAACACAGTATCTCCATGCGCTTATCTGAAATTCCCACCAATGAATTACATAAGTATCTCTATCTTTATTTTATGCTTTATTTATCTTTATATTCGAAAACCATTATAACTATTTGAATCCGTGTGACTGAGATTTATAAGATGACTGGTGGACGAAATTGTGATAAAAGAGTTTCAGGCACTGTTAGAGAAGCTCACAACTCCGTTCAACTAACCAGCAAGTGTACTGGGTCGTCCAAGTAATAAACCTTACGTGAGTAAGGGTCGATCCCACAGAGATTGTTGGTATGAAGCAAGCTATGATCACCTTGTAAATCTCAGTTAGGCAGATTAAATTGATTTATGGTTTCGAAAATAGAAATAAGAAAATAAATAATAAAAGGGATAGAATACTTATGCAGATTCATTGGTGGGAATTTCAGATAAGCGAATGGAGATACTGTATGGCTCAAGGATGCCTGCTTTCCCACTTCTTCAACTCAATCCTTCTTACTCCTTTCCATGGCAAGCTGTATATAGGGGTTCACCATCAGCGGTGGCTACTTTCAATCCTCTCAGGAAAATGATCCTATGCGGCTGTCACTCGAACGGCTAATCGTCTGGAGGCATCACCCATGGCTGATGGCTACATCCCATCCTCGCAGTGAAAACTACGCTCACGCACTCTGTCACAGCACGGCTAATCACTGGTTGGTTCCCGCTCCTACTGGAATAGAATC
>NC_029781.3:93212625-93213712 GCF_000817695.3 Arachis duranensis
GGATAGTGTTATTGACTTTCCTAGTTAAGTATGTTGATTCTTGAACACAGCTACTTTTATGAGTCTTGGCCGTAGCCCTAAGCACTTTGTTTTCTAGTATTACCACCGGATACATAAATGCCAAAGACAGATGACTGGGTGAACCTTTTCAGATTGTGACTTAGCTTTGCTAACGTCCCCAGTTAGTGGTGTCCAGAGCTCTTAAGCACACTCTTTTGCTTTGGATCACGACTTTAACCACTTAGTCTCAAGCTTTTCACTTGGACCTTCATGACACAAGCACATGGTTAGGGACAGCTTGATTTAGCCGCTTAGGCCTGGAGTTTATTTCCTTGGGCCCTCCTATCCATTGATGCTCAAAGCCTTGGATCCTTTTTACCCTTGCCTTTTGGTTTTAAGGGCTATTGGCTTTTTCTACTGCTCCTTCTTTTTCTTTCTATTTTTTTTTTCACCAACTTCCTTTTTCACTGCTTTTTCTTGCTTCAAGAATCAATTTCATGATTTTTTAGATTATCAATAACATTTCTCTTTGTTCATCATTCTTTCAAGAGCCAACAATTTTAACACTCATAAACAACAAGATCAAAAATATGCACTGTTCAAGCATTCATTCAGAAAACAAAAAGTATTGCCACCACATCAATATAATTGAATTAAATTCAAGGATAAATTCGAAATTCATGTACTTCTTGTTCTTTTGAATTAAAACATTTTTCATTTAAGAGAGGTGAAGGATTAATGGATTTTATTCCTAGCTTTAAGGCATGGTTACATACTAATGATCATGAAGTAGAGACACAAAACATAGATAAACACAACATTAAAAGCCGAAAACAGAAAGAAATAAAGAACAAGGAATGAATCCACCTTTAGTGGCGTCTTCTTCTTGAAGGACCAATGATGTTCTTAAGCTCTTCTATGTCCTTTCCTTGCCTTTGTTGTTCCTCCCTCATTGCTCTTTGATCTTCTCTTATTTCTTGGAGAATGATGGAGTGTTCATGATGTTCCACCCTTAATTGTTCAACATTATGACTCAAATCTTCTAAAGAGGTACTGAGTTGCTCCCAATAGTTGTTGGGAGAAAAGT
>NC_029781.3:93213966-93215477 GCF_000817695.3 Arachis duranensis
CATTGTGAGATAATTCTTTGGACTCGGGTTCATACTTTGATCATGGTTCCTAGTGATCCATGCATTAGCATAGAACTCTTGAACCATCAATATTCCAACTTGTTGCATGGGGTTGGTTATGACTTCCCAACCTCTTCTTTGAATTTCATGTCGGATTTCCAGATACTCATTCTTTTTGAGCTTGAAAGGGACCTCGGGGATCACCTTCTTCTTTGCCACAACATCATAGAAGTGGTCTTGATGGCTCTTGGAGATGAATCTTTCCATCTCCCATGACTCGGAGGTGGAAGCTTTTGTCTTCCCTTTTCCTTTTCTAGAGGATACTCCGGCCTTAGGTGCCATTGATGGTAATGGAAAAACAAAAAGCTTATGCTTTTACCACACCAAACTTAAAAATTTGCTCGCCCTCGAGCAAGAGAGAAAAGAAGAGTAGAAGAAGAAGGGGTTTTGTTGTGTGAAAAATGAAGTAGAAGGGAAGGGTATTTATAGGGAGAGGGAGGGTGGGTATTCGGCCATTTTGAGTGGGAATGGGTGGGAAATTGAATTTGAATTGTATGAAGGTAGGTGGGGTTTATGGGGAAGAGTGGATTGAGGTGATTGGTGAAGATTTTTGGGAAGTGTGATATGGGAAAGGGTGAAATGAGATTTGGATTAGGAGAGTGTGATTAGGATTGAAAGAAAAGGTGGGAATATGGTAGGTGGGGATCCTGTGGGGTCCACAGATCCTGGGGTGATCCTGTGGGATCCACAGATCCTGAGGTGAAAAGAAATACCATTCCTTCACCATATAGGCATGTAAATTGCCTTCGTGCACCATTCTGGCGTTCAAACGCCCATTGGTGCATGTTCTGGGCGTTCAACGCCCATGTAATGCATGTTTCTGGCGTTGAACGCCAGTTTCATGCTTGTTGCTGGCGTTTAACGCCAGCTTGTCTCCTCCAGGCACATTCCTGGCGTTCAGCGCCGGGATGTTGCTTGTTTCTGGCGTTCAGCGCCAGAATGGTGCTCTGTTCTGGCGTTGAACGCCAGCCGATGCATCTTACTGGCGTTGAACGCCAGTCTGCGCTACTTCCAGGGTGAACAATTTTTTTCTTCTGTTTTTGACTCTGTTTTTAATTAATTTTTTTTATTTTTTCGTGACTCCTCATGATCATGTACCTAATAAAACACAAAATAACAATAAAATAAAAATTAGATAAATAAAATTGGGTTGCCTCCCAACAAGCGCTTCTTTAATGTCAATAGCTTGACAGTGGCTCTCATGGAGCCACTAGGTGTTCAGATCAATTTTAGTGTGTAATCCCAACACCAAACTTAGAGTTTGGATATGGGGTCTGAACATCAAACTTAGAGTTTGGTTGTGGCCTCACAACACCAAACTTAGAGTTTGACTGTGTGGGCCCTTCTTGACTCTGAACTGAGAGAAGCTGTTCCTGCTTACTCTCTTTTGTCACAGAGGGATGGCCATGTGCTTTAAACACAAGGTAGTCCCCATTCAATTGAAGGACTAA
>NC_029781.3:93215549-93216493 GCF_000817695.3 Arachis duranensis
CTGCTGTGGCTAGGAAAGGTCTTCCTAGGATGATGCATTCATCATCTTCCTTCCTAGTGTCTAGGATTATGAAATCAGCAGGGATGTAAAGGCCTTCAACCTTTACTAGCACGTCCTCTACTATTCCATAAGCTTGTCTCAAGGACTTTTCTGCCAATTGTAATGAGAACAAGGCAGGTTGTACCTCAATGACGATCCCCAGCTTCTCCATTACAGAGAGTGGCATAAGATTTATCCCTGATCCCAGATCACATAGAGCTTTTTCAAAGCTCATGGTGCCAATGGTACAAGGTATTAAGAACTTGCCAGGATCTTGTTTCTTTTGAGGTAGAGTTTTCTGAATCCAAGTATCTAGTTCACTAATGAACAAGGGAGGTTCACTTTCCCAAGTCTCATTAATGTTATTTTTTTTGCACAGAAACTCATCAGTCTCAAAAAAAATTAAAGGACGGGTTGAGTATTTTTTTTTATTTAAAATTTCGTAATCCTTTTGAAGTAATTATCAGGAGTGGGATGAGGTATTCCCTCTTAACCTGCCATCATTGTCCATGTCATCAAATGTCTTAAAGATGTCACGTAGCTGGTTTAGTTCTTATTATTTTTCTTGAACCTTGTGAACTTCTCATGACATGTTAGATAGATAGATCACGTTATTATTTTTTTAGAGGAATGTTAAACAATTAACAAATTTTGTAATATGTAGTAATCAATTAGCTATTATTAAAAATTTTAATGGTCCTATAAATTTTCTCATTTTTCTATCCAAGCAATGCAACTCCCCTCTTTTAAGTTTTAACGGCTTACGAAAAAATTTATTTTAAGTGATATATTTTTAAAAATTAAAAAATAATAAAAATAATTTTGTGTTTAAATATTTTATATAAAAATATCTTTTTATTTTGTAATTATGTTTGGATGTAATAATATAAAAATATTTATGTATT
>NC_029781.3:93216498-93220023 GCF_000817695.3 Arachis duranensis
AAATTATTTTTTAATAATTTAATGATACTCAAATAAATACTAAAAAAAAAAAGAAAATTGGCTTTGTTAACTTGTTACATTATTTTCACTCCAAGACCTGACTTATTTGTTGCAAATTTTATTATAACTAGTTAATGTTTTTAGTTTTGGAACCAAATGATATCATTCCTTGGTTTCTAACTCTCTGTATCCCAATGAATTAAAATTCATCCTATCCGATTGGTTCTTCTAGTGACAAAGTTTCTATTATTATTACTATCATTATTATTGTTAGGAGTAAGTACGATTTTAATTTTTAAGATAAAAGTTAAAAATTTATTTTTTTTAATTTTTTTGTATTTAAATTTATGCCTAAAATTTAATTTAATTTTAAAATCGTTATTTGAACTAAAATACTCTTCACCTTCTTTACTAAAATATTCAGTTTCTATTTTTTATTTCTTTTTCACCACAATAGCATCTCTTCTTTTTTTTTTCTTCGTCACAGTATCAGCAACAACAATAAAATCAGAAACAAAAGTAATGTAATAAACATAAAAAATAGAATTAAAAATAAAAGTAAAAACAAAAGTGAAAAAATACATCTATATTTTAAATATTAAAGAATCAAAACACAATTCATTTCAACTAACAGCAACAACAGAAGAAAAGAAAAAAAAAGAAAAACTATCACCATCTCTCTCAACTTCGAAGAACAACAACAAAGATAGAAACGGAAGTAGAAGAATCAATAACAACAATGAAATCAAAAGCAGAAGAATGAAATCGGAATTAAAAACAGAGAAGAAACAAAAGCAAAAGAACAATAGAATCAGAATCAACAACAATAGAATCAGAATAAAAAATAATGTGATTACCAAAACCAACAAATAAACAATGTAATTAATAAAAGAAACAGAAGCAAAAGAATCAACAATGTAATTAACAAAATCATCAACTTATAAGTAGAATGAAACTCTAGAGAAGACCAGCAACAAGGACGCAAAACAGTGGCAAGCGATGAGGAATAGCAGCAAGCAGCAAGGAGCAGCGGCAATCGACGAGCGAGCGAGGAGAAGGATCAGAAGCGGCGACATAGCAGACATCCTCCCTCGCCGATCTGCTAGCGTCGTTGTCGATCACTGGCACAGGAGCAAAAATAGCGACGTGGCATGCGACGTCCTTCCTCTCTCGCCAGCGTCATCACCACCTTATGAATGATTTTGTATGCAAAAAAAGGTTGGAAACGAAAAAAATTTTAACTTATACTTTAGAGATCAACATCGTACTTAACCCTTATTAATATTAGTGGATTAATATACAATAAATTATTTATAAAAAATATTTTATAACATTTAAAATTAAAAATCAATTATCAAATTAATTTTTATGTATAAATATTTTTTTGTTGCTCATAATATTCTCAAATGTGACAGATTAATAATTAATTCTTTATAAATTCAAACTCTATTTAAAGCTCTATTTAAAGATTTGATGCGGTACTAGATCACTATATATATAAGACGTCGAATTTTAAATATTTATTTTAACTAACAAATAAGACACCAATTCAAGTTGATTACGCATAAGAATCCTTACCATGAACCAAATGTAGCCCGCCCTACACCCCTAATCAAAAAGGCAAGTTAAAAACACGCTTTCTGTTCTTCCATTTTAGCCTATGACTTTGATACCACGACAAAAATAGAATTCAAAACAATTCCCTGAAAAAAGAATTATATATACAAACAAAATCTTCATTGAAAATTATGGTGGGTGGTATTTGGGTGATTAAAAGTGAGAAAACTCACTTTTTTTTTCATTCAAATCCTAACCCAATGCCATCAATTTTCATTTCATGAATCTACATCATGATGTGGTGTATACTTACGTAAGATTGAATCTATTTCCTTGATAGAATAATCGCTTCAAGGAAATTGAAATCATCATCATAACCAAAAATGGCATCAGAATACGATGATCAACTCGGTTGTTTACGTGAAATCTTTTCAAGATTCGACATGGACAACGACGGTAGCTTAACGATTCTAGAACTTGCCGCGCTCTTGCGTTCTCTAGGGATCAATCCCATGGGAAACCAGATCCACTTGTTGTGGACGAACATGGATGTTAACGGCAACGGCTATGTCGAATTTGATGAGTTAGCTTCAGCAATCTTGCCAGATCTAAAGAACGAAGACGAAGATTATTTGTTAAGAGATCATCATGCATTGCTCCTAACTGTCTTCAATTCATTTGATCATGACAGCGATGGATACATATCGGCGCTGGAGCTGGCGACGGCGATGGCAAAGATAGGGCAGCCGCTCACGTATGGGGAGCTCAGGGAGATGATCACGGCGGCCAGAGACGACGGAGACGGTGCCATTTGTTTCAATGAATTTGCTTCTGTTATGATTAGGTCAAAATCTGGATTGTTGGGTCTTGCATTGTTGTTGTCCGGAGACGAGTAAATTATTCGAATTCTGTACAAATTTACATACAGTTGTCTTCATATAAAGTTGGTATTTAAAAAAAGGTTAAATAATTTAATATATTTAACTAAATTGTAATCTATCAATTATTAATTACCAACTTCATATAAAAATAACTAGTCGTAAATTGTTACCTTTCAAATCTTCTTAATGTTTTCTTGATTATTAAATAGAGTATTAAAACACAGTTTTTTTTTTCAATATTCAAAAATAATATTGATTTTATCTGTGTTTTATTACTTTGTTTAATTTAGTGTTAGGAGAATGTGTTTGAAGGATTTTAAAGATGTATTATTATTACTTTTCTTTTGTGTTTCTCCATTGAGATTTTACCTAATGTAACATAAATGACTACTAAAATTATCTATTTACATTAAGGCGTGGATTGTAAATTATTTAACATATTTAACTAAATATCTAGCTATTTTGCGTTATATTGGATGATCATGCATGTTCTAGAAAGAAATGTGAATGATCATCAGGCATATACTAGAAAGAAACATTTTACCTGTGATGCAACGAAGTTAAATATTAGATGCATGTCAAATATTTCAAAAAGGTAGCATCATGAGCATATTGTTATAAATTGAAGTGGAGCTAATACATTCTCTTCACATCTAGAATAAAAAAACATCTAGAAAGAACCCAACTAACAAATGCAATTACATATATAAACTTTGCAGCATAATATAGTAGGTAAATTAAACTTAATTAATTCAACCCAAAATTAATTGAAAATATAAGATCAGAGTTGTATGTCAAGCACTACTTGTAAAAAATTACTATATAATCATAGCCATTTTTCTGCACTATTCTGGATTAAACTTTTCTCGCTCACTGTATAAATTCTTGAGGAAGTTGTGCTCTAAAACCAGAACCAGTACCAACTTTGCACCAGCTTATCAAATTATGACCTTGTTCTCCAATTTTGCACTTTCTGGAGAAGAGAAGCAAGACTTGGTTCGTTTCATGAATTGCAAAAATAAACTTTTCGAGCAATTATAATACGGTGTAATTAAGTATTTTTTAAATATTATTTTATATTTAGTCT
>NC_029781.3:93220125-93221812 GCF_000817695.3 Arachis duranensis
AATTAATTAAAGATTAAAAGTTAAAGAAAATATTTTTTATTATAATATGGTGGTGTTTCTCGTCGCCCTATTTTTTAGGTGGCTAAAGTGGTTAAGATTGTACAACCAATCCAGGATTTACATGTGGCACGTTTCATTTTTAAAGAAGAGTTTTTTTTTGGTGACCTTTGAGTTTGAATACAGAAATCAAGGCGAATGCAGTGTTTTCGGTTTTCTCGAGTAAGTGGGAGCAAAATTTTGAGAGACGGCGCAAGATAAATGCAGTTAATTCAATATTATTCTTTTTTGTAGTGATTATCATCAAGACTTGACATTTTTTAAGAAAACAAAATTTATTTTGGTTTTTGAGTAAATAGTAATATTCTACCTTGACAAATTATTCATTTTCAAAATTAATTTTAAATTTTTTTTATAATTAAATTCGCCTTTAAAAATTTTTAAGTTAATGAAGTTGGTTCTTTTAGCATTTTCATTGTTAATAATGTTAAAGTTTGTTAATATTATACATTAAGTAAATATGATAAATTTATAAAATTAAATCAAATCAATTTAATTAAGACAGGACTTTGAGACATTGGAATCTTTTGGAGTTGATTTGACTGATTTTATAAATTTATCATGTGTATTGTAATATCATTTAATGTGTTATATTAATAAATTTTGACACAGTTAATAACAAAAGTGGCAGAAATACTAATAATGTGATTAACTTAAAATTTTTGAAAAACGAATTTAATTAAAAAATTTTAAAATAAATTTAAAGAATGAATAATTTTTTAATGATTAATTTAACCATTTATTTTTCGATTTTTTGATTAAATATATATAAAAAATATTAAAAAAAGGCTACTATAATTTAGCTATCATTTCAAATATTTCATAAAAAGATAGTAACAAAATTTTCTTCAGAGTTTAATTTTATTTAATATCTTTTACATATGCTAAACTATAATTTAGAATTAAACACTATTTAATCTAGACTAATGGATATAAGTAACTCTAATATAGGGATGTCTCCAAGCCAATTGAGATCCATCACTATCCAACAAACTATGAATTTTATTTCACTTTCTCTGGATTCAGATTTCATGCGGAAAAAATTAGTGTTTTTGTTTTGGGGTTTATTTGAAATTGGATTATTGGGTTCAAATGGAAGTTCAAACGTTGAAAAATGGTGGTCTCTAACTTATTTACATATGAGAGCCGCTGTTTGAGTTATACGTGTGTGTTTGAATAGGTGGGGGTAGTATCTGCAAGATATTTCGATGTTTAAGTTAGCAAAAAATTAAGCATGGTATTTATAGGAGATGAGCTAATAATCACCATTTGAGATAGTTCCATTTCTGATGGTGGATAACGATCCCTTTATTTTAAGATTGTTGAGATCTCCCTGCTAGAAGTGAGTGAAAAATTCTAAAAGACGATTTCTCATTTAATTAAGTGTGAACTGCCTGTATCGAGCTGTTTCAACCTTTTAAAAAAGGTCAGATATATAAATATTCCGACCTTTTAAAAGAGGTCAGATATGCAGATGAGGCCATTTTTTTTAATTGAGCCTCTTAATTTTATTGGGCTTGGGTTATATGTTAAAATAAGGTATGAACAGTTCTTATTTCTAAATTTGATCCTATTATTAGTCTCGTGATGCAAAGATTTTTATACTAAAAATAATATAACACTGTTGTCA
>NC_029781.3:93221861-93279977 GCF_000817695.3 Arachis duranensis
AATAGCACATTTGTAAAAGATTTTTTGGCGAGTTGTGATGAACCAAAATAAGATATATAATTAGTATGTTGCAAATCTTTCCAACCAGCTAGGATATGTCTCAATATGAACTATTACAATCTTAAATTATTAGCTAAGCTTACATGAAACTTGCATATATATGTTTCTTGTCCATAAATACTCTAAAATTTAGCTATCAATTTGATGTCCACCGTAAATTGATACATATTGAAAATATAGAACAATCATATATTTAATTGTATTATTTATAATCAAATTAGATTATTATTTATAATTAAAATATAAATAAAAATATAAAAATACAATAACTACTGGTAATTTTTCAATAATTGATAACTTTATTAAAAAATATAAAGTAATAAATATAAATATATATAATAATTTCTAATTTTCATAGTCTGGAGCATTTTTGTAAAGGTTTTGGTACGACGTCTATTTTTTTTAAAAGAGTTAATGTAGAATTCTCTTCATAATTTTAAAAGAATAAATAGATCTAAAGGCTACCATTAATCTTATATTGAATTGTGTCACTTCTTTTTCGTTGGCAGTTTTGTGGAATGGGAATAGGTTCCAAAATTTTAATCCAAAGAGAGGGTTGAGGTAAGGAGATCCCATGTCTCCTTATCTATTTGTACTTTGTATAGAAATGCTTGTATGCTTTATCTCTCATAGAGTTTCCCAAAATTCGTGGAACCCGGTAGCGGTTTCTATGAATGGACCTCGATTCTCTCATTTGATGTTTGCAGATAATATTTTGCTCTTTTGTAAGGCATCGAAAGTTCAAGTAATAGAGGTTATGCATTGCGTGGACTTGTTTTCTAGAGCATCAGGTTTGAAGATAAATCTTTATAAGTCAAAAGCCCAGTATTCCAAGAGGGTGTCAAAGAGGAGAAAAGAGGTTCTCTCAGGGGTCTTTAACATCCGGTTCTACAATGATTTAGTAAATACCTGGGAATTAATATCGGCCATGCCAGAGCTTCCAGGAGGACGGCTCAGGAGGTTATTGAAAAAAATTCGAGGAAGATCTCCACTTGAAAAGGATGCCTGCTGAATAAGGCAGGGAGGCTTTTTCTTGTTAAATCGGTTATGGCCTCTATCCCGATTTATGAAATGTAAATTTCTCCTCCCGAAGTATGCATGTAATAAAATTGATTCCTTGATGGGACAGTTCTTGTGGAAAGGCCAAGCGACCGGAAAAGAGCTGCCTTTGGTCAGGTGGGAAGTCGCCATAACTCTTAAAAGGGTAGGAGGATTGGGTATTAAGGATACTTCCTGTGCTAACATGGCGCTTCTGGGAAACTTGGCATGGGATTGTCCAAATAATAGTGAGAAGTTGTGGGTGTAGGTTCTGAAGCATAAATATCTCAGAAATCAGTCTGGTATGAGCGGAAACAGTAGAAATTCTCCATCGGCTACCTGGAAGAACATTATTAGTGCCTATAAGCATCTCAAGGAAGGGCTTCATTGGCATATTAGGGATGTCCTTAAATCAGTTTGGTATGATGAACGGACTCCTTTTGGTAAGCTTTTCAACCTTGTTCTTTATGTGTATATTTCTAAATCATATTTCATAGTGGCTGATTTGTGGAAAGGGGTGACTTGGGAGGTTGATAGTCTTACCATGCCTATTTCGCATGAGATTAAGCAGTTTATTCATGGTCTGTGATATCCTAGTTCAACTCAGTTGGAGCCACAGTGGGAGTGGTGGCCTGTAGCAACAAAAAATTATAGTGCAAGGGAGGGTTATAAATGGTTATTAGAGAAAATCTTAAATTGGAATGCTAATAGTAACTGGAACTGGCTGTGGAATACAAACATTCCGAAGAAGTTCAAATTTACTATGTGGCTTGGCTTACATGATGCTCTACCAACTAAGACCTTTCGATTCAAGCGGCATTTAGCTTCTTCAGATATGTGTAAGAGATGTAACAAGGCGCAGGAAACTATGGAGCATTGCCTTAGAGACTGTGAACGATCAAAGGCAATTTGGAATGTGTTGGATCCTAGTATCCTGGATTTGACGGCTGGTATTGCTCTTGAAGAGTGGTTTTGAAAGGCCTTGACTAACAATGAGGTGTCTTTTGGTACATGGATTTGATGGGTATGGCGACATAGGTGCAATGACATATTCAATACTGACAACTCTTGGACAGACCACAAGGTTGTTGCCTTGCCCAGAATTACCGTCAAAGACTTACAGGTTTACAGAAATCAAAACAATGTCTTTAGGTCTCTCCAAAATTTCCTGTGTTGGGAACCATCGGCAGGCAACAATTTTAAAGTTAATTGTAATGCAAGCTTGTATCTAGATTCAAATTTAGCAAAATTTGGGTGTATAATTAGAGATTCTAAGAGAGATTGGATCTTGGGCTGCTCTGGAAGCATTCCCCTGGTCTATCATCAGATGTGAATTATTTGCTGCTTGGAGGGAGTTGGTTTTAGCTTGGAATTGCAATTTGAGGGATATTATATGTGAAGCGGATTGTCTTGACATTCTGCCCATCATGCATGATCTTACAAGTAGGTATTCATCTGAAGTAACAGATTTGATTCACAAGATTCAGGAGCTTTTATCTCGTCCTTAGCTTGTTCACCTTGAGTGGGTGTCCTGAGAAGCAAATAGAGCTATGGATTGGATGGCTAGATATGGTGCCAAGAGTAACTCTAAGTCTTGTATTGATCTCCAGCAAATCATCCGCTTGGATATAGGATAGAATTTGCTTTGTTTCTTTCTATATTTAGACAACGAAAAAAAAAAGAATAAATAGCTATTTTGTTACTCAAAAGATTTCGATTTTAATAAAATAATACCCAAAAGATGTTAATAACAAAATAAATTTTAAAAAATATATTTCATTTGACAAAATGATCCAAATATTAAATTAATGGTTAGTTTATCTAGTCAATAGTTAAATTTTGATAAAATTACTAATTTACCTTATTCTTTCATTATCATAATCTCATCTCCATTATCCTCATTCTTCCACCACCACCCTATCTTGATGGCCCTCGCTTGATGGCCCTCACTCATTGGTATCGCCATCATTACTGCCATTACCATTGCACTCCACCTCACTGTTGCTATCTCCTACCACCTTCAACTTCAACCGTGAAACATCAAATCCAAATACTTTTATTACCGTCATACATCCAAAATTATAATCGACAACAATAGATTGAGACCATAAAAAAAACGATGAAAGAGGTAAAGACAGAGAGAGAATAATGGAGGAGGTTGAGATGGTGATATAAACAGATGATTGATTAGTGGAATTCATTAAGCATGGTGGTTGTGTGTGAGAGCGTGGTTAATGAAACGAGACTCATTTATTATTATTGGGCTGGGAGAGAGAGAGAGAGAGAGAGAGAGAGAGAGAGAGAGTGAGTGTGTGTGTTTCATTTTGTGAAAAACAAAATCTTTTGAGCAGATGACTATTTATTTACTTTGAAACTATCATTAAATATCTTTGTCATACTTTCTCATAATTTTAAGTCTATTTCACGTGCATTTTTTAAGTAATTAACATACAATTTTGCTAAATAATCAATTAGGGTATCAGGCAATTAGTATATAGATTGCAAAAAGAGTAATCCTAATCTCACTTTTACTCTCATTATTTATAGTATAAAAATAACTACAAAATCTTTTACCATTACAAGAAAGTCGTTGGATTTATCGGCGGAATAAATTTTTTGGTATAAACCTTGCTGGTAACTGTTTACCAATGGGTTTTTCATCCGCCATTAATTACCGACAGATATAAACTTTTAATTGGAAAATTCTAGAGTTTGTTACCGTCAGATTTTTTTTCCGATAAATCCAACAGTAATATATTATTTATTATTAATAAGTAAATTGATAGTTACCGGCGGATTTAACCGACGGTAAACTTAAACTTTAATTTTTTTTGAAAAAATTATTTGAAAATTTAATATATAATTTTAAATATTTAAATTTAATAATTTTTAAACTAACAAAATTCAAAATTTTATAATTTCTTATATAATTTGTCTATAATTTTTAGATAAAAATTCACAAAAAAAATTCTAATATCAAAATATAAGTAAAAAAGTAACAAAAATTTCACTTGAGTATGAAGAAATGGGAGCAAATCTTTCGGCATTTTATCTTCAACCTCAAGCTCCTCTGCTAAAGATACCGCTCTCTTGTAATTCTTTTTCCTCAAAAGATCCTTTATTTGTTTTTCAGAATGTAATTTCTGGTAGTATACTACCTAGTTTAAGAAACAAATTAGGAAAAAATCTTTAACGAGCTATGACAATGAGAGAGTGTATATGTGTCCATTAAACGAAAAATGTTGCTTGTATTTTGAAATCAATCCAAATTAAAATTATAGATGTAGATCAAGATAATAAACTAGGACTAAAGTGAACAAAATAAATCATAAGAGACATAACTAGTTTAGTAACGAAACTCAAACAGATGCAATTTGATGCTTATGATACTAAATTTAATCGCATAAACTAAAAGTGAATTCAGATACAATCTTTAATATATTCGTTCAATTAAATATCTTCATTTATATTATCCATCTTGTACCTAGGCTAAATAAAACTTATAATCAAGTAAAGGTTAAATAGTTTTAGATTAAAATTCAACTGAATACCATGTTATCCAAACTTAGACATAATTTTGTTCCATCATAATGGATGACTAACAAAATACAATTTTACAAGTACTTTACAACTACTGATGATAATTATTTCTAGCAGTAAGTGAAAACTGCCACATTCTATACAGAGTAAACTATATATATAGGATTAACAACAGTCACCTTACATGGAATAAGATTTTCCAAAAGAAAAAAATTATTCACACTTTCGCTAAATACATACACAAAAAGTCACAGATAAGCTGAGTAATCCACTGAAGATTGCTAAAAAATAGATTTTGATCGTTTACTAGATAACCTTGAATTTATAGCCGCTCTAATGTTAAATTATTTTATTCATCATTATATTTTACAAATCAAAACAACAAGTTTAGAAGTTACCCCATTTTGAGTACTTGAATTTTCAACAATAACTTGGATTAAGTTCTGTACATTTTCAGTCTTTTGTTGTTTTTTCTCCAAACATGGTATTTCAAAAAATAAATTTCTCAAATAATTTGGTCATTTCATAAACAGTTAATCTCTATATCAAAATCATTTAACCGACCAAGTCTAACCAAGTAACTTTGACCTAATTCACCTCCACGTGCCACTATTTCTAACAAACTTTTGACTCAATGCGTGAATATATATAACAGCCTTTTTCATGCGAATTTCATTTCCTTTCTTAAATTTTCTCAGCATTTTCTGCGCCTCTACATTCTGTTATATCTCTACATTTTCTATGTTTCTCTTCCTTTTTTATGTTCTCTTTGGTCTCTGTATTTTTTCATTCAAGTTCAATGCTATTTTATTTTATCTAAAGATTTGGATCAATATTTTTGAAATCAAGCTGTGAAATCAGGTTTGAATAGGTATTTTGTTGTTGAAGATGATGAATGATTCAAGTTCAGACTGTCAATTGAACCAAAGCAAAGTGGATTATTGTTTTGAATTAAATCAAGTGGCTGAGGTCTGGTTTGATTCTAGTTAATGTAGTTTGTTAGTAGTTTATAATTCTGTAGATGAATAATGTTATTTTTGTCTTTAAAAATTACTGTTCATGGTTGATAGTTTGAATTGAATGTAATGTAGAAGTTCTGAATCTGAATTATTATGTGATGAATTTGTCCCATTCTAGTTTCGATATATTTCTATTTATCAATTGTTGTATTTTGGTAATCTTTCGATATATTTTTAGGTTCAGACTTTCAATTGAACCAGGCCAAAATGCATGCCTTTTTTAACAAGTTTATTACGTACAACAGCTCACTTATCCAATTCATCAAATAGTATGGTAATTACCTAGGAAGTAGAAAGCAGAGAGAGAGAGAGAGAGAGAGAATTGGATGCTATAGATTTTCATACCGTCATACCATGTGCAACAAAATTCTTAATAGAAGCTTCAATTTCAACATGTGTATAACTCACGAGAATTTCAAGAAAGTCCTAGCACAATTTAGAAGAAAGGTGAATTGCATCACAAAATCAACGCAGTTCGCTCTAGGTCATACGGTATATGAAGTTGTAGAACATATTTTTAACTCAACATTCAACAAGTTTGTAGTTACATACGATGTGATATCATGTGAATTTTAATGCCAGCGTTTATTATTCGAGTCAAAAGGGATATTGTGCCGTTACTCTTTGAGCTCGTTAAGTTCTGAGCAAGTAAATAAAGTGTCACCAAGATATATATTGGAACGATGGAGAAAGAACGTAAAGAGAAGGCACACACATATCAAGAGCAGCCACGACGAGCCTCTATTGGAACAAAAAAATAGGAGATTTGATGATTTGGTATTTCGGTCACAAAATATTTGTGAATTTGTATCAGAATTTGAGTTGACTAGGATTCTACACCGTGCTTATGATAATTCTATGGTTGAGATGCAAGAACACAAAGCCAAAAGCAAAGAAAAATGTTCGTTTTTCCACGACGATGCTTCGTTGGATATTAAGGAGCTTCAAATTCCTCCAAGGATGAGAACAAGAAGACGTCCGAAAAATAGATTGGGATCAAACACGAAAAATCAGATTGCAAATACTGCAAAGAATAAAAAAAAAGCTCTAAATGTGGTAAAAGTGATGTTTTTTATACAGGATAAATTGAGTTTGTACATGTTAATAATTTTGCTAATATATGATTTACTTTTTGCAGTTGAACCTTTTTAATGGTAGTTCAATAGTACAGTCAAATTTTAGCCATTATTATAGACATATTATGAATTATTAGTGCAGAGATTCAAGAGAATAAGATAGATTTTTGGTACTTTTATGAATCTATTTCGTTTTTATTTAACACAATTTTGGTGTAATTTACGTAATGTTCTTTTTTTTTCATGAAAATGAGGTTTACTATATATATTTTCTTGTTTTGTTCTATTTTACCATATTTTGAAATTATTTTTTTCAATTATTTGATGGAATTTGTTTGTTTTAAATATACAGTATACAGACAATTCAATACTTAAGCAGTGTAGAAATTCAACCTACAAAATTTGGTGTTTATTTTATTAGTTTTTGTTGTATTTGGGAAGCAATTCGGTTTATTATAGAATTTATTCTTCTTTTTCTGGATTTATTCAGATTAACAGCATTTCAATACAGTACAGACATGTTCATAGAAGTTTAATTTTGTAAAAAAAAATTATAAAAAGCTTGAATTGAATATTTACAAAGAATAAAAGTATGTGTTTGTTTGAACTATACATTGCACATAGAATTCAGTACACAATCAGTATAGGAATTCTTAACGATTTATAATATTCAAACTATTCACTATTAATATCTCCTGATTCCAATGTACAGTAAGGACTTAATAATTAATAATACAGCAGATGGCTTGGATAATCTGATGGCTTCAGATTCTTGAATGATTTTATCTCTGAGTTGATTCATTTTCTCAAATAGAATGAGTGAAGCATATTTCACTCCAAAATGATCAACTTATTCCTACAATTTAAAAAATTTTCTTTATTAAATTTCATTAATTTAGTAATAGAGAGTTTTCTATTTTTAAAGATAGTTACCTATTTCCAATTCTTCCATGAATATTTTTCTTTTTTGATCTTTTTCGGATCAATTATCTCCAGCCATTTCATCTCATACATTGCATAATCCTATCTAAACACAAAAATAAAATAACACATTAAAATAGGACACTAACCAAAAATACAGTAAAATTTATTAAATATAAAAATTTGATACTTTATTGGCTGCCCACTGATGTTCATCCTTGTCTATCAAAAGTTTTTTTCTGGCAAAGACCCTAATTTGTGAAATTATAAAGCCCTAAAAACTAAAACAAGTCAAGTATAAGAAACTCTATATTCAACACCAAATTACACCGAAATGAATAATTTTAACCTACCGAATTCGGTATTTATTTGAATAGTTTTCGGTGCATTTGGAAAAAAATTCAGTGTATTATACAATTTATTCTTCTTTTCCAAAGAACTACCCGTGCACCTTATTTCAAGCAGACAGAAACAGGAGAATTTATAGAGAAAATAGAAATTTGTATCAAATAAATAACTTACAACGAATTTATTAAGTTCTGTTATGTATTTCGAAGGAGATTTTTTGTTTAATGGGTCAAGGACATGAAATTTCTTCTTTTCAACATCCGCCATCCATATCCACCAATACTGCGCATAGCAAATTGGGAAAAATATATAAAGTTTGGTCAGAGAGAATAATTTTTTAGTTTAATTAGCACCTAATGTAAGAATTATTTAAGAAGCTTTATAAATGAAAGCTTATAAATGGATGGGATGCAAGCTTTTTCTTGTCTAAAAAGGGATGTAGTCTTGATAGTCTTTAATCTGGAAGGACTTGCTAGTTTTTGCATGAATGAACTTGCCCTGATGACTCGCCAACATGGCATTCTGCAAAATTTGTATAATACACCGAAAGAAATAGTTACAACAAACAATATATTTTAAAATACACCAAAATTTCAATGTAGTACAACTTACCACAATATGAGAAGGGAGACAATATATGAATTTTTTAAATCTTTCAATTTTTTGTTGTTCAGAATTTGATACATTGGCGAGACAATCTATGAAAGTAAAACCTCAAACTTAATACATATATGGCACAACTCATAAGAAAATCATTAATTTTATTTTAGTATTACGAGATTTTCGATATCTGATTTGGCTTTTAAAGAATCAAAGTGCATTTTGGTTATTTTCAGGTGAGATTTATGCTTTAGCTTAAAAATCATCTCCCACTCATTAGAGTATCCATTATCATAAGTCTTAATATTTGAGACCCAATGAAAGCTCTCCTTAAGATCTTTTGTTATTTTCTTTTGCCTCACGAGAATTTTGAACTTGTTAAGGAAGCTCAGTGTAGGCTGCAGCTTTTCTGGTGAGGGACCATTTTACTTAGCATAATTTAATGCTGCTGCAACCTCAGTATTTATGACCTCAATTATCTCTTCCAACTTTTTCACCAATATTGGACTGTCTTGAGATATTCTCTTGTCAGTTGGTGGTTCACCCTCTTGAGCGATTGTAGCTTTCTCACTTGTTTGAGAGAAGTCATGGCTAAATGATGGTGCAGGAAAGTCATTCTTCAATGTAGCATTGGTAATCAATATTGTTCCATCATTTATCACGACTTGAGCGGGTGGATGACTGTATGGTGAGACATAAAATAGTTTAAGAATACATAGAAAATATTAAAAAAATTTATTAAGTAGAACTTACATATTACTAGGAGCTACTTCCTCATGAGATTCTTGTTGTGGTTGTTGAGGTTGCTTGATGACACCCAAAAGCATAAGTTCAGATTTCCAAACTCAAATTAGAGATTGTTCGTTGCAAGTATAGTCCAAACCCAACAATTGAATATCAATCAAATATTAAATTCAAATCAAAATAACTGAGAGTATTTAAACCTCGGGTCGTTCTCTCTAGGAATGCAATTGAAGTGTTGTACGCTTTCGGTTGATAGGACAAGAAGGGGGTTTTAAAAGCAAGGAATGAAGATTTAAAGAAATTAAGAAATAAAAGAATAAAGGAATGCTCAAAATTGGTAATTAATGCAAGTAAAAGGAATGCAAGATCAAAACTAGTGAAAATGCATAAAAGAAGTCTTGACTTGGGGATTGAGGATCTAAGGAATCCTATCATTGCCATAACCACAACTATGGTAATTGTCATGAGTCAATCTTGCCTAGGCAACCCCAACCATCGAGGAGTAAGTCAAAAAAGCATAATTGACCTTAATCCATAAGTCCTAACCAACTTACCAAACTAGTTGATAAAAGGCTAGCGTCAATGGAAACAAGAGTCGACTAATTACCCAAGAACTACCACTAAATGTCGGACATTATGACTCTAGTATCCTAGGAACTCAACCCACAAGCCAAGGTGTTAAAATCTACTCAAATTCTAAAGTTGGCATTTTTACAAACACCTTGTGTGCATAAAAGTAAAGTATGGAAAATTGCAAGGAAAATTAAAAAACTATAACCAACTATCAACAAAATTAAATGTAAACAAGCAATCAAACATAAAGGAAGTATGAAACATAAAATTCATTGATCAAAACTTCAAGAAACACAAAATTGCAATATGAAAAAAGTAACTTGAACCAAAAAGAAATGAAGATAAAAGTGCTTAATTTAAAGAGGAAATTGAAAGTACTTACAATTGAAGAAGTAAATTCAAGGATCAAAACTTTCTATAAAATGCTAAAAGAAAACTACATAAACCCTAGGAGAGCTCTCTATTCTACACTACTCCTACTTATGAAAAAACTATGTAAAATTGTGCTCCAATGTGTCCCCCTTGATAAGTGTTGAAGACTCCTTTATATAGCGCATCACTCCAATTCAGCAATTCAGCCTTCCAAAAATGAACCAAGGGCCTCCAAATTCGCGCAGCACGTGTTTCATTAATGCAATCACGTGCAGGGACCTGTGCGGACGCACAGACGTGTGGGTTCGCACACTCGGTTGAAAATTGACCTGTGTGTACGTATAGGTTCTTGTACGCACGCACAGGTTCTTGTGCGCACGCACACATGAAAATCTTCGCTTGTGCGTATGCACGCAAGGTTGTGCGCACGCACACTTCGCTGTGTATGCTTTTCTTTGTTTTCTTCATGTTTTCTCCTTTGTACATACTTTCTTCTGCTTTTGGCCATCCATTCTTGCCTTCAAGGCTTGAAATCACTCACAAATCATATCACGGCATTGAATGACATAAAAGTGGAATTAAAAGTCACTATTCTAGCATTAAAACACATGTTTTCACATTTAAGATCAAATTAGGGATCAAACACAAAAGTATACTATTTTGGTGCTTAAGTATAAGTTCATATGCTAGAATCCATTCAAATTGAACCAAAATATATCAAAAAATGTGGACTCATCATTGTTCTTTGGTATATTCCTCTGTTGGAGCCTTTGCACCAGGTTGTTGAGGTTGTGGAGGACTGTAGGATTACAGAAAAGAAATTTAATTAATACAACTAAACTAAGTACACCTCAATTCACATGAAAGACATCGAAATATAAACTAAATACACTGCTATTTAAAAAAACATGCAGCTCAATAAAACATCCACAAAATGTTACCAGAAGTACTACAACAAATTTCTATAGGCTAGTTATAACAAATGCATTAACAAAGTCCCTCAAAATGGACAAAATCAATATTCTGTTGCCTAGTTACAACAAAAAGAGGACAACAACACTAAGTACACCTCAAATCAGAAGCAATACACCGAAAGACAAACTAAATACACCGAAAATATTAGAAAAAATTTTATGTAATATTTACATATTAATAGTTTCTTCTTCTATATCTTCCTCTCCGAAAGACTTTTCAGCAGTTTGTTGAGTTTGGGGAGAGCTTGAGGCAGGTATTTTCGAAGGAGGAGCACATACTTAAAGTGAAACTCTAAGGAAAACAAAAATGAAAAAATTAATATGGAGTAAACATTCAAGTGCAAATGATTAACCTAATAAATAGAACATTGAAAGTGAACTGGAAAAATCACATATCCAATAGTTCTGATTAAGAATGAGTCTGTTTTCAAAAAACAATTATTTGTCCTTTAGGATTATTGTCTATTATTTCTTTCTAAACAGGAGCTGGTTTATTCGATGTTTCTTCTTGTTTCTTGAACCTAAAATATACCGAAATCATCTCACAACTACACTGCAAACATAGTTGCAGTTTTTTCTTTTTTTTTGCCTTTTTTCCCTTGCATAAAATCTTAAAGGACTTTCTTTTTTTAAAAAAATATGAAATCAGAAGCAGAATATGGTGACAAAAGAATTAAAGAAATGGTAAGAGAAACAAAAATTACATGTTATCACTTGGTTAATTTACACTACTCTGATAGCTTATTTGTGTTAGAAACACAACATCATTTTTACTTGTCAAATTTACATGTGGCATTCTAAGGACAAAATAAATATCATTCAGTAAAACTAGAGTAATTACATTAGGTTTTACGAAATTTTAGCAAAGAAAGAATTTCAGACATTGAATCTTACATTTGTGAAGAATCATAGTAAGTTTCTACGGAGTGGAGCCAAATTTCTGGAATATCAGTAATTTTTTTTGCATTCTAAAAAAGAAAATAATCATCAGGCAAAAAAAAATCACCGAAAAGCACCACGTATTTTGTACATGCTTATCATTTGATTTCTTCAACTTTACTTTTCTTATTTCTTGCATTTATTCACTTCTGACAGTACGTGCAAAAGATTTTGTTAATAAATAAAATTTTGATAAAAAAAATTATAACATTACAATGATAGTTTTTAAATCTTACTCATTTTTCAGATTCAATTTCTTTTTGGGAGGATGAGTCTTTAGTAACATGTTTCCTTTTTTGGATTCAATCCTGGAAAAGCAAATAATCTTCAGGCACATGAACACAATAAAATTGACAAAATATACCGAAAAGAAAACACTTACTTTTTTCCAGGTTTTTTATTTTTTTCTTCAATATTCTTTTTTTTATTGCCTCGCTTTCTTCATTTCTGATAATACATGCAAAAAATTCTATTAATAAATAAAATTTTGACGAAAATAAAAACATAGTATTATAATGATAGTTTTTGAATCTTACTCATCATCAGATTCAGTTTTGTTTTTGGAAGATGAATCCTTAATAACATACTTCTTTTTTGGATTCCATCCTGCAAAAGCAAACAATCATCATGCAAATTGTTTCGAGGGTTATCTAAAACATTAGTTTGGGCCTGAACGTGAGGTTCAGATCCCTTTGTATGGCAGCATCTGACTTGTTGATGTCGAGGTGCCGCATATCCGAGTTCCTTGTGAGGATTCGGGTGGTGGTACCTGCAAGAGACTCCAATGCTTAAGTTAGCAAGGGTTTTAAACAGGTTTTTAGTAGATCAGAACGCGAATATATCAGAGAAGTGTCAGTGTATTTATAGGTGATGGGCCAATAACCACCGTTGAAGTAGTTCCACTATAGGTGGTGGATAACCATCCCTTTCATCTAGGGTTGCTGAGATCTCTCTTCTAGAAGTAGGTGAGAGATAGTAGGGATTAGTTATAACTCCCTCGAGAGGAAGCTATCACTTTATAGCATCCTGTCCGACCTCTTGAGAGGTTGGTCACTTGGTAGCAATCTTTTGGGCTTTCTTTGCTTTGGGTCTGGCTTATGTTTTGGGATAGGGTATAAACACAAATAAACACAATAAAATTGATAAAAATACATCGAAAATAACACTTACTTCTTTGTAAGCTTGTGATTTTTTTGTCAATATTCTTTTTCTGACTTCCTTTCTTCATTTCTAACAATACATACAAAAATTCTATTAATAAATAAAATTTTGACAAAAAAGTAAAACATAGCATTACAATGATAGATTCTGAATTTTACTCATCATCAAATTCAGTTTCTTTCTCTGAAGATTATTCCTCAATAACGTTCTTTCTTTTTTTGGATTTCATCTTAGAAAAGCAAACAATCATCAGGCAAATAAACACAATAAAATTGACAAAATATACCAAAAATAATACTTACTTATTTACCATTTTTTAGGTAGTTTTCTTCTTTTTTGTGTCTCCTCTGAGTCATGTTTAGAGTTAGACTCAGACTCAGCAACACTTTCACTTTCTGAAGAAATAGCCTTCTTCTTTTGTGGCTTCTTTTGTTTCTTATTTTCTTCCTTGCTTTCTTCCTTCTTTTTGTCATTTGGTTATTTTCTCAGATATTCTCTTTTCACGATGTCCTAAAATAAAAAAATATTTGTTCACACAATATAGTTATAATAATACACTAAAATTAAAGAAAGAATTCTGTTAAGTTACTATATTATCCTTAATCTCAACTTTTATTCTTTCAACCAGTATCTCCCTAGTCCAATGTTGCACCCATGGTGGTCTAGGAATTGCATGCACCGACCTATTTTTGTGTGTGGATTCATGAAAATATACAATTGTCAGAGCGTAAAGACAACCGTTAATAGCATATTTCTTTTACAATGTGTGCTTTCTGATACCCTTGATAAGGAAGTTGAGCACATGACCACCCCAATTCCGTTCACGTATTGTGTCCACGTAAAGAATGGATGGCAAGTGAATCGAAGAAACTTTGTTTATCATTGTTGGCAACAAAAAGCACATCTGAATGTAGAAGATGAATGTTCTCTTGAATTTCAACCGATTTTCCTCCCTATCACACACATCTCCATCATAGAGGTTATTAATTCTAACAAAGTCTTGCCTTGGAAGTTTCTAGTAACTTCCTTATTCTTTTCACTAAGTTTTTGAAAATTAACTTTGGCTAGATAGCTTGGCCCTATAAAAATAGCAAAAATATTTCAGTAACATAGACAATAATCTGATAATAAACCGAAATTTGATTTACAGAATATATTACAAAATAGATTTTTACCAGATACACTCAAACCAAGGACAGCTACTATATTTTCTTTGGTGATCTTGATTATACTATACCGTGTTTCCAGTGTATTATTGTACAGATCGAATGAATATGCCAATTCTTTCAAGAGCTTATGTGGCACATTCATGGGAGGGTTATGCATCATAATACCGAATTCCAATTCTTGAACAATGATTTTCTTTTCATTACTTATGTTGTGGTATTTATCATGAATGAATCTTGTGGAGCATCTCAAATCATGATTTTTCTATAAACAAATGAGAATCATGTAAATAAACTATATTTTTACAAAAAAAATTGAGTTGTTCAAACATATATATGCATACATTATATTTTGGCACTTGCTTTTTTGTCATTTTTTCTGTAAGGAATAAAAAAAGGTTAATAGGTAATAAGAGCACAAAGTACACTTCAATTCACATGAAATATACCGAAAGATAAACCAAATACACTGAAACACAAAACAAACATACTGTGATTATTTTTAATTACATTATATAATGTGAGGTCAAAAAGACATGCAACTCAATGAAACATACATAAAATGATACCAAAAGCACTACAACAAAATTTTATGGGTAGTTACAACAAATCCATGAACAAAATTTATGAAAAATAGACAAAAATAGATTTAATTGCTCAAATATGTACAAAATAATATCAGAAGTACAACAACAATATTCTATTATCTAGTTATAATATAAAGATGACAACAGCACCAGTTACACTTCAATTCACATAACACTAAAAGACAAACCAAATACACTAAAAGGCAAACCAAATATATTGCTATTATTTTTTATTACATCATACAATGTGAGGTCAAAAAGACATGCAACTCAATTAAACATGCATAAACTGATACCAGAAGCACTACCAAAAACTTCTATGGATTGTTATAACAAATTGATGAAAAAAATTTCTGAAAAATGGACAAAAATAGATGCAAATCCCTCTAACACATGCAAATAGAGCTTAAACTATACGTAATATTTTTATACCGACCTAACACAATTATCACCAAATGAAGTGTATAATGAGAACAGTAATATGTACTTCAACGCAAAAATACAAAATGAATCTACTAAATAAACAGAAATATCATTATGTAGTGTTTTGCAATTAAAATGACAAAGAGAAAAATGAGAAAACCGGACGATTAGTAAATAGTACCTTCAATAATCTTTCGTGTTCTCTTTCTATGTTCTTGGTGAAGATTTCAAATTTAGCTTTGAAATTTTCTTGACTTTTCGCGACGATTTTGAGAGATTTTTTAGAGATTTTGAGCCTGGTTTAAATTATGAGCATTGCGATTTTTATCAAAGGAGAAGAACCATTTTTCATAATGGCATTCATGCTATTCAACAGTTGGAAGAGCGCGTGTTTATGTATACTCTAATCTGAGGTTGATTTTTGTTGGGCTTGAGCCAACCTGGTTAGACTTGGTTGCCAAAATGGCTTGTATGTGTAGCAAGACTATTTCATAAAATAGTCATAGAGCTTCACATCTACAAACAATTTAATTATATGCATTTTTAAGTAAAATGCCTATCTTAATTTTATTATCAATAAACAAATCTAGAATCATAATAAAATCTAAAAAAACCAAGCAACTAATTAACATGATAAAAACAGAAGCACAGAAGTATAGGGTTAGGATTTAGCAAATGTCAACAATGTCAAAAAAATAGAAGAATGAAGGAAAAAAGAAATACCTTGATGAAGGAGAATGGATAGCATCGCAGCTGACAAAAGCAAGCGACGGCGGTGGCGAACAACAGAAGCAGCAACTCCCAGGATAGAAACAAGCTCTTCTATGGCAGAAACAAGCTCTAGGTGGACGCTCCTCGATGGCGACGATGGCTGGAGTCGTGGAAAGAGGTCAATGATGGCGAAACGGCAGCGAATGGTGGCGATGGGGCTGACGGCAAGTGAAAAGAGAAAGGAAAGAGAAGTGAGGTTAATGATATTGTAGAAATGGAAGGGAATAGTTCGCAAATATGAATTTTGGATCAATTTTACCAATGGATTTACTGTCGGAAAAATTCAAACACATCCTATAACCAAATCGGCGCATTTTATTTTAATTACCTTACCATCGAATTTTCTCCCCTAAATTCGATGGTAATCATCGAGCCAATTTTTCTTTTTTTTCTCTTCAATTATTACTAGCGAATTTATCTTCGAAAAATTGTATCCGACAGTAACTTTTTTATTTGACGAATTTATTGCCAAATTTGTTGATAAACTAGCTGTTAACCTCCCACGCTAAATCCGATGGTATTCAGTATTTTTCTTGTAGTGTACATTCTCTCCCACATTGTTTAGTCGTGCCATTTAGTATCACCTCCAACTGTCTCAGCCACCGTGTGATGCCATAATCGCACTGCTACACTGCGCTGCCCGTTACTGTGCATTGCTCAACCGTCATCCACCACTAGCAGATATTTTTTTCTGATACTGTATAATAAAAATTAAATAAAAAATATTGAACAAGAATACATCATTTCGAATATTTCTTACCCGAATTTTGGATATTTAAATTTTAGAGGTATCGGATAACAAAATGAAATATCCAAAAATATAAGAAAGAGAGACATCTGAAAACTAAGAAAAAGAAACATTTAAGACTTTTAAGAAGAATCATCCAAAACCTAAGAAGAAGAAACCTTCAAAACATAACAAAAGAAATATCTATGATCTATAAAAAAGATACATCTAAAATCCAGGAAAAAGAAACATTCAAAATTCAAGAAAAAGAAACATCCAAAACCTAAAGCGGAGAAGAAAAAAAAAGAAAAGGAGACGCCGAAGGATTGGAAGACGTCATAAGAGGGGAGTTAGAAGGGGATGGCATGGTGTCGCAGTGAGAGGAGTTTGACGGGGAAGGCGTGGCGAGGCGGCGGGAGGAGGAGTTAGAGGGCAAGGCCTCGACTTGAGGAGTTGGAATGGGAGGATCTTTGTTTTTTTAGTGCAAACCTAATTTTTTAAAATTTTAAAATAAGATTTTTTAAAAAGTTGATTACTAGGTTAACCAATTGACTACATATAGAATTGGTTATCTATATTTTTTGTTGACATGAAGTACTTTTATTATATAAACGAAAAATACGATTTATTTAATTTTTTATGGGAAAAAATATGCACTTTCTTATTTTTTAAACAAAAAACTGAAATTTGAAAATAAAAAAGATATACATTCACACCTTGACTATTTTGTTCTAAATCAGGTAGCCACAAAGCCGTTTTGCCACCTACTCACTCAAATATATTAATGTTATTCGCCACCATCTTGATGACTAAATTTTTAAAGTGGTCTCTCAAATTTGGTCCGTGCACCAATTTGACCCCTGAAATTCTAATTGCACTCATTTAAACCTCCAGATTGAACTCAAGGTAACATACTAGTCCCTCGATCAATTTCTAGCGTGAGTCAACAGCCGGACTGCTGATGTGGCGCCGCTACTGCCAGGTGGCATCATCACTCACTCCACATCATCATCATCCTCTTTTTCATCCCTCTCTCCCCTTTCTTCCCCTACTCTCCACCACCTCTCCTTCTCCTTCTCACCCTCTACCACTTCTTGCTGCAAGTCCCTCTGCCACTATACTATTCCATCTGATCTCATCTCCTCTTCCTCCACTTTCACTACCACAACACCTGCTGCCACTCTCATTCCCTCCAACGATGTTTTCTACCTCTTATTTCTTGATCTTGCATCACTTACGATTGCTCCCTCACTCTCTCACTAATTTCACTCCTAAACTATCTTCAATCCGTCCTAAAAATTATGTTTGTTCTCATTCTTAACTTCTCCAATAATGACTTCAACGTTAAGATTGTAGTTAACACTGTCGTCTCTGATGTTGCTGATATGTTTCATTATAACTAAACATTTTTTTTTCAATGTGTGTGTATTTTGTGTGCAGGGAGGTGTTCCCAATATGCGGCGGTAAAAGTGGAGGAAGAGGATAGGAGATTGGAGGGAATAGTGCGGTAGCAGAAGGACTTACAATAGGAGGTGGTGGAGGGTGGAAAGGAGAGAAAAAGGGAAAGAAGAGGGAGAAGGAACGAAAGGTGGGGGAAGAAGAGGCAGAGAGGGATAAAAAGAAGATGATAATGATGTGGGGTGAGTGATGATGCCACGTGGCAGTAGAAGTGCCATATCAGCAGTTCAGCTGTTGACTCAAATTGGAAATAGACTGAGGGATTAGTATGTTGTTTGGAGATCAATTTGAAAGTTCAAATTAGTGCAATTAAAATTTTAAAAGTCAAATTAGTGTATGGGCCGAATTTAAAAGACTATCTTAAAAATTTAATTTCTATTCGATCGTCTAATATTTTAGTGCTACTCTTATCACCGAAAAATAATTTACTGTAAAGAGTAGAAATGAGTAAAAGATAAAAAAATATTAAATTTAAAATAAATATTATATATAATAAACTTTTATTAGTAAACTTTTTTATTAATAAAAAATAATTTTTATATTTTATCAAAATTTCACTTTTTATCTTAGCATTATATTTTATCAAAGACACTAGATACACATACAAAATTCATTCTTTTATTAGATGAGAATATCTTATATCATGAATGCTATAGTGGTTATTACAGTAATTATAAACTTATGATAGTTATACGAGATAATATTTAAAAAGTATAATTAAAATGATCTTTTTTAATATTTGAATTTTTTTAATTTAAAAATAAAAATAAAAAGTGTTAGATAATAATAAATTGTGATTTTAATTTTAATAATTTTTTTAAATATTGTCAAAATTATAAACTTATTAAAATAAAAGTTAGATACAAAAAATATATCAAACAAGTGTAAAAGAAATTCATATTCAAATCTTTTGTATGATATTTGGATAGAATTTAATTTTTCTCTTGTCGTTTATTATTTTGGTTTTTTTGTTTTTAGAGGGTAGGACTTGTAATTAAAATTCTTTAAATAAGTCTATATATATAAAGCTATATATATATATAATTAAGTGATTTAAAATAAAGTCTCCTCTTGTTTTCTTAATAAAAGTTTTGGTTCGTATTCGCGAAGGCTCAATAGTAAATAAAGATAGTATATAATAAAAGGATTTAGAAGTAAGTAACGCTTGAACTTTTAGTACGATCATGAGGTGGCAGAGGTGCTAAAAGTTAAGGTGTTACAATAATTATTATAAAATTTTACTTTTAAATATTTTTCATTTTTTTTCTATTTTTAATCATTTGTATAGAAATACCATCATAAAATATCAACAGACACAAAATTATTGAAAAATGTTAGAGGATCATCAGAATTTATTATTTAGTTATTAATTAGCCATCTGTGTTCAAAAATGTGGACTAAAGTATATTGTTGAATTACTAAACTAAAGGAATTAGGTTGATGATTAAAAATAATTGCTAAAAAAAATAAATTTTGATGGTCTTCTAACATTTTTTATTACCAAATTTAAAAATAAAAAATCTAATTTTTTTAAATTCGTTTAAAGAAAAAATTAATAAAATTTTATCTCTAAATTTTTAAAAAGTAATTATTTAAATCTGTTCTTGAGATTTTTAAAATTAGACATTTTAGTCTCTCAAATTTTAAAATATACAAAATAGTCCCAAACGTTTGTTTTTATTAGATAATATAGTCTTCTTCTGTTAGTCACTAATAATGACGGCTGACGTAGAACGTTGACTCGCACACGTGACTGTTAAATATCTATGTGTGCAATCTAGACAAATTAGTCCTTATGGTAAAATATTAAATAGTAATCCCTGAATAGTTTAAAATTTTTTGAAATAGTTTCTAAAATTTTTTAAAAAGTTTAAAACAGTCCCTTCAACTTATTTATATATAATTATTTTTAAATTAATAAATTTTAATTTCTAATTTTTATATTTATTTTAAATTTCATTATTTATATATACAAAAACTTTTTATGTATTTTCAAACCCTAAATTATAAATTAATTTTGAAAAGATATTATTTTTTAAAAAAAATTAAAATACATAAATTTATATTATTTTTGACCATGCAAGATATTAATTTAATTTAATATGTAGGTATCATATTCTGTGATTATTTTTTAATGACAAAGAAGAGAATTTGTTAGTATTATTTGAAGAGATATGAGAACTTTAATTTAACTTAAAATTTTTCACATAAACAATTAGAAATATTTGTACAAATGTTTATAAAGGTGACACTTGCATGCAATGCAAACTTAGTCATTTAAAAAAAGTTAAATTTGTATATTTTGGTCAACTATAATGTCAATGCGAATGATTTACAAAATTCAAATGTGAAATTTTTAATACTTTGCAATATTTAAAGAAGAAAATGTCTTAGCAAATCACGTATTTTAGTTGTGTCTTTTTAGAAAATATTGAGATTCACTAATTATAATGTTATATAAAATAGATTTACAGTTAAATATGTTTGTGTTACCACGGTTAGTAATTATGTCAAAAAAATATATTTTTTTACTTATAAATATTTTTTTATATTTATTTGATGTCAATATTTTAAAAAATTTAGGTATATAGATAATAATTTTTATAATACAAAGACCTCTTAAATGTAGGAGATATTGTTATGATTTATGCATCATATTAATATAGGGTAATAGGGTATCATAAATTAATAATTAAATAATGTTATTTCTTATAATATTTTAATATTAAAATAAAAATTTTTAATATATATTTTATTATTTTTTATATTATTTATTTACTAATTATTTTTAATAATATTTTATTATTCTAATTAATAAAATTATTATAAGACGTTGGTTTTAAAAAAAAATTAAAATATTCTAAATGACTATTTTAAAATTTTTTGAAATTGTTTTATATAAATTTTTTTAAAAGAAATTAAAAAAATTATTTTTTAAAATAATTTTTTATTTTATTTAAATTTTTTTTTGAAAACTGGAGCAAGTTCACCCACCGCATAAACGAAATTGCAAATTTTGTTGAAGTTCGCTTACTATAACAGCAAACTTGATTAAAACTAACAAGTATGCTTATTAACGCGATAAATTTGTTCTTATTTCTGTTCAATTTGAATCATTCACATCAACAACAATTATCATTAGTGACTAATAAAAAAAATTATATTATCTAATAAAAATACATGTGAAAAACTATTTTATGTATTTTAAATTAAACAAAATTGTCCAATTTTAAAAATGTTCGAACTGATGTCAATGATTTGGGTAATTAGTTTTTTTTTTTTTTCTTAATATATTTTCATTCAGGCGACCATGTTATGGGCAGAGTGGCGTGACGCGCTGCTGCTAAATGATAGCTATCCTATCGCTATCACTCAGTAAGAGATTTGATTCTTTCTTCCCATTACGTTTTGTCTACTTTCTTCTTCTTCTTCTCTTTTTAATAGCAAATCAGTTAAACCTTTCAGGGTTTCAACTTCAAAACTATGATAATTGCGTGTTCAAATTAGAGTCCAAGTTAGTCAGTGTGTGTTCGTGCTAATTAGTTCTTATGGCATACAAATCGCTGACTTCAATCACCGTCTCGGACATTGAATCCGTTGGGATTTCAACTGAGGTTGCTTCCGCCTTCCACCGCCGCCTCAAAGAAATCATTGCAACCCATGGAGCTGGCACTCCTGCCACGTGGCACAACATCACAAACACCATTCTCACCCCTGACCTTCCCTTCTCCTTCCACCAGATGCTCTACTATGCTTGCTACATCGATTTTGGACCTGACCCGCCCGCTTGGATACCCGACCCGTATGCTATGCACCTTCTCACTTTTAAGTTTTAATTGCTTCATTTTATTCATGTTGTTGATTCATACTTATGCTTGTGATTCCCCCAAAGTGCTCCTGACATTCATGCCGTGCACTGATTTGGTCCTGAAGTTCCAATTGCATCATTGTCGTCTGTGAGACTGAGTTTCGGGTACCATAGTGTTCCTCAACCCATTTCCATAATTACGTCGTTTTGATAGTTGTGGGCATGTAAAACACTAAAACTATTTGCACACACACTTTGATTGGGCGCCAAAAGCAAAGGACCTCGTTTCACTATTGTCCAGCGTGGCAATGGAGTGCTAGCTCATCACTCCGTTTGCTGACTCACTGTCGCCAAGTGGTCGAGGGACCACTATGGACTATGGTGCCCAGAGCTCAGTTTCAGGAACGAGTGGATGCCATTAGTGCAATTGGAATCAGGGACCAAACCGGAGCACGTCATGAATCTCAGGACTACTATTTAGTCGTCATTTTGAAAATTTGGTAGATTTATAACTTGAACACTGTTACAAATCGTATCTAGATATATTGAATTGTTAACGTATCAAATTTTCATAGACTCTGGTTTTGATATGATATGTACTAAGGGCCTTGTTTGCTGTATTAATTATTATGTAAGATTTGGGATTACATGTCATAATCTGTGCATTGCAATGATTTATGTTAAGAAATTAAAGCTCCTGAACCTTTTTACTTTTTTTTTTTAATTTCTCATTTCATGTGTAATTAGGGAATGTGCTCTTTCAACAAATGTTGGCCAGTTACTAGAGAGGAGGGGTAAAGAGTTTCTGGGTTCAGCATATAAGGATCCTATTTCGAGTTTTTCTGATTTCCAAAAATTCTCAGTATCAAACCCTGAGGTCCTAACCAGGATAATCTCAAGACTTTGTTTTGTACTTCAGTTCAATTTTCTTGTGAGTTGGCAGCGTTGTCATTGTTGTTGTGTATGATTTCAGGTATTTTGGAAAAATGTGCTGGATGAAATGAACATATCATTTTCCACGCCACCTGAATGCATCTTGCGAGAGAATCTCCCGGGAGAAAGCTCGCTAACACACCCGGGTGGTCAATGGCTTCCTGGAGCATCAATTAATCCAGCAAAGAATTGCTTAGTTGAAAATGCCAAGAGAAGTTTGAATGATACAGCAATAATATGGCGGGATGAACATCATGATGATCTCCCTGTGCAAAGGATGACATTTAAGGAATTGCAGGAAGAGGTTTGGTATGCTGTAAATAGTTTCTCCCTTCATGATTAGCTTCCTGTGCTTTTTGCTGTAGTTGTTGTATTGTATAAACTTATCTTCAATCCATGACATTTTAAAACAGAGATTTTAAATTATACTACTGTGTTCTGAGCACCTCAAGTTGTTTATTTCATCTTCAAATCTTTTGTCAAAATTCCTTTGCGGCAGATGGCCATAAAAAACTTTTTGGTACCATGGTTCATAGCTTGTGTTGCAGTTTTTTTACAGCTTAGAAAATTGTCAGGATAGGCCTGCACTTTGAAAGTACAAAATTCAAGTTTCTGGTTTGTGTGTTTTGAACATTTAGGCTTGAACTAATGCTATCCAAACAAAAACCAAGTCTTGTTTTTGGGGTCAGCTACAAGGTTGGAACCAAATCTAACTGAAGAGATGTAGCTGGTAGCCTTATGCTGTAGCTTTTTCCAACCATTGTAGCATCCTAAAGGACAATTGTTTTAGATTCTTTAGCTTCATTGTTTTATTAGGGGGAGAAAAATGAAAATCTTTTGCTTCTGTGAACTTTCAGGTTGGTTGCATATGCTCTTGAAGCACTGGGTCTGGAGAAGGGATCTGCAATTGCAATTGATATGCCAATGCATGTCAAATCAGTGGTTATCTACCTGGCCATTGTTCTTGCAGGTTATGTTGTTGTATCAATTGCTGATAGTTTTGCAGCAGGTGAAATATCAACCAGGCTTAATATATCAAATGCTAAAGTCATATTTACCCAGGTTGACTCCCTCTTCCTTCTGGTCAATCTTGGCTTTACAGGTGTTTGAGTGTTTTATTTATTGAGGTAATGCCCAGAATAGTCCCTGAAATCCCAACACGCTTCAGTTATGTCCCCAACTTTTTAAGATGACCAAATAAATCCCTCAAGTTGCAAAACGTGAATCTCCGTTAGTCCTTTTGTCAACTGAAGTTAGTGATATGCTAATGTGGACTGTTAACTGCCACATTGGCTGTATGATATAGACTGTGACGTGGACACCACAATAATATGTTCAAAATGGTATCTCAAATTGTTTGTTTATACTCAATTCAAACCTATCACTAATTTTAAATCCCTAAAGCCCCAAATCTGAGAATCAGCTTCTCTTATCCTTCGTTCGAGAGGAACCGAGTTCTTTGTTATCTTCTCTCATGTTTCGAATTTTGTATGGTGTCTTATAATTTATTGGTTGAGTTATTACCTTGTACTGGCATGGGAAGTTAGTTAAAATATCCTAGTAGGGATTTATAGGACACGACTGACTCTTACTGAACCATTGCAGACAGACTAACTTGTTTTTTTGTTGTGAATTTTCTTTCACTCCCGTAAAGTTTGACAGCTAGACATTTTTTCCGATCCTTGTTCATTTTATGCATTCCCCCCTTCAAAAACTATTAGACATTAGTTAGGAGCTTTACCATAAAACTCCCCCATCCCCCTCGCACTTTTTCTAAGATTATAATTTCAGGCATATGAAATTTACAAGTTTTAATCACTTAGTCTGAAAGAAGGTACATTCAATGTTTTGCCATAGTCTTGAAATACTATGTTACAAAAAGGTAATATTATGTATGCATGTATTAAGCATGGTGACTATGCATCTTAATGCTAAATCCAATTGGAAAATGCATACTATGTTGTCGGCCCAGCAGAGGAATAATTGGAGCGATTCTATGCTGTGCAAAGTGGTGCCTAGGGTTAGCCCATCAAGAATCTTGGTGAGGAAACAAAACCCGATCTGAGCTCTCACAGCAAAGTGAACATCCTCTCTGCCACATTGAGCACAATGCTTGGTGGTATGCCTTTCCTTTGTTAGTCTCGAAAAATAATGTGTTCTAATTCATCCCGGTTATAGTTGACGTCGTTACAGCTCTGAACTACCTCGCATCGCAGAAGTACGATCCTCAAATTCATCTTGTACAGGGCTCTAGAAGAGGTTCGAATTCTCCAAAAGTATGAAGGGACAATGACGGTAATGAGAATGAGTCAGAAATCTGTAAACTAGGAAAGGTAGGTTAGATTGGTATATTTGTCTCTGTTCATAATGTGATTGTCGGAAAATCCTTGCACTTGACAGAGCCAAGGGTGCTAGAGTGGAGCCCCTGCTAGACGATCAAGACAGCAATGAAGGAGATGAATCCATGAGGAAGAAGAAAGAGGTTTTGGTGGGGGACCAAAGAGGGGATATAATTTGACGAAGATAGGAGGAATGCGACGTCGTCTTATCTTTTTTAGCTTCCACCCCAAAACTATGTTGCATTCCATTGTGCCATGTTAGCTCTTAACTGTACATGTCAGCACTGTGTTAACAATCATTCAATTAGGGACCAACGGAGATTCACATTTTGCAACTTGAGGAATGTATTTGGTCATTTTAAAAAATCACGGACATAACAGAAGCGTGTTGAAAATTTCAAGGACCATTTTGGGCATTACCTCTTTATTTATTTAAAATAGGAAACAAATCTGTTTATTGCGATTTGCAAAATTGTCTAGTTTCCTTTCCTGCTTAGTATGTTACTACATTAAATAGCTCTATGTAAATCAATTCTATCTTTATGCCATTCATTTAAAATATGGTAAGTGGACCTGGAAGTCAGTTTTATTCATGATGTTTCAGTGTCGACTATTATGGTTGTAGATGGATTCAGTTTTGTGGCCAATTGCATGTCACAGTTGTTGACTTTTTCCTGTTTGTTACTTCCATTTATCCTCGTTATTTTTCAGGATCTCATTATTCGTGGTGATAAAAGCATCCCTCTGTACAGGTTAAAATATGTGTTACTTTAGTAGAATTGAAGGATCTTTTTCTTGGTTCTCATATGTTTGGTGTCTCATATTGTTCTCTCACAAATGCAGTAGAGTTGTCGAAGCCAAGTCACCTTTGGCAGTAGTTATCCCTACCAGAGGCTCTGAGTTTAGCATGGAATTACGCAATGGTGACTTTTCTTGGCATGATTTTCTGGACAGAGCCAACAGCCTCAAGTATGCACTTAACGTTAGAATTTTTAAGAGATGTAAAATTCATTTGAAATGTTTAATAAAATTGTGGTATAGCTGAGATGTCTTTGTTTCTGTTACTGTATTTCATGTGAGCTGAATTATGCTGAGTCCATATTTTAAAGCTCTTCAGCATGAATAGTCTCAGTTGTTTATGATGATCTGTTGGAATTCTCAATCTTCTTTTCTGTCATGCAACACAGAGGCAAGGAATTCGTAGCTGTAGAACAACCAGTAGAAGCATTTACAAACATTCTCTTCTCTTCTGGAACAACAGGTTCGTTAAGTTTTGTATTTGGGCCTAAAAGAGGCATTTTTAGATGAAAAGATCTGGTACTAATAATGGAAATTTGGCGAAAAGGATTAATTTGCTGTTCACATTTAATTTTTTATTTCTTGGGGACAGCGTTCTCCTTGTCAAAAGTTATCTCAATAATATTTTGTATATAAGTTGTTTTGAAAATGAAATGAGCTAATGAAAACACAAGTTAATATCAAGACTTAATTCATCATGTGAAGTTAATACATTGTGATCTACTTGGGTGGTATAGGTGAGCCAAAGGCCATTCCATGGACAAATATTACTCCTCTGAAAGCTGCTGCAGATGCATGGTGCCACTTGGACATTCGTAAAGGTGATGTAGTTTCCTGGCCCACTAATCTTGGATGGATGATGGGTCCATGGCTCGTATATGCATCATTGATCAATGGGGCTTCGATGGCCCTGTATAATGGATCCCCTCTTGGATCTGGTTTTGCCAAATTTGTACAGGTATAAAAGCTCATTCTGCTGTTTAAATTTTTAAGAGCCTTTGTTTTCTTGTTCATTATCCAGTCATTTTCAGAAGCTAGGAAGCACAGGTAGAAAACATGGCACGGAAATTTATAGATGAACTACATGATATTCATCTTCCGTAATTATTCCTTTTTACAGTTTTTGTTGATCTTTCTCTGCCTCTAGTTATTAGCTTACCCCCCATTTGATCTATTATTCTTATTACACCACATATGACCAAATCATACAACCTAAACTCCTGAATGTAACCATATGTTAGTTTTCCTTTTCAGCAACTCTTAAAATCCAAAAATTGGCATGCCACAAATTCAGTCAACCTTTTCTTGCACTTGATTTTCTGTTTTTCCAAAAGACAAGAGTAGAAAATACATAATATCTATGCTTTTATTTTTAGGTCACTAGAATTGTTTTTTTTTTTGTTTTATAGTTTCCTTCCAACTGAATGCTTTACAGGATGCCAAAGTAACTATGCTTGGCGTAATTCCAAGCATTGTTCGTAGTTGGAAAAGTGCAAATTCCACATCTGGCTATGATTGGTCTGCTATCCGGTGAGTACTAGCTGAATCTACTTCCTTTATTAGCAGCATGTGAATGTGGATCTCATTTATGACTATTAAGTACTTTATCGAAACTACTATTTGAATGATATAGGTGCTTTGGTTCTACTGGAGAAGCATCTAATGTAGATGAATACCTTTGGCTGATGGGGAGAGCTCTTTACAAGCCTGTAATTGAATATTGTGGCGGTACAGAAATTGGAGGTGGATTCATTACTGGATCATTACTACAACCTCAATCAGTAGCTGCTTTCAGCACGCCTGCCATGTGCTGCAGTTTGTTTATTTTGGATGAGGAAGGTCATCCTATTGTAAGTGCTACTCATTCAATTTTACTTTCTAGTTCATATATTATGTCTCTCACAAGTCAAAATTATCAGTCTTAGTATCATAGGCTTGTGAATAATACAGTTCTAACAGGCCTTTTAAGTGTTGTTCCAATTCCTGAAGTTCTTTTCTTACCGAATTCTCTGAAACTAAACAAAATTCAATGCTCACATTTCTTTTTTCTTGGGAAAACTAATGCTCATGATAAATAACTTGAGTTTATGTTTGATCTTCTTTATGTTGCAGCCACAAGATGTTCCAGGAATGGGTGAATTGGCTCTTGGTCCCATCATGTTTGGGGCTTCAATTACTCTGCTAAATGCTGACCATTATGCTGTCTACTTTAAGGGAATGCCTGTTTATAATGGAAAGGTAGGATATTATTCTTTTCAATGTGGCAACCATTATCTGTGATAGCTTTAACGCTTACAGCTGAATTTCTTCACTCAGGTTTTGCGGAGGCATGGAGATGTATTTGAGCGTACTGCGAAAGGATACTATCATGCGCACGGTCGTGCAGATGATACAATGAACCTTGGGGGAATAAAGGTAGTAAACTTAGTAGTTGTTCTTGTTATTTTTAGTAATACACTTAGAATGTTAGAATAAATATACATCTAAGCCAAATCTAAAACAGTTATCCTAATCCATATACAGTGTACCACTTTTATGAGCTTTGTTAATTTTGATGCTTAAACATTTGATATCTACAGTGGGTAGAAATAGGAGAGAAACATGAATGCTTGATTTTCATATGAATCAAAATTGGATGGTTGCGTAATTGTTAAAGAAACAGTTCATATCCCATAAGGAGCAAAATTGATTTCCCCGGCTAATTTGAGGGCCACTTTGAGAGTATCTTTGTAATGTACAATTAAATTTGCTGAAAGATACCATCTTGTATGTATAGGTGAGTTCGGTTGAGATTGAACGCTTATGCAATGGGGTGGATAGCAGTATCTTGGAAACTGCTGCTATCGGGGTTCCGCCATCTGGAGGTGGCCCCGAGCAGTTGGTTGTAGCAGTTGTATTCAAGAATCCAAGCACCACAACGCAAGACTTGCACCAATTGAGGATCTCTTTCAATTCAGCTCTCCAAAAGAAACTGAACCCATTGTTCAGGGTACTGATTAATTATTTCTATTATTCATAATGTTCTTGTTCTTAATTACCATATTAAGTGTTTACTTTTGGTGTTTCTTCAAAATGAATGCTCCTTTTTATGTAGGTTTCTCGGGTTGTGTCACTACCATCTCTTCCAAGGACGGCATCAAACAAGGTTATGAGAAGGGTTTTGCGGCAGCAACTTTCTGAAAATAACCAAAGTTCTAAAATATGACAAAAGCTATGTTAGCTTTGGTAATAATGTCCCAAGTTGTGGTGGGAAATTTGTCATCTATGGAATTCATGCTTAAATAGGCACTCCATGTACCATTCATTATAAATCATAAATCAATATTAATAAAAGAAAACAGTCATAGATTTGGTATGGGAAGAAAACAAGTAAATATATATACTTTGACTGATTCTCAAATCTAACTAATGAAAATGTTTTTTAATTTGTTTATTTTAAGGATTGTTTGAAAATATTGCAGACTTAAAATTAAGAAATTAAGGGGCAATATAGACATGTTAGACTTTTACATTAGGCTTGAGTCATACTTTTCTCACATCCCCTATAACCAAAAGGTAAATAAGTCCATGTCTCATCGACTACAAAATGTCATTGGTTTTTAGAAGTCCTTGTTTGAAACAAAGTGATAACAAGGTATCATATACATACAACCGATCTGTCATAAAATTAACAAATGTATATATGTGGACAGACCTAAGAATACTGAAAATGAATTTGACACCAAAAGCTTATTTTTACTGCAATAAGTTATAGATACTAAAATTAATTTTTTTTTTCAAAGTCAGATCTATTCATGAAATGAAAGAAATATATAGGTGTCCATATATGAGACAAATAAAAGAAATGGGGACTCCCAACGCTCTACTATAGAGGTGATGTCATATAATAATCTAATAAGAGAGATAAAAATAGTAAAGTGCTCATCAATTAGGAAATGGGAATTTGTTGAAACTCTTTCAGCAATTTCAAAGCCGACGCCATTATCTCTTCCACACTAATTGATACATTATCAAAGATGAACATGTTCCTAGTCTTCCATAAGAACTAGCTCAAAATCACAATCATCATTCTCTGAGAAGAGCTATTGGGTTGGGTACGCAAGGCTCCCATTTTCAAGTTCCACTCAACATAGAAATTAGAGTTTTCGGTGCTCCTTCTAGTAGCTGGTAAGCCCATTTTTTACCAAATTTCTTTTGATTTTACACAATGAAAGATACAATGATTGATTGTTTCTGAAAATTATAGGCATCTTCGGCAGATAGGTTGAATCGATGGGATACGATGATGAAGCTTTTGCAGCACTGGAAGCTTTTCATGGAAGCCCCTCCAGAGAAAAATCTAAATCTTCCTTAAGATTTTCAGCTTCCACAGTTCTCGCCACAAATTTCATTGTCTCATAATCTTTGGGGAAAATTCAATGGGAAGATGTGAGAACGCATAAGCCACACGGTACCCAGTACTCACTTTATACAAATCACTTTTATTAAGGGCCCAATAAATTTTATCTTCTCCACCCCCAATTGTTATTGCTAGCACATGCTGACTAGTGTCCTCAGAAAAAATACTTCTAATTAGAGTTTGATTCCACTGACCATTAAAAAGTATTAAGTCTTTGACCATCAATAGTGGTTGATTTTGTAGATTGGAAGTTTCAGATGAAGAAACAACATAAGAATGTGGAGGAGCAACCCAAGGATCACTGAAGATTCGGATACTGGATCCGTCACCAACTCGCCAAATCAGCCCCTTTTCAACAACCTTGCGCCCTTCCAATATGCTACGCCATCCCCACGAAGGTACTGTTCCAATCTCTGCATTCATTATAGAACTGTATCGAAAATATTTATCTTTGAGGAGTCTAGATAGGAGTGATTGTGGCCGAGAGACAACTTTCCAACATTGTTTTGCTAATAGCACTAAATTCTGAGCCCATAGGTCTTTAAAACCTAGTCCACCTTCCAATTTCAGTCTTGTTATAGTCTTCCAACTAACTCATGCCATTTTTCGCCCTGTACCTTTTTTACTCCACCAAAATTGGGAGAGTATGTTGTGAATTTCCCTAATTCAGGTGTCAAGAAGACGAAAACATGATAATGAATAAATTGGGATAGCCTCCCCAATAGCTTTGATTAGAACATGCCTGCCTGCAGAGGAGAGAAATTTTCTTTTTCACCATTGAACTCGCTTCCTCACCTTGTCATTGATTTCTCCAAAGGTGGCCTTTTTTATTTTTGGACTGTAGATGGAAGACCCAAATATTTATCCTGTGCACCAATATGATCAATTTCCAATTTCTGAGTCAGTAGTAATCGAGCAGCAGAAGGAGTATTATTACTAAAGAATAGAGCTTATTTATGCAAATTAAATTAACTTTTTGGTCATTGAACCCCTCGTATGATTGAAGAAGATTGAGAATATTTTCACAACTATTTTCTGACGCTTTGCAAAAAAGGATTGAGTCATCCGCAAACAATAAATAATTAACAGTAGGACATCTTCGATTGATCTGAATACCTTCAATGATACCGTTTTGCTTTGCCTTGTTTAACAAAAAGGATAATCCTTCTGCACAGAAAAGAAAAAGGTATCGAGAGAGAGGGTCTCCTTGACGGATACCTCTATTTGATTTAAAAAAATCAAAAGGTTGATCTTCAACAATGACAGAGTAAGAAATTGTAGTCATCACCTTCTGTATCCAACCAATCCACCTAGATTCAAATCCCAGCTTCTCAAAAATGAACCAAAGAAAATGCTGCTCAACACAATCATAGGCTTTGCTCATATCCAATTTAACAGCCATTTCACTCGATAGGCCCCCTCTTCTTTGTTTTTAGATAGTGCATACATTCATGAGTGATTAGGACATTGTCTGAAATCAATCTACCCTCAATGAAGACACTTTGACTAGGGCTGATCAATGAAGTCATAAATTTTTGTAGTCGATGGACTAATACTTTAGAAATAATCTTATATACAACTGAGAAAAGACTGATGGATCTAACCTGTGTCATATCCTTTGCATCAGGAATATTAGGAATGAGACAGATTTGTGTATAGTTGAAGCTCTTTAGTAGTCTACCACTGACAAGGAAATTGCGGACAGCCTTAAAAACATCCTCCCCTACTAAACTCTAGTAGAATTGAAAGAATTTAGCCGTAAATTCATCATCACCAGGGCGCTCTGACGGTGAACACTAAAGACCGCACGTTTTACCTCATCAAAACTGACCGGTCTAGTTAATTTTCTGTTCATGGTTGCGGAAATTGTGGTTTCAAAATCTTTGAATGCATGTGCCGGATTAGCTTGGTTAATCAATGGGAAGATATCCTTGAAGTATGTTTCAGCTACTTGTACAATTTCTTCACGGGTGGTAGCATACATACCATCATTCTTTTTCAATTTTCAAATTTTATTTCTCCAAATTAAAGTTAATATAGCCAGATTTAAACAGATATATCTACTATATTATATTATATTAAAATTTAATTTATTTTTTAAATTCATTAAATTTAAATAATTATAATAAATTAATTATATCAACTAATTAATTCAATAAATTATTTTTTAATTTATTTATTTTAATTCAATAAATTAAATTAATTATAATAATTATTATATCAACTAATTAATTTAATTAATTGTAACTAATTAGTTATTTAATTTGATTAAGATAAATATTAAATTCTATTCATAATATAAAAAGACAAAATTTCATTCCCTCTGATTTTATTTTATCACTATAAAATATTGTTTTTTTTTGTGAGAGAAGGAGGGGTTAAAGCCCCAAACAATAATTAAAAATTTCTAACTCTAAAGCTGCCATTTATATCAGTAACTAAGGCCTGAAGCATGTCGGGAGGAGGCATGTCAAAGAGATGAATACCCAGAAGGAATTCTGTCCTTTCTTAGCAAAAGAGTCTGCCACAGCATTGGCATCTCTCAATGTATGATTCCAAACAACATGTTGTAATCTACTTGACAAGATATTAATGTCTTCCAACAAAGGTCTCACCGGGTGTGAAGCTAAACAACCTTTCTTGATGAAATTAATTGCTAACCAGGAGTCGGACTCTATAATGATATGTTGGAAATTTTGAGCAATAGCAATCTGAAGACCTTTGACAATGCCCCACAATTCTGCATGTGTAATAGAACAGCTACCCAAATTGCAGGAGAACCCCAACATGTACCTACCCAAATGGTTTCTGAAAATACCTCCACAAGTTGCATTATTATTCTCACGAAAAAAGATCCATCTACATTTAGCTTGGTACAATGTTCTGGTGGGAGTATCCAACGAATCAATTGATTATTGTCCTTCCTAGTCCTTTGCATAGAGGACCGAAACTTCATGGTGCCCAAGATTTCTTCACTTCGCGCTCTAATTGCTCTAGCCATGACCGTTGGCCTCACTCGATTCCCTTCAAAAATAAGGGAGTTACGATAGAACCAAAGAGATGAAACGGTTACTCCAAATTTACAAGCCCAGTCACTTCTCGCTGATAGGTTCTGAGCCAACCAATCCTTGATACTCAAGTTGAAAAAGTCGGCCATAACCTCATGTGGATTCAAGAGGCTCCACACGCACTTGGCATAGGAGCAATCTCTGAGGACGTGTAAGGTGCTTTCTTCCTGACGATTACACCTGGGGCAGTTGGCTTCCGTTGCTAAATGCCTTCTCCTTCTTTCCACATTTGTTAGAATTGCGTCATTAGCAACCAGCCACATGAAGGAACGAATTCTCTCCGGGCTGTCCCACTTCCAAATTAATTTGAAGATTTTGTTCGGGTCATTATGCTCATCATGGAGAGAGCTATAAGCCGATTTAAGCCTAAAAGTTTCATCTGAAGTTGGGGCCCAAGCAACAGAATCATGACCTTTCCAAGGGGAAGGAGGAGACAAAGCTCGAATTTTTCCCACGATAGGGTCAGGGAGCCATTCCTTTAGTTTATCCTCGTCCCAATCACTTGAAACTGAAAGGAAATCAGTTAGAAACACACTTAAATCAGTTTCTGTTAATACCTTATCAGAATATTGGGTTAATATTCCAAGGTTTGGCACCCAATTATGCTGCCAGAACTTTATACTAGAGCCATCTCCAATACGCCAAATATGGTTCTTTTCAACCCCTTTCCAAGCCAAGCATATCCCTTTCCAAAGATTTGAGGACTTGTTCTTCCTTTCGACCCTTGGGAGCAAGTCACTATCACAATTATATTTGGCCCTGATCACCCTTGCCCAAAGCGCGTCCTTCTTTTCCACAAGACCCCAGCCATTCTTCATCATAAAAGCTTGATTCACATCACGGGTATGATGAATACCCAGCCCTCCCGAGGCTTTTGGTTTGCTAAGATCCTTCCAATTGATGAGATGGATTTTTCTAAAATGCTCTGTCTCTCCCCAAAGAAAATCCCTGCATTTACGATCAACCAGGTTACTAGTAGAAACTGGTATAAGAGTAGTTTGCATAGTATAACTAGGAAGGGAAGATAGAACAGATCTCACCAGGGTAGCTCTTCCTGTTAGAGACAAGGATGAGGCTTTCCAACTATTTAATCTCAAGTTTATCTTGTTAATAATGTCACTATATGTAATTTTTGAAACTTTAGAGTGTATGAGAGGAACACCAAGATACTTTTTCAAATCATCAGTTCTAGAAAACTAAAGGGTGCTGCTTATCTGACTCCTAACATTCCTAGAGAAGAACACGTGCGTCTTATCATTGCTGACCCTTTGACCAGAGCTATTGCAAAAAGCTTCAAGAACTCTATTAATAACATCTGCTTGATCTATAGTTGCTTCCGTAAAGAGAATCAAATCATCAGCGAAGCAGAGATGCGAGAGATCAGGACTTTCTTTGTTCAGCTTGATGGGCTTCCAAAAGCCGTGTTCCACTGCAGCACTAATGAGTTGCGAGAGCCTTTCCATGCAAAGGACAAAGATGTACAGCGAGATGGGATCACCCTGTCGAATACCTCTTGAAGGAAAGAACTCGTCCAAGGCTTCCCCATTCCAGAGGACCCTCATCCTGGCAGAAGAAATACAACTGTAAACCATAGAAATGAACTGAGAAGGCAACCCAATATCACTAAGAGTATCTTCAATGAAATCCCATTTAAGTCTGTCATAAGCCTTTTCCAAATCAATTTTAATCGCCATCCAACCTTTTCGACCTTTTTTATTCCTCATAGAATAGATAACTTCTTGGGTAATGATAATATTATCAGAACTCTGCCTCCCCGGGACGAAACTGCATTGGGTAGGTCTCACTAATTTTTTCATAACCCTTCGAAGCCTTCGGGCCAGAATCTTGGTAATCACCTTGTACGAGACATTACATAAACTGATGGGTCACATTTGCTTAAGATTAGTGACAGGATCCACCTTAGGAATGATAGTAATAAGGGTTTCATTCATCTCTCCAATGTTCTGGGGGTGAGCAAAAACATTCTCAATCATCCTGCATAAATCTGGTCCTACCAGGTCCCATTTATTCTGATAAAAGCCTGCCTGAATACCATCTCTCCCAGGTGCTTTGAAACTACCAATGCTAAAAAGGGATTCCTTAATCTCCTTATGGGAAACATTACAACCAATCATCATCCTATCTTCATTGCTAAGTACCGGAAAAGCACCATTTAGAACAAAAGGAATATTAGGCAGGTCATCACAATAAAGCTTGCTGTAGAAATCTGTAGCCATTGCTTCAAGATTAGGATTATCATGTATCCAATTACCCGCTTCATCTTGCAAGGCAACAATCTTGTTTTTCCTCCTTCTGGCCATAGCAGTGCCATGAAAGTATTTTGTGTTTCTGTCGCCAAACTCAATCTATTTACATCTAGATTTTTGAAACCATAACATCTCTTCTTGAGAAAAAAGCTCTTCATACTCTTTCCAAAGAATACCCTGAAGATTTTCCAAATGAGGATTATGGCTCACACTCATAGTATTCATGATACCTTGTAATCTCCTTAGGATTCTATTTTTCCTTCTAAAAATGTTCCCAAAAACGGTAGAATTCTAAATTCGAAGGGAATCTTGAAAGTTACCAATTCCTTGGGACCAATTGCTATCTATTCTCCAATTATTTGTGACCATATTATTAAAATCAGGATGAGATATCCATGAAGCTATGAATCTGAATGGTCTTCGTCCTCTGTTGGGAGCAGGTTCAGTAGAGAGTTGCAGGTATAGCGGAGCATCATCCGATTTCAACATTGGCAAGTGCTTCATCCTTGCATAAGGAAATTGAATTTGCCAATCCATGTTGCTCAGACCACGATCAAGTCTTTCAACCAAGTTTTCTCTCTTCCAAGTAAAGGGGTATCCTGAATAACCCAAGTCCAGGAGTCCGCAATCAGACACACATTCCTGAAAATCCACACACGCACCATTATAGTGAGTAACTGATCCCTCTTGTCTTTCAAAATCATGCAGCAAAGCATTAAAATCCCCAGCCAGACACCAAGGGAGTTTGTTATGGTAGTTCAACTCCCTAAGGATCCTTCAAAGTGCTCTTCTATGAGCTCTTTGGGGACTCCTATAAATCGCAGTAAAAACCCACGGTTGTAGAATTTCATAGGCACCAAATTCCTCCAAAGTGCCCTCAGGCTTCCTCAATAAAACAGCTGTCAAAAAGGCAACTTATTTCTAATTTTAACTCCTCTATCCTCACTCACATGGGTTTCAAGAAGAACCAGAAAATTAACATGATACTGGTGTTTAATATCTCTAATTAAAGCAGCAAAGGAACTACTACCAACACCACGACAATTCCAAATTAAAAAATTCATAATAACAAGAAGAAGGGAAAGATGTCACCAGAGACAGATGCAGGTCAAATAGAAAGATTTTCTCCTTTGTTCAGGTTCAATAGAAGCTCCTCCGAAATATCTTCACTGTTGTTGCCTGACAAACCTGGATCTTTAATTATTGGGTCCGGTGGTTTGTCCTATAGGTTCTTTTCCTGGCTATGTGATATCCTCGTTGCCATATTAATGTCCATGCTCGGTTGATTCTGGACCGTAATGATAGAGGAGGGTGATGCCAAGTTTTTTATCATGCCACCTCTCATTCTCTTTTCCACTTCGAAAGCTTCCCATTGTTCTTTTTGCATGATGCGCATTTTATCAGGGATTTCACGCTCCATGGTGTCTTTCTTTAATTTCTTCGAGTTATTTTTCTCAATTATAGCTGGATCAGGTGTCGGATCAGAGGGCATAAGGATGTGGCTCTCAACAAGCTTGGCTTTAACTTTATCCTTGTTCATTCTTCCTGGCCCAATTAGCACACTTTTATTATTATTGGCCTTTTTATTTGATTGAGAATTTTTACCAGCCCCTGGTCTAAGCACTCTATGAAGGGATTGGGTTGGCCTTCTATGTTCCTTATGGGCTTTTGGTGTTATTAACTTGCTAGGCCTATCTTGCTCCATCACAACGGGCCCATTTTGCATAGATTCCTCCCCACAATACTCTTCATGAACATTCTCCTCGTGACTAGGTTCCGTAATACCCGCATCCAAGATATTAAATCTTGATCCATTGGAGGTTTTAGCTTCCAAATTAGAAAGAGAATCTTTCTTATAATTAGCACCCCTTGATCCTGTTGATTTTTTCCTCACTTGCCTTTTTACTAGCATCCATAGTCCAAATTTCGGGAAATCTTGATTCACTTGTCTTTTTTTAATTGATTCTTGGGCCCCTTACCCGGGAATGTTGGCGTGATTAACACCTTCCCCTCCAGCAAACCCTGGGCTACCTTCTTCGCCGTCTATGGTTGTGTTCTCCGGTGCTACCTTGCCGTCATATGTTTCACTACACTGATCTGATCGATGACCATACTTCCCACAAGTGAAACAAATAAGATGCAGGCCCTCGTATTCAACATTCAAAATTTGCCCGAAAACCGAAATTCTTGGAACAAGTTTTTTAGATAGGTTTAATTCAACACAAATTCTGGCAAAGCGTCCCCGGGAATGAACTGAAGTTGCACGATCAATCTTAAGCATTGTGCCGAGGGTCGATCCTACTCTTGAGAGAAACCGGTGATTGTATTGTTCAATCGGAAGGTTTGGAATGCGGATCCAAGCTGCAATCTTCTTCACTATATTTTCCGATGCGAGAAAGAACAGTCTTCATCTCTGCACAATTAGTAGTGACCCGTAATCATCCAAGGTCCTTCCATGAGAGCATGGTTATAGTCTTCTTCATCTGTAAAATGAACCAAAAAATAGTCACGATCCATATCAATAACGTTAATCTTACCTTTTTTTGCCCAATCTCTGTTCAGTCTCTGTTCCATGAATCCCGAATGCACTCTTTTGCCGAGAACTTTCACAATGAGAGTTGCATGCCATGGCTTGCACCATTCTTCAAATTCATCTTTACTAATTGGAATGGTTGGGCAAGCATCAAAGGGTTTGTCCTCCTTGCATTCCACTTCTTTATACCAACGATCCTCCGGGTCTGACGCATCTTCGTCTATGGACTCGAGCACCTCTTCATTAGGATCTACCGACGAGCCAGGGATCGAGAGAAGAGAGTCTTTATAGGAGAATTTTGAATTGTTTGCCGGAGCCTCAAAATTCTCAGTAGCCCCTTCCATAGAGTCACCAGGCTTATTAAGATCCACTCCTTCACGATCTTTCACCTTTTTTTGCTTCGTTGAATCAAGTTAAATTCTTGCGTAGAAACACTAGCAGAGCGTCCTTTTGCCATTTAGTCCACCCGTTTATTTCTATAAAATATCGTATATACTAAAAAAGAATCTCATCTTTTTATCAATTATTCTTTTTTTGGATAGTTTTTACAACAACAATTTTTATTTTTTATTTTTATCTATGATACATTATTTTTACCCTTTGATTTTTTGATAAACTATAAATCATGATTAAGTATTATTGTAGACTATCTCTTCTATTTCTTTTATTTTATTTTTATTTATTTAAACTTTTTTAATTTTTTATTATAAATTTTATCATTTTTATCTTTTATACTTATACATTAATTTAGTGTAATTTTTTACAGATCATATGTTGAGTCTTCTCAATATTAAAATTATGTCCCATCATATGCTTAATTTCATTGATTTATTAAAAAGCAAATTTAATTTTTACCAATCTAAATAGTACGAAAATTATCAATTTTTTATTTTATTTTTATTTATTTTACAACGAATCAACAACATTGTGAAGAATGAATTGGTAGGCTAAAACACCCCTTTATAAGCACAAACAATTAGTGTGTGTTTGAATTGTGCCATTTTATCAAATTGAAATTTAAATAAAAGTGATTTTATAGAATTAATTTTGGGTAAACTAGATTTTACTAGAACATACATCTTTTTCAACTCCAAATTAATACTCCTTAAATGGTAATTGTACATTTAATTTTGCAACTCAAAGCCTTAGCAAAGATCGTAACATCCGTTCTTTCGTGCGTAAGAATCTCAATTTAGTTCCAAAATACTTTTGTGTTATATGTATATAATTTTTTAGTTTATGAATGAAAATAAGAAATTCTTAAAAAAGAATTATAGAAACAAAGGGATAAGATACAAGTCACAAAAAAGGGGATAGGATACTACAAAATTTAATGTTACAATAATAATAATAATAATAATAATTTAATTTCTATTCTTGATATTTTATAAAAATCTCAGTTCCAATTATTGCTTAATTCATTAATTTTATATAACAATTAAATTTATTATAATGCTAGCTAATCTTCTCTATATTAAATCAATTAATAATAAATAGCATTTATCAATAATAATTATATATTATAAATATTATTGTTTATACTTGCTAATTTAATTATTTGTTATTCTTATTCTCACTTATTTTTATACAATTTTTTTATAAATTTATTATTCTTGCTAATCTTCTCTATAATAATGATAATAAATAATTTATAATCATAAAAATATTATCATTTATCAACTAAGTAATATGTGTATCAACATCTCGTTATTATACTATTAGTATAATAGTACAATAACAATAAAAGAAAATCTGATCAACCTAAACTAATAATTTGCATATAAATAATAATTATAAAGTGAATATTATGTTAAGAAAAATAATAACCAAATAATATATATATATATATATATATAGTGTGTGTGTATATGTATATATTAATGTTAGAAAAAAAAGAAGATCATATCATTCTTTTTTAAATGAGAGAAGAATATTATTTTTATTATCAATCCTTAATTATTTATTTTAACTCAATAAATTTAATTTCTATTAATTAAAATTAAAAATTACTACTAATCCTCTTTATATTCAATCAATTAATAATAAATATCAACAACTATTAAATGTATTATAATTCTTGCTATAAACTCATTAGGTAATTGTTCTAAAACTTATCTGAAATTGATGAATTTGGGCCTGAACTTGAGGTCCAGACTCCTTTTGTTATGAGATGCTCTTCGTCTCCTCAGCAAGGTTATGTTGTCCAAACTCTTTGCAGAGGATGGTGGGAGTACCTGCAAGGGACTTCGATACTTAAGTTATTAAGAATTTTAGATAAATTTTTAGTAGATTAGAGTTCGAAGAACACCTGAGGGTGTCAGGGTATTTATAAGTGTAGATTTAAAGTCAATAACTACCTTTGGAATAGTTCCTCCTTTGATGGTAGATTTGATACTCATTTTGTTAGAGAGGTTGTTGAGATATTCTTTTTAGATGAATAGGAGAGATTGTAAGAGCTAGTTGAGATTCATCTTATTTGAATATGTCGGGCCAAGTTGGAGCCGCGTGGACCAACCTTTATGAGGTCGGATAGGTCCGAGAGTGTGATATGGACATTTGTGCTATATACTGAGCTTTTAATCATTTTGGATTTAACTCTCATAAAGGGCCAGTTTATGAACAGTAACTAACTAGGGTATCAGCCAACTTGAACAATTTTTTAAAATTATTAAAAAAATAATGTTTAAATTTTAAAAAAATAGAATTTTAAACTTGTAACTGCTTTTAAAAAAAATAATGTTTAAATTATCAGCCAACGGTTGTGGCATTTCGAACGGCTTTTGGTGGTCTCTCATTTCTTTCTCATACGTCAAACTTGTAATCACATAGATTTCCACTTCATTCTTCACTTCTAACTGCTCAAAATATCTTCTTGGATTCATGGTATGTTTTAGAAATCTCAAGGTAAATTCGATAATCCTCACTTGTAAGTTTCGGACAACAGTTCCTTATTTTAACTTCTGATTTCGATATATAACCCTCTTTTAGCATCTTTTTTATCCAACTGGCTTCAGTACTCTTAGTAGCTCTTTATTACCAGTATTGCACTCCTTAAGTTTTTGGCCCTACGTTCTCTATTTCAGCATTAGGCATATAGAATCTCTTCTTAGTTCCCTTTTGTTTACCAGACCTCAACATCCTCGGCAGATCTTTACTGTCTTCTTCGCTTCTTGCATTTCGTCCTTGCTATATTTTAAGATTGCAATAGATTTAGTTGGACTCCTTTAGTTATACCCTGATATCCAAGTATTTCCCCAGAAACTTCTTACTCAGGGCGTCCATTACCACTTCACGATGTTGTATTTACACTTATCCTAGGCCCCTCTGGTAATGTATCGCACTAATTCCGAGTTGTTAAATAAGTTCGGATATTCTGATTACTGGATTTAAGGTTAATCCTTCTCTTGGAGTTCGAAAGCTCTCTTCATATTCGGGTATCCATGTAATCAGTGTATTTCTAGTGCGTTAAACTAATCATAGGCTTTGAGGTCGGTAAGAATTTAAAGCTCCAAAACTCTCTTTCTGACGATGCACGGTTACATGCTTCATTTTCTGTGTCCAAAAGTCTTGCTCTTAAGGAATCAACATCTCAACAGTTGCAGCTATAATTTATACGTGATACTAATATAGGCTCGAGTTAATTTTTCAAAAGGACATTAAGCTCGAAAAATAAATGAGTAACACAAACGGTGTTCGTAATAAGTCAAAAAGAAAATCTTGTATATGGTTAATCAGGACTATATCGAAATGATGGGATGCTTAAGGAAAGGAACCTAGGTGCATCTCAAGAAAAAAGCCCAAATTAAAGACCTTTGGTAGGAAGAACGGAACGTACAGAGTCAAAGAAGTCTCAGCTGATTCTGAAGAATATGGTTTGCGAATAAGGGCAACTCTAATCATAGCGAGCATACAATATTCAAGGATTACGCATTTATACCAAGACAAGCTCAAACTCATCCTAGAAGAAACAAAATTCATGCGCACAAGGAGTAAAGTTAGAGAGGTAGTTAAGCCATTTGGGAAGAGCTCTGAATAGAATGTCAATGTAGGTTTCAAAAGAAGGATTAGATCGAGTTGCGAAGGTTTGTTAGTACACACTCTCTACATAAGGCTTCCTGCCGTTCTCTTCCTTCTTCTCTGGCATAACCGGCGCTTCCCACGAAGAAATAGTTGGTTAGATGGTTCTCTCTTCTAGCACTCCCTTCCACTCAAATCCTAAATTCTATCAATTATAACAATATCTTTGCTTGTGGTGTGATTGAAGTTAAACCGGCTTCTAGTACTAAGCCCATCGCAAACTCGCTTTCTCTCTGAAATGGAAGTTATGACACACCTTCAAGAATTGTCTTAGAAACTCTCTTATATAGGGATTTGGTTTCATCTTCACTTACCTCTTAACAATTAACAGCTAAAGATTGAATTCACTCTATTCCTGTTCCTCAAAGTTTCACCGTCACTGGATTCCGAATAATAACTCCACATAGCTCTCGACAGTTCCAATTCCTTAAGTATAATCCACCTTATTTCCACTGCGTCCTTCTGATTCTTATCTTTCAAGAACCTAGCCACTCCTCTAAATTAAGTAAATATTGTTCCATCTTAACAATTAATAGTCTTCGACTAATCATCGACTTGGACTTTACGATTATTAACGCTCATCATACATTACGAATAAATATCACATATTAATAATATGCAAGGAAGTTTGAAATTCAACTGCTAGTTCATGGTTACCTCAGGTCTAAGAATTGGATTCGGCTGCATCCCAGCCTTCCTTGTGTGGACAATTTCGAGATACATGTCCTGACCTCCCGCACTTGTAACATACGCTTAATCCGGCCCTGCATGGTCTATTTGGATGTACTTCTTGCACCTTGGGCACCTTATGTCATCCGGTTGAGAACTAGTTTGCCCTTCTGAATTCAGATCCAAACGGTTGTTGTTCCTTCGGTCATTGTTCCGGCATTGAGAGCGTGAAGTAACAGAATGACCCCTCTTGAAATTTTGGCTCCTAGGTGTAATCTTTGTGTTCTTTTCCTTTTTCTCTGTAAAATACTCCCGGCGATTATTCTTTGCTACCACAGTTCTTCTTGAGCTTTCTCCCGTTGCTTGACTTATGTTATTTAACTCTGGATAACCCGTTATCTCCACTTGTACCACTGCATTTGGGGTATTATTCCTGCCTTTACGTCATTTCCACCATCATTGCCAATTCTAGCTTGTGGTCCCGTCCTATCCATCGCTCGACTGGTCGCAGCAGCAACAGCACTAATGGCAGCAGCAGCATTCGTCATTGCGATCACAAAATTGGTCAAACTGTCCGCCGGTATAGATATCCCGTTACCTCTTTGTCCTCAACCTCGATTACGCCCACGATCGCGCCCACAAGACGCCGTTTGGTTCCTGTTCACACCAAACAAGTAATATCAAGGTGATCAGTCTCAATATCGCAAGTCTAGTGTTTCAAAGTTCCAAGTGCATACTCATGAACATTCATGCCACATATATCAGTTAGATATCCTAATCAGCATGTATAGACACTCAGAGTATGCCCAGAAGCATAATCAGTCCGTCCCTCAGGCTCTATAGGTATGAACTGCTCTGATACCATAATGTAACACCCTACCACACAAAGCTTTACACCTAGGATGTAAAACAGAGGTGGCGAGGCGCTACGACCTCTAAAAATAAAATACATATATATAATAATAGAAAGAATATAATAGACTATGATCCTTGAAAAATGGGTGAAACAAAATCGCAAAAATGAAAAGCGTAACGCTCCACGAAAAGAGTTACTTGCGTGCTAAGAAACCTTATAGGAACATGATAAAGATAAGCAAAAGAATAAAGAAAAGCCAAGGAAATAGCATAACTAGCCCATGATTCAGCCTGCGAAGCTAAGGCTGGCTGGATGATATATATATATATGTATATATATACATACATATATATATATATACATATACATATAAACATACATAAGTATTCCCAAAGTGCACCAAAATACTAAAGTAAACTCCTATCTCTCCCTCAACCTCTAAGAGGAACAACATACATAAGTTACTTGGAGAGTAAGCTAAATACATATACACATATATATACAATAGAAAACCAAAATACACCCAAGGACTACATTGCTTCCCAAGATCCAGACGCCTAGCGAGGAGCCTCTCGACCTGCATCTGAAAAACAACAACACAATATGGAATGAGAACCGGAGGTTATTAGCATGGTAAAAGTGCCACGCGTATAATAAATAAAGTCCTGAGAATGCCATAGGCAATCCTAGAACTCCGTATATTTAGTTATCCAACTTAAGTACTAAACAGAAGCCATAAATAGGGGTAGGTATTCTAAATCTACCTAACTTACTCAATTTCAATCCACACCTAACACCAAACCATTTCTCCATTTCCTCCATCCCTCCATCATCCATAATACAACAGGAACAAACAACCAAACAAGTTCAAGCACAAGTAATGAACAGATAATACAAGTAGCAAATATACAAGTAGCAAGTGATATATATCAATTAGGCATTCCCAATTAAGGCATAACAAATAAAGCACACATATGCATATGATGAATGCCTACCCTACTTGCCGTGAGCTCGCGTGTTGGTTATTTTGCTAGAACCCGACACATCTAGTAGCTAACCCAGACATTGGTCTCTAAGTTGCGCATCTCCAGGAGGCTCATAAACGAAGAAGAGTGCCTTTCCACATCGAAGGCGTGTGCCTTTCTACTTTATCCTGGAGGATATACGAAGGAGAGTGCCTTTCCACATCAAAGGAGTGTGCCTTTCCACCTTGCAACCAGAGAAGAACGTGGGGGGATACAATACGAAGGAGAGTGCCTTTCCACCTTTTCCACATCCATATCACGACAAGAGAGGGAACTTCCACCCTCAACTTACCATCCGAACACATGTTCAAATTAATTACGCAGGCAGGGTTACACCCAGAACTTGCCATTCCGACCATTTTGGCCACACAGTCATCTTAAATCTCATCATTTATCACATCATGTTCTTACATTCATTCCTTATAAATGATGGGATAAATGATGAGATTTAAGATGACTGTGTGGCCGAATTCCTTATAAACCTCCTTATTTTACCTCATACTTAACTCTCAAGTTCTCTTATTTTCCTAGCTTCTTTTATCCACTAAACCGAAAACCATACTTTGAGCCTTAAGGGAAGAAAATGGAGGTTTAGAAGCGGAAGATTGGTTTAAAAACAGTCAAAACCGATTTTTGCATCAGACAGCATCCACGTGTACAGGTAGACTACGCGCATGCGTGGAGCGTACATCAAGTCACGCATACACGTGAGTCATGCGTACGCATGAATATGCACACATGTGTACGCATACTTCTCGCGCATGCATCGCCAAAATTCCACGCCATGCGTACATGTGAGGCACGCGTACGCGTGGGTGGGCGTTATTTTAAAAATGGGCAGAATGCCCAGAAAGCTTGCAGCAAATCAATTTTGGCTATCCTGAACACAGATTTAAACACTAAACTTGCAACATCCATAACTTTCTCTACAAAATTCTATTTTTCACAAAGTTAATATCGATCAAAAGCTCTTAAAACCATCTTTTATTTGCAACAAATCACAACGTAATCCAAAGTGTGAGGAGAAAGTTATGAACCTTCAAATTTCACCCAAAATCACTTTTTATCAAAACTCTTCCCAACCCCATTTTCACCACATTCAAAAATTCTTACCTTTAAACCTACATATTGCTAACATAACCAATCTTAACTCATCAACAACCATTTCAAGCTACCATTAACCAATCCAATGAGTCATACCCACAACTTTACATTAACATATATCATATATACATATATATAAGCAACCCTTTACATAAACCATTCCATTAATGCATTCATCCTTCCTTCACACACATTATTCCATTAACACATTTATTAACTCTTTATACGTTACTCCATCAACTCATATAACGAATCTTTATTCACAAACACCAACCATAATCCATCATAAATAAAAACAAGAGTATACCATTAATAACTTCCACACCTCAAAATTTCAATACATATCCATCAACAAATCTATTCCAACAACATTACAAAACTAATCATTAAGTACAATAACCAATTCAACTTATCATATGGTTCTTCTAACCTAAGTTTTTACAACACCGTAAATATTAAACGTGTGAAACTTAAACTATACCTTGTCTGATTCCCCGCTCAACTCGGAACACTTTTAATTTCACTTTTCTTCAAGCCCTTAGGGCTCAAACACTACCAAGCTCAAATTTCCAGCCTCACAACACTTCCAAGCTTCTAAAATCACCAACAAGCTTCAACAAGCATCAACATTCACATACACACTACCTAAATCACAATTACCACATCCAAACATAACAAATCAATACCCAAATGCCTAAATTCAGAAATTACATTAGGGTTTGAGATCTCTTATCTTTACCCACTGATCCTTGAGCAATACCCACAAGAAATCAAGTCTAGTGGACCCCTAAAACATAAAAATCGTTAAGGAATTGAGTTTCTCAAATCTTAAACCCAAAATTCATGTACCAGCAGAAATGGAGCTAGTAAAACGCAATTTACATACTATTTTGTTTAGATAGAATTGAAGAGCTCGACAATTTCGACGTGTGGCCACAAACGGCTCGTCAATCGGAGCTCCGGATCAAAAGTTATCAAGGTTTGAAGATGAGGTTAGGGTTTGCTTCTTCTTCTCCCCCTCCCATGGATGCATTCAGCGTGTTTGATGATTAAGAGAGGAGAGAGGGGGTTCTTTTAAGTGTTTTATACTGAGTTGGGATAGGCTTTGGGTCCATTCTAGGTTTGGTTCAACCGGTTCGGTCTGTTTGTCCCAATCTTTGGCCAAATTTTTTGAAATTGGTATCAAAATTCTCATTTTGATGAGCTCTATCCTATTTTGATATTAGTTTTACATTTTTAATCTTCCTATTTAAAATTTAATTTATTGACTAATTATTTACCGATTTTAGCGGGGTTTATACTCCTTGATAAGCAACTACATTGTCAGCATCATCAAACACTTTAATAACAAGTTGTGCTTTGGCCAATCAAAATTGCACATGATAGCAATAGACAACTTGTAAACAAAAACAAACAAAAAAGAAAGCACACATTTAACACAAGTAATTCTTTACAAGATAAGAGAAAGTATGAGGAACCAATATCATTAGTGTATAATGTGTACAACGGGATTAAAATGAAATTAAAATCAAATTATAGCCAAATCATTAATTCTAAATATTTGCTAATTTGAATTTTGAAAAAAATTAGGATTCAGTTATTTGAAAACAACAACCACGACCATCTCTTTTTGAACGGTGAGAACCAACTAAAAACGCATACCTTTTCTCTGACGGTGGTAACTCATTTTCACATTGTCTCGTGTTTTATCACTGAAAGTCGTTCCGTCTGACGCCGACGTCCGCACCAGTGAACACTCAACAGCGCATTCCGATCACGTGGCTCGTTCTAGCGGCATTGCATCAAGTCCACCTGGAACGACTCCATTGTAGCTGGCGTGTGCCTCCCTCTGGCCATTGACGGTGCAAGATAAAGGAGTCACGATTGTCTTTCCTTTGATACCTCCATCACCGCGTGGAAGTTCGTAAATGACGTGCAATATTGTTCAATCATTGTGTCATGTTCCATCCTCCGTTGCTAATCACAATTCATCGAATCCACATGAAAACGCTCCCGACCATTTCGTCACCGACGGTGAGCAATCTAATAAGATGAGCATGGTTCGTTGAATCATTGATAATGAGTGGCTATTTTCATAAGATTTAGATGTTCATCGTCAGTGCAAGTGGAGTGTTTTATTTTATGTTAACTGCTTACTTGGATGGAACATGAATATTATTCATTCAACCATACTTGTGCTGGTTTTAAATTCATGGTGCGCAATTATATATGGAGGATATGCATGTGTTAATCAGTCATGGAATATAGATTTTACCTAGGATGAAACTAGTTCTTTTATGGAGTATCCTATATGGATGTATGAATTCAAATATCCAAAGTTAAACATGCATGTATAAGCAATATAATTGGTACACTGGACAACTGGCTACTTAATAAGTAATCACCCATGATTTTGTGCATGATGCCCATAGACCCGCTTGAACCTTATTAGTGTAGTATATTGTTAAATAATATAAAATAGAACTAACTGTATTGTTATTATTAAGAGTATTTCTGAAAATATAAATTAAATAGAATAGAATGCTTCCTGCATGTTTAGATTAGGCATATACGTATGAGTATACATGATAGATGGTGTATGAATTAAAAAGGCAACTCTAGTGACCTTGGACTCAAAAACTGAGGAATGAAATAAGTGCATGATGGTTGTATGTGTTGCATGTTGATATTTGTGGTATATAGTGTCATGTAGTACAGAGAATAGTAGTAGTTAAAATTCTTATATAATAGGTAAAATAAAATAAGTAATTCAATTATTATCAATAGGTGATATTGATGCATTTTTTTTCAAGTTAAAATGGGTAGGATGATGTAGTTGATTTATATTTGTGTCTCTTTCTCTGTGGTGTTTAGTAAGGATTTATGTACATCTCATTTACTAATGATTTGTCTAATTAGTTTTCATGATTCGATTTGTGTGTTTATTTTGTGATTATAGGCCAAGCCACGGTTGGATGTTACTGAGGTTGGAAGTGAAGAGATGGATCTTGGTTACGGGATTTGGACTCTAGTTTTATCCTGTATTGTCATGTTTGGGACAGTAACCATCCTTTAATGTACATTGAATTCTCCAGAAAGTCAAAATAATCCATACTTCTAAAATTAAAGCAACTAGTTTAAATTGAATTATGATTAAAGGATAAAAGAAAACTTGTTTATAATTTATTGAATTAAGCAATAGGTGGCGTGACTTCATGAGCATGTGTACATGTATTGTACCTCGTGGATTCTTAAATAGGACTTAGATAATGTGTTTCATTGCTGAACAAGAATAAAAAAAGGAAACATGCTCGAGGAAAAAAATTATATTTGTCTCATTCTTTTGTGGTGTTTAGTGAGGGTCTATGTACATGACATTTACTAAGGGTTTCTCCAATTAGGTTTTCTGATTTGGATTTGTGCATTTATTTTGTGATTGTAGGCTATGCCACTATTGGATGTTGCTGAGGTTGGAAGTGAAGAGATGGATCTTGGTCACAAGGTTTGGACATTAGTTTTATTTTGTATAGTCGTGAACCACATGGTTGATTTGACTAGTAATGGTTTTGATTTTTTTTAATTTAAAACGTAGGTACCGGATCGCGGTTGCCTTCAGGAAGACGAAATACCAAGTGTTGGAATGCAGTTTGCGCAATTGCAAATGGCTCATTAATTTTATGTCAGCTACGCAAAGAAAGTAGGGTTTGCAAATAAGATACAGACGACAACATGTGATAGGATCACAAAGCAACCCATTAACCAAGCTATCCACTGTAATAGGGATGGGTTTCGCGGGTCTCGTGTCAAAGCGTCAACGCGGAAGAACACAATTTTAGCTGCTAGGTGCAAGGCAAGGATATATGTGAAGTTTGTTAAGGAGAAGCAAGAGTGGGTTTTCTTGAAGGTTGAGTTGAGGCACTTGCACCCATATTCAGCGAGAAAGGCAATGCACTACCATGAGTATAAGAAGCTGACCATGCATGCAAAGTGCGTGATCGGAGATAATGATGAGGCTGGGATTCGACTAAACAAGACTTTCCTAGCTTTGGCAAATGAGGCTGGGGGCCCGTCTAACCTAGGATTCTTAGAAAAGAATTTAAGAAACTATATTACAGCAAGGCTCCGAACCAGCAACGTGAATGCAGATGTTAGGGAGATGATGAACTACTTCATGAGAATGAAGAACATCAATCCAAACTTCTTCTACGCGGTAAATTTGGACGAGGAGTGTAAATTTCAGAGTGCAGTGTGGGTGGATGCAAGGTGTAGGGCGTTGTACCAATATTACGGAGACGTTGTGTCAGTTGATAGCACATACATTACAAACAGGTATAAATTAGTTATGTTGGTGGTTTTTAGTTTTATTCTTTTTTTTTGTTGTTTGGTCGTGAGTGGGATTTGTTATTTGTGGTTGTTTTTGCGTGTAGGCATAGATTACCGTTTGCGTCGTTCGTCGGTGTCAACCACCATGATAAGTGGACCCTCCTTAGTTGTGCTCTTCTTAGAAATGAGAAAATCCCAAGTTATGAGTGGGTTTTCAGCCAATGGGTGAAGTGCATGGGAACTGTTCCACAACGGATCATCACCGATCAATGCAGATCCATTTTTTGTGCGATCAGAAATGTGTTACCTGATACATGCCACCGGTGGTGGATCTGGGACATTACAAAGAAGTTACCGCACAAGCTTGGAGGTTACCTCCGGTACAGAGAGTTGTATGATGATCTCAATGATATTGTGTGAAACTCTCGGACTGAGGAGTCATTTGAGGATAACTGGTCTGAATTTATAGACGAGTACAACTTACATAACAACACATGGCTGTCAGGTCTATTAGTGTACAATTACTTTTTGCTCTTCAATTAACAGTTATTTGGTAGCTGGCTTTATTTGTTTTAATAAGAATATTTTTTTTCTATAGACCTCTATGATGACTGACGCATGTGGATCCTAATATACTTCAAGGGTAAATTTTAGGCTGCCATGAGGAGCACGCAAACGAGTGAGAGCATGCACTCATTCTACGGTGAATTCTTACATAGTCGGACTAGCTTGGTCCACCTTCATGCATACCAATGGCCCCACTTCAGCAACTACAGAGACTCTGCAATCAGCCTTCTTCACAAACTCAGTTTGAACATCCCTAAACATGCTGGTAGTGTACTCCTGCTAAAATTGTCTCTCCATAGGTGAGCTCGTTGCACAAAGGATAACCTCCCTCGAGTCTACTGCATCATCCTCCAATTCCCTTGCTCCTTAATTCCAAGCATATTGTCATATTCGTGAACGAATTAGACCAAGCTAGTCCGACTGTGTAAGAATCTACCGTAGAATGAGTGCATGCTCTCACTCCTTTGCGTGCTCCTCATGGCAGCCCAAAATTTACCCTTGAAGTATATTGGGACCCACATGTGTCGATCATCATAGAGGTCTACAGAAAAAAAAATATTCTTATTAAAACAGATAAAGCCAGCTACCAAATAACTGTCAATTGAAGAGCAAAAAGTAATTGTACACTAATAGACCTGACAGCCATGTGTTGTTATGTAAGTTGTACTCGTCTATAAATTCAGACCAGTTATCCTCAGATGACTCCTCAGTCTGAGAGTTCCACACAATATCATTGAGGTCATCATACAATTTTTTGTACCGGTGGTAACCTCCAAGCTTGTGCGGTAACTTCTTTGTAATGTGCTAGATGCACCATCGGTGGTGTGTATTGGGTAACACATTTCTGATCGCACAGAAAATGGATCTGCATTGATCGGTGATGATCCGTTGTAGAGCAGTTCCCATGCACTTCACCCATTGGCTGAAAATCCACTCATAACTTGGGATTTTCTCATTTCCAAGAAGAGCACAACCAAGGAGGGTCAACTTACCATGGTGGTTGACGCGCAAACGGTAATCCATGCCTACACGCAAAAACAACCACCAATAACAAATCCCACTCACGACCAAACAACAACAAAAAAGAATAAAAATAAAAACCACCAACATAACTACTTCATACCTATTTGTACTGTATGTGCTATCAACTGACACAACGTCTCCGTAATATTCATACGACGCCTACACCTTGCATCCACCCATACTGCACTCCGAAATTTACACTCCTTATCCAAATTCACTGCGTAGAAGAAGTTTGGATTGATATCTTTCATTCTCATGAAGTAGTTCATCATCTCCCTAACATCCGCATTCATGTTGCTGGTTTGGAGCCTTGCTATAATATAGTTTCTTAAATCATTTTCTGAGAATCCCAGGTTAGACGGGCCCGAGCCTCATTTGCCAAAGCTAGGAAAGTCTTGTTTGGTCGAATCCCAGCCTCATCATTATCCTCAATCACGCACTTCGCATGAATGGTCAACTTCCTATACTCATGGTAGTGCACCGCCTTTCTCTCTGAACATGGGTGTGAGTGCCTCAACTCAACCTTCAAGAAAATCCACTCTTGCTTCTTCTTATCAAACTTCACATATATCCTTGCCATGCACCCAACTGCTGAAATCGTGTTCTTCCACGTTGACGCTTTGACACGAGACCCGCGGAACCCATCCCTATTACAGTGGATAGCTTGGTTAATGGGTTGCTTTGTGATCCTATCACATGTTGTCGTCCGTATCTTAGTTGCAAACCCTACTTTCTTTACGTAGCTCACATAGAATTCATGAGCCATTTGTAATTGTGCAAACTGCATTCCAACACTTGGTATTTCGTCTTCCCGAAGCAACCATGATCCGGTATATATGTTTCAAATTTAAAAAAAATCAAAGCCATTACTGGTCAAATCAACCATGCGGTTCACGACTATACAAAATCAAAATAGAGTCCAAACCTCATGACCACGATCCATCTCTTCACTTCCAACCTTAACAACATCCAACAGTGGCATGGCCTACAATCGAAAAATTAACGCACAAATCCAAATCAGGAAACCTAATTGGAGAAACCCTTAGTAAATGTCATATACATAGACCCTCACTAAACACCACAAAAGAGCAAGACAAATATAATTTTTTTCCTCGAGCGTGTTTTCTTTTTTTATTCTTGTTCAGCAATGAAACGCATTATCTAAGTCCTATTTAAGATTCCATGAGGTACAGTACATGTACACATGCTCATGAAGTCACGCCACCTATTGCTTAATTCAGTAAATTATAAACAAGTTTTCTTTTATCCTTTGATCATAATTCAATTTAAACTAGTTGCTTTAATTTTAGAAGTATGAATTATTTTGACTTTATGGAGAATTCAATGTACACGAGAAGATGGTTACTGTCCCAAACATGACAATACAGGATAAAACTAGAGTCCAAATCTTGTAACCGAGATCTATCTCTTCACTTCTAACCTCAGTAACATCCAAAAGTGGCATGGCCTATAATCACAAAATAAACATGAAAACTAATTAGACAAATCATTAGTAAATGAGATGTACATAAATCCTCATTAAACACCATAGAAAAAGAGACACAAATATAAACCAACCACATCATCCTACCCATTTTAACTTGAAAAAAAATGCATCAATATCACCTATTGATAGTAATTGAATTATGTATTTTATTTTACCTATTATATAAGAATTTTAATTACTACTATTCTCTATGCTACATTACACTGTATACCACAAATATCAACATACAACACATACAACTAGCATGCACTTATTTTATTCCTCAGTTTTAGAGTCCAAGGTCACTAAAGTTGCCTTTTTAATTCATACACCATCTATCATGTATACTCATACATATATGCCTAATCTAAACATGCAGGAAGCATTCTATTCTATTTAATTTACATTTTCAGAAATACTCTTAATAATAACAATAAAGTTAGTTCTATTTTATATTATTTAACAATATACTACACTAATAAGGTTCAAGAGGGTCTATAGGCATCATGCACAAAATCATGGGTGATTACTTATTAAGTAGACAGTTGTCTAGTGTACCAATTATGTTGCTTATACATGTTGATTTAACTTTGGATATTTAAATTCATACATCCATAGAGGATACTCCACAAAAGAACTAGTTTCATCCTAGGTAGGGGTGGCAATGGGTAGGGTAGGGTAGGGTTTGGAACCAACCCTAATCCTACCCGCGGGTTGAGATTTTTATATAAACTCAACCTTACCCTACTCGCGGGTTGAGAATATCCCAACCCTAACCCTATCTGCTCTTAACCCGCGGGTACCCGACCCTACCCACGGGTTACAAAAAAGATGCAACATTATTATATAACTTGATGATAATTTAAAATAGAATTGACTTTTATGTTAAAAAATATATTAAATTATCAATTAATGATCTTCTTTTAATGGCTAAAGATCTTTTATATTTAGTGAGAGGTCTTTGGTTCAATATCCACTTGAAACATATTTTTATATAAGTATATAACATATACATATATAGGGTGTGGGTTGATCGGGTAGGGTTGAGGCTCAACCCCACCCTACTCGACCCGCACGAGAACCCTACCTAATGCAGATCGGGTTGGCAACCTTACCTGACCGAGTGAGGTTGGGTTGGATACCCGCGGGTAGGGTACATGTTACCACCCCTAATCCTAGGTAAAATCTATATTCCATGACCAATTAACACATGCATATCCTCCATACATAATTGCGCACCATGAATTTAAAACCAGCACAAGTATGGTTGAATGAAGAATATTCATGTTCCATCCAAGTAAGCAGTTAACATAAAATAAAACACTCCACTTGCACTGACGATGAACATCTAAATCTTATGAAAATAACCATCCATTATCAATGATTCAACGAACCATACTCACCTTATTAGATTGCTCACCGTTGGCAACGAAATGGTCGGGAGCGTTTTCATGTGGTTTCGATGAATTGTGATCAACAACGGAGGATGGAACATGACACGGCGATTGAACGACATTGCATACCATTTACAAATTTCCATGCAGTGATGGACGTATTAAAGGAAAGACACTTGTGACCAAGGTTCTGAAAATCGAACCGGTCATCGAACCGCTTTAACTACTAGTTCACTGGTTCGTAGGTTCAACCGGTTCGACCGTGGTTGAACCGAAAATATCATTTTATAATACAATAATAAACAAAATATAAATAAATACATTAAAACATAATTATATTCTAATATAAACTTAAAAATATCATCCAACATTCAACTGATCAAGTTTGTCATTCAATCTTATTAGTCATTTGGGATTTTCATGAGATCAGCTTGACTTATTCCGTTGGATAACTTTTAGTAAGGTATAAATCCAAGTCAATATATGGAAATGCAAACCAAAAATTGAATGTTTAGAAAACATTTCATTGATCAAATCTGAAATGCGGTGAGATCAAATAACAGCCAGCAAGCATCACAAAGCAAAACAATCGTATTCATCTTGTAACGACACAACACAACCCTACCTAATCAATTAATCAATCAATGCTTTAAAAATTAATCATGCTTTAAGCAATCAATAACAAAGTTTAGAACCAACAATTAATCAATGTTTCAACAATTATTATTACAAAAAAAAGATTCATACCTAGGGTTGAAGAATCACAAGAACTTGAGGTTAAATCTAAACAACTTGAAAATATGCAAAGGCAAAAGGATGAAAAGGATCATGCATTATCAAAGCAAATTCAGGTTCATAGGATTGAAATTAAGAAGCTGATGGTAGAAAAGCATGCATTTCTAAAGCAAAGCCAACAGAGCAAATGACCGAGGTGGTATTGCAAGGGAACCAAGATGTGGATAAGATACTTGGTACCCTGATGACAGAAGTGGAAATCTTGAAGAACCATCACAATGAACTGACAAATATCCTGCATGCTGAGAAAGAAAATATGTGCAAAACAATATCTCAACTAGAAGGAGAGCTTAAGAAGAAAGAAGCAGAATTAAGCATTATGCAAAAGAAGCAGACGAATAACAAAAGACAACCATCAGCAAAGCAACCCAATAATCTCAAGTGCAAGAATGACAACAACTATTTAACGAACTAACAAGTCCAAAATCACAGGTTCACAAGAACCCACAGCAAATCACTCCAACCCAATAATCTTATAAGTCAAAATTATTCGATAATAATTCAACCTAGTAACAAGTTACAACAACAAAATTCACAACTTAACTAACAATAATTATTCATAATTATTCAACAATCATTCACCAAAGTTCCCAGTTCAATTTACAGTTCACATAAAAATAAAAAAGCTAAATCATAGACATAGCTCACAGTTCACGGTTCACAATTCACAAAACTTCACAGTAACAACAAATTATTCAATTATAGTTAAAAAAATTACCTAGAAGCTAGAAGCCTTGAACAAAATTGTTCAGTAAATCAATAAATCAGTTCACACTTCAGTGACTTCATAGTTCACAGAGCTTCACAGAATCAAACAATGGTTCAATCATAGTTAATAAAAAAATTTACCTAGAAGCTAGAAGAAGCCTTCAACAGAGCATGCAAGAGGGAGACAGAAACACCGAGTGACCAAGACAAGGAAGCGTGGCTGCGCGATGGACTTCGAACGGGCTTCAAACGTTGCAGAGGAACAGAGCTAGTGCTGGCGGTAGGGTGGCTGCGCGACGGAGGAAGGTTGCGATGGCTGTGCGATGGGAGGGAAAGTGAGCGACCAGACGGTGGCTGCTCGAAGGAACGACGACGGTGAAATGAGGCGGTGGCTGGACGCAGGTGAGGGACGGCCAGGAGCTCGATTGAGAGGAGCCCTGCCTTGGACTGAGTGTGAGAGAGGCAGAGCGTTTTGGAATCTGGATGGAGTTAGGGCATCTGGCACGAATGAGAGGATGGAGTTAGGGAAAGCTAAGTGCTGAAACGACGACGTTTGGCTCTCCGCTCAAAAAACCGGCCGGGTCACGGTTCGGTTCGACCGACTGGTTCCCGGCCGGTTCACCAATTCATCTCTGGTTTTTAAAATTCTCGGTTTTTCTATTTGCCCGAACCGTATTTCTTTACGGTTCACGGTTCGACCAGCCGGTCTGAATCGATTTTCAGAACCTTGCTTGTGACTCCTTTATCTTGCACCGTCAATGGCTAGAGGAAGGCACACGCCGGCTGCGACGAAGTCATTCCTGGTGGACTTGATGCGGTGCCGCCAGAACGAGCCACACGATCAGAATGCGCTGCTGGGCGTCCACCGGTGCGGACGTCGGCCTCAGACGAAACGACTTCCGGTGATAAAACACGAGACAAGGAGAAAATGAGTTACCATCGTCGGAGAGAGGGTCTGCATTTTTGGTTAGTTCTCACCGTTCAGAGAAAGATGGTCGTGGTTTTTGTTTTCAAATAAGTGAATCCTAATTTTTTTTCAAAATTCAAATTAGCAAATCTTTAGAATTAATGATTTGACTATAATTTAATTTTAATTTCATTTTAACCCCGTTGTATATATTGTACACTAATAATATTAATTCCTTATACTTTCTCTTTATATCTACTTAATCTACTAAAATTGGGTTTTCCCCCAACTAATAAAGGTAAGGTGTCGATCCCTCGTGATTCTATTTTCCCTCCAAAATGAATGTATTTTTTTCTATTCTAAATTATTTTATAAAAGATATCTTTATTATAATTATATTATAATTAATATTTAATGAATAATACATAATTATACTAATTTAGGAACCTATCTTCATTATAATTATATCAAATCAATATTTAATACATTATTAAATTACTTATCAATTATCAATTAAAAATACTTTTAATAATAATAATA